>NC_134570.1:140705623-141013837 GCF_050947875.1 Dermacentor variabilis | reverse complement strand
TTCACGCAACGTCGAACTATATTTAGGCCTTTAAGAAACTCAACTTTCAATACGGATCCAATACACGAATCATATCGAGAAAAATAAAAAAAACTGAGTGCTCGCTTTCTGAGCCTGGCACGGTCATTTGCGACGAACTGCGCCAACAGGAGGTCGAGCCTTTCGCGCGAACAGCGTACACTGAACACTTTCTCAAAAAACAACGTTCATACTCTTTTACTATGGATTCCTACCATGCAGGATCCGGGAATGGCTTCGGCGCGTTCACTTCATGCAGCAAAGTCAAATCGTAGGCCATTCAAAAGTACAGCCTTCCGTTGATCGCTTTCGACGCCGCCATTTTGCGAAACTCTTTTGTCTCGTGCACTCCCGAACAAACGAGAACCACGAGAGCAGCACGCAAGGCTCCCCACGTCCGCACGCAAGAATCGGATGCGTATGTATACGCAGCGGGCGCGTACGCATCACGCGCCGTTCGCGTTGCGTTCTGCAATGCGCACTTAGCAGGACGTAGCGATCTTGCGTACGCAGCGCCGTTACGTACACAACGTCCGCAGTACTAAAACTGCCTCATTTCGCGCCGGAAACCCAGCGCCGAAGCGTCAGTGTGACGTCACGATTTCAAAGTACATTTCCGTATTTGGGCCTCTGTGGTTCAGTGAAAGTTCCGTGTTTTGACTCGTTCAGTGTGCAACGTAGTTCTTCTTTAGCGATGAGCTTGACCTGCGCAAACGTCGTCAAATCCATGACGTCCCGGCCAGTTAGTGCGGGAACTTCAAGACGCCGTCGCCACCCGTTGTTGCGTTTCGCCTGCGACACGTGGTTTTGCCGGTGCGACGGCGGCGGGGCGGCGGACATTTTGGCCCGATCGTCGTCACCGCAACACTCATCGCCAGGTGTTTCCAGGCGCGTCTGCGGCGATGCGACCGCCTAGGGATTTCGTTCCAGTCATTGTGCCCGAAACAGGCGAGGCCAAAGCAGGGATCTCCTTCCAGTTATTGGGCCCGAAACAGGCGATGCCAAAGCAGGGATCTCGTTCCAGTCATTGTGCCCGAAACAGGCGATGCCAAAGCAGGGACCATCTTCTCGTTACAGTCATTGGATGGATGGATGTTATGAGTGTCCCCTTTGGAACGGGGCGGTGGCTTGCGCCACCAAACTCTTGCTACTATGCTGCCTAATATCCTACCTTGGTTAATCAATGAGAAACAAAAAAAAAGACACTATGAATTACCACGTCCAAATTTTCTGATACCCTATTGCGAACTGTGCTTTTGTACGTCTCCGTCTTTTGTCGTTTCCCTACTTTTCTTCCACCAATCCTCCAATCGCCTCTTACTGATGTCTATTGCGGACCTGTTTGCTTTACCACTGCTCCCGCTGAACCCAAGGGCTTCAAGGAGGCCAGTGGTGCCTAAATCGACCGCTGGATAGACGTCTTCACATTCTAATAAAATATGCTCCGTCGTTTCCCTAGCTTTACCGCAGCAAGCACATGCTTCTTCTTCCTTCTTATATCTCGCTTTATAGGTGCGTGTTCTAAGGCATCCCGATCTCGCTTCGAAAAGTAATGAGCTTCCCTTTGAGTTATCATAAATGGTTTCTTTCCTAATTTCGTTTTTTCCCCTTAAGTAGTTACTCATGGCAGGTTTCTTTTCCATTGCCGCCACCCATGAGATTAATTCAGCCTCTCTGACTTTCCGCTTGACCTTCTTTGTTGCTGTGTTGCCCACCCCACAGGCCGCATACTTGCTGGTAAGCTTCCTAGTTCTTTTCCTCCACTGTGAATCAATGTTTTGCCTGTACAGATACCTGAACACTCTCCCAGCCCATTTACTTTCCTCCATATTCCTCAGCCGTTCTTCATACTCAATTTTACTGCGAGCTTCCCTCACTTCAAAACTAGTCCAGCCCATATCCCCTTGCACAGCTTCATTTGTAGTCTTCCCGTGAGCGCCCAATGCGAGGCGACCCACTGACCTTTGGTTCCCGTCGAGTCCTGATTGTACCCCTGATTTAAAGCAAACAACCGCATTTCCAAAAGTAAGTCCTGGAACCATTACCCCTTTCCACATACCTCGGAGGACCTCGTACCTATTGTATCCCCATAGCGCTCTGTGCTTCATTATGGCTGCATTTCTCTTCCCCTTGACTGTTATGGTTTTTTCCTGTGTTTCCATATATCCGTTGCCTTCGTTTATCCATATACCAAGGTATTTATATTCTGTTACCCGAGGTATTTCTTGGCCCTGTATCTCCACTGTCTGTTCACTGTTATCATTGAATACAATAACACCTGATTTTCTAACACTAAATTTCAAACCTAAATTGTTGGCTTCCTGTCCACAGATATTAGCCAGACGTTGCAAATCACTTTGCTTGTTTGCGAGCAACACAATGTCGTCCGCATAAAATAAACCTGGGAGTTGCTGCTCTATTACTGTACCTGCCTGTTTGTATGATAGATTGAACCCGATATTACTTCCTTCTAGCGCCCTCTCCATCCTCACCATGTACATCATAAACAGCAGCGGAGATAAAGGGCACCCCTGCCTCAGTCCCTTGTTGATATGAACTTTCTCCGCGCTCCTCCTCCCTTCCCATTCAACGCAAACAGTATTTTCTAGGTAAATCTCTCTGAAAAGCTGTATACAATCGTTACCTAAGCCTTCCCCTTCCAGAATATCCCACAAAATGCTGCGGTCTACGTTGTCGTATGCTCCTGTAATGTCCAAAAAGGCCACATACAACGGTCTGCTTTCTGCTTTTGATATTTCAATACACTGAGTAAGAACAAACAAGTTATCATCCAAACGCCTACCTATTCTAAAGCCATTCTGAAGCTCTCCCAAAATGCCATTATTTTCTGCCCATGCTTGAAGCTTTAATTTGATTGCCTGCATTGCTAGCCTGTATATTACCGATGTAATGGTCAACGGTCTATACGAGTGAATTCTGTCTTTCTCCCCCTTACCTTTATAAATTAAATTCATTCTACTTTGTCGCCAACTGTCTGGTATTCGTCTATCTTTTAAAGTTTTTTCAACTGCTTTCACGAGAGCTTCCTTACTTTTTGGTCCCAGTTCATTTATCAGCCTAACGGGAACCTCGTCTAGCCCTGTGGCTGTGCGCTTAGGAATTTTCTCTTCCGCTTTCTTCCAGTTTAAATTTGTAAGCACTAGCTCCTTTCCCCCTTGGGTCTCTTTCATGCTCTTTTTTTCTTCAAATACAACCTCGTCCTTGCCTTTGAAAGATTCGGCTGTTACTTTTTGGATGTAATTTATTGCTGCTTCTCCTTCCAGTCTGTTTTCATCTTCATCTAGGATATGTTGTTGTATTGTTGTTGACTACCTGCCTAATGATTTTATGTGATTCCAAAATATTCTAGGTGCGGCCTTCTTTTTCTCACGTATTTCTGACAACCAACTTTCGCTTTCACCTTTTAATTTTGCTTGTACCAGTATTTGAACCATAGACTTTTTCTCCCGGTATATTTCCCATTTACTGGTTACTTCATCCTGTGGCAACTGCGCCTTCTTTGCCTGCCTGTGCTCTCGAGATGCTTTCTGTCGTTCGGCGATCGCTTCTCGTATCTCCTTGTTCCACCAGCTTTTCGGTTTCTTTTTTCCTTTCCAATGAACATGTTGTTTCTCTTTCCGTAATTCTGTCGTTACTACACTTAGAAGCTCACCATATTCCCACCCCTTACTTGGCGACTTGCCAATTTCTTCCTCCACTCTAGTGACTATATTCGCTATTTGTTCAGCGTTCAAATTTGGACTGGCCATTTTGCTTTCGTTGCTCTCTTTCCCAACTACATATCCCATTTTCAAAATGATGCGTTTATGGTCACTCCCTATGCTGCTAAACCCTTCCTCATCGATGACCATTTCTCTCAACTTATCATGAATTCCTTCTGTCATCAGACAGTAATCAATGGTCGATTGCCGGTTTCCCACTTCCCACGTGATCTGTCCTTCACACTTAAGCCCTGTATTCACGATCACGAGGTTATGTTGCTCGCAAAGGTCTAGCATTGACTTCCCGTTATTGTCGGTATAGCCATCTAAATCCTGTATGTGGGCATTCATGTCACCTAATAGGATTATCTCAGCACCATTCCCGAAACCCCTAATATCAGCGCTTATGCATTCCACTAACTCTTTATTCTTCTCTGTGCAATTTATTCCGGTCCACAAATACGTAACTCCAAGCCAAGTTTCTTTCCCACTCATTGTACCTGCTAACCAAAGATGCTCTTGACATTGTGAATTTACTCTCTTCCATTTGGCTCCCTGATGGATGAGCATTCCGACTCCCCCTCCCTTTCTTTCCGACTTAGTTCTGTTGCACCCTTCCCATACATAATTCTCAATAACTGGCGGCTCTTCTGAGTCTCTAAGGTGCGTTTCTGTAACCGCATACACCCCTATTTGTTCTCTATGTAACTGCTCCTCAATCTCTGCCCACTTTTCCTTTCTTCTGCCGCCCTGCATGTTTATGTAGCCTATTGCATGGCGAGCTCTTGTTCTTGCTTTCCTCCTTTTTCTGTTATCGACGGCAATGCTCTTCTGATGTTCCCCTAGGGGACCTTCTTTATTACTACCTACTCTGACCTCCTGAGCGCCCGCGGGCCCCCTAAAAAAGCAACAGCGCGACCCCCAAGTCGCCAGCCCACTTCTCGTGCTAGCCTGTAATTGAAGTGGATCCCATCTCGTTTAAAACCACCACAACTTCTCACTTCCCTGTTTACTTCGACAACCTCGAAGCCTTTCTCTCGGCTCATTTTCCATATTGCCTCATTGGCAGCCATTACGGCTCTTTGTACGTGACTGTCACGCACAGGCACCTCCGGCACCGTGCACACCACGATCTGCGCCTGAGGGGATAGCTCGCGCAAGTCGTCCACCCCCTTCGCCAAGCGCTGGGCTAGTCCTGGCCCTTTCCCTTTCAGGACGTCATTTAGCCCACCTGCTACTACGACAAGGTTGCGCACGTGGGCATTTTCCGTGAGCTTTTCTTTTGCTCGCTCCATGACAGAACCCAGTGTCTGTCCTGGAAATGTCCCTACCGCCACTCTTTTGTCGCCTTTCACCCTCTCTACAATTGCTTTTGAGCACCCAGCCATGTTTGAGTCGCCAGCGATAATCACCCTTTGACTCTCTCCTACCTCTCCCTGCTTCCCGGCTTCCTGTGGCTGCAGCGTCGCCTCACTCGGGGCGTGTTGCGCTGCTTCGCTATAGCTACGCCGATTCACCGGCGGCGAGCTGGCGACCGCTTGCTTTGGCTCCCTGCCTCCCACTTCGCCCTCGCTTTGGTGTCCTGACCCGACATTATCCGCTGCCCGAGTCTCAAGAGCGTCGAGCCGCCTTTGCAGTTCGGCGCTCCTTTCTTTCGCCTCCCCAAGCTCGGCCACAGTCCTCACCAACTGCGCGGCCTGGGCCGCCTCCACCTTGACGAAATTTTCAACCTTCGCCTGCAGTTCTATCCGCTTCTCCTGCTCCTCCCTCAGGTTTGCCTTAAGCTCTTCAAACTTAGCCGCCCAATTCTCTTCCAGTTTTTGGACGGCTTCCCTGACGCGCTCGCACGACCTGCACGTGAAGCTAGACCCCACCGCGTCTGCTAAATTCTGAAATTTAGTCTCGTCGAGGAAGCACCAGCGCAGGCACTCGTCGCACTGCACTTGCTCCCCGTCCCCCGCGGCCTTCATGTTTTTCGAGTTCATCGCTAGGCCTACGTCCCTAGGCCCAACGAGCAAGTTCGCCAAATCACTCACGCAAACCCGACCTCGACCGCTATCCCAAACAAAAACAAAGAATTATCACTCCCTACTCCATGTGAGAATCCGAAGAGCTAGCTGAAAGAACTACCCCCTAGGCCTAACGGGGGAGCCGCCAGACCTAGACAAAGCCGGTACGTTTCCTACTCCTACCAAAAATTCAAAATTTGCGCCCCTACTCCATGCAAAAGAAAACACTTCAAAACACTAGCTAATAAAGATAAAAGAGTACTTAGCTACGAACGAAGTCGCTGAAGCCTCGTCCGACCGGCAGCGCCACGACAGTGTGCTGCGCAGCGCCACGACAGTATGCTGCGCAGCGCCACGACAGTGTGCTGCGCAGCGCCACGACCAGGTGCTACGAGATCGTGCGCAGCGCCACGACATGGTGCTACGGCATCGCTACGACAGTGTGCGTCACCATTAGCCCATTGTACATTCACGTGCTCGTCTTTTGAGGGGTTCCTTCTTGCCCTCAACTGCGAGAGTATAAAAACAGCTGCCCCCGGACGCCAGAGGGGGGCTCCGATTTCTTCCGTTGAGTGAAGTGCTCTCCCGTCTCTCTACTTCGGTCAAACCTGACCGCCAACTCTTTGCGATGTTAAAATAAACAAGTTGTTTCGTTGTTACCTGTCGACTCATGCTTTGCCGGGACCTTCGGATGCTTGCAGTTGTACCCCAGGCCGCCAGGCCAACGCTACCCTTGGGGCTTGCGACCCAGGTACAACCACGGGCGTCAGCGCCGAGTTCCCAACAGATCGTACCAGCAGTCCGGATTCAAACATCTGGTTGCCAGCGGTGAGATCGCCTACGACTTCAAACAACGGTCTGCCAGCGGCGAGATCGCGACAACGGAGGCCAGCAGCAAAGAGATGCAGTTGACTGTATGCTGAGCAGCTCAACGTCGATCCGGGAGCAGTGCAACGAGCCCTGTGTGACGACTGGTTGCCTGCAGCGGAACGACTGCGCGGAATTCCTGCCTGCGAGGTTTGGTGAGTGCGGGACTTTCTTCTACTGAGCTTTGCCAGGCTTTTTGTTAGTGTCAGAAACAGAGCTGGTAATTGTGGTTGTCGTTGCTGCCGGGTTAGTTTGCGGCAAGACAATAGTAAGCAGTAGAGAAAGCAGCATTCAGAGCAGCCATGGATTTGAAGTCGTTGCGCAAACCGAAATTGTTGGAGCTTGCAAGAGAGTTGGGTCTGGATGTCTCAGACAAACTAAGAAAACCGGAACTGATAACGGCTATTCTTGAGTTAGAGGCTGAGGATGACGAGCTGTCGGAATGCCTTGAGACTATTGAGGAGAGGTCAAAAAGACAGGAGCGCGAACTTAAAGAGCAGAAAGAAAAAGAAGAGCGCGAACACGCTTTGGAAATGAAGCGTCTCGAGGTAGAGATGGAACGCGCTCGTAATGGAAGTCAGGCACACGGTGCAGGAGAACGCGTATTGTTCAAAATGACTGACCTGATGCGGCCGTTTAAGCTTGGAGAGGACATTGGTTTGTTCCTGGTTAACTTTGAGCGAACGTGCGAGAAGCAGGGGTTCTCTCGGGAAACGTGGCCACAGCGCTTGCTCACTTTGTTACCCGGCGAGGCGGCCGACGTAGTCGCTCGCTTGGATAGAGAGGAAGCAGAGGATTTCGACAAAGTAAAATCGAGTCTGCTAAAAAAGTACCGGCTGTCTGCGGAAGCGTTCCGTCGGAAGTTTCGGGAAAATGAGAAAGGCAAAAGTGAGTCATATACAGAGTTTGCGTATAGGCTTATGTCGAACATGCAGGAGTGGCTCAAAGAAGAGAAAGCGTTTGGTGACCACGATAAAGTTCTGCAGTGTTTCGGGCTAGAACAGTTTTATAGTCGGTTACCGGAGAACGTGCGATACTGGGTCTTGGATAGGCCAGACGTGAGTACGGTGGCTAGAGCCGCTGAGCTAGCCGAGGAGTTTGTGACGCGTCGAGCTCGCGGAGCTAAGGACGGTCAAAAGGGTGAATTTGGCTCCAAGTCTGAGAGGCCAAGGTTCACGCCCATGAGATTTAAGGGGGACACGCGTAGTGAGGATGCGAGTGAAAGCAATCCGACCAAACGTAAAGAGACGGCAGCCGAAGCCGAACGCAGAAAGCGGTTCGAGATGAGGCGAGCGGGCGTTTGTTATACGTGCCAGAAGCCGGGTCACTTTTCGGCGCAGTGTCCGGAAACAACACCAAAAGTTGTGTTTTTTTCAATAGGCAGCACTGACGAGAACATGAAGCTTCTCGAGCCTTACATGCGAGACCTCCTCGTAAACGGGAAAGAGTGCCGAGTGCTTCGCGATTCCGCAGCTACGATGGATGTAGTTCACCCGTCTTACGTAGAACCCCATATGTTCACGGGCGAGTGCGCATGGATCAAGCAAGCCGTGGAAGCTCATAGCGTGTGTCTGCCGGTAGCAAAAGTGCTTATTGAAGGACCTTTCGGAGCGCTTGAGACGGAGGCCGCAGTGTCATCTATGCTGCCACCCCAGTACCCGTACCTATTTTCAAACAGGTCCGATCACCTCCTGCGCGAGAAGGGGCTTTTGTTTGGTGAAGCTAGTGTTCAGGCCTTAACCAGATCGAAGGTTCGGGAGCTCGCTGCAAAGGCGGTAGTTGCGGGGCCGACGTTATCAAACAACGAAAAAGGGTCAGAGGCGCAGCAAGCTGATATTCCGAGCACGCCCGAACTGAATAAACTTGAGTCTGTAACGTTAAAGGCGCCAGATACTGGAGAGGAAAATCCCGACGCGGGAAAGTTAGAAGAGCTATCTACTGATTTGCTCATCGCGCCTACGTCAGACGGACTTGATAGGTTGCTAAAAGTCAGCCGGACGGCTTTGATAGCCGAGCAAAAAAAGGATGGCAGCCTGGAAAACGTGCGCTGCAATGTCAAAGAAGGTATCGCCAGGAAAACTGCGCGTTTTGTGGAAAGAGGTGGAGTCCTGTACCGGAAGTATCTAGACCGCCGAGGAGTGGAGTTCGATCAGCTGGTCGTGCCTCAATGCTATCGTCAGGATCTGTTGCGCTTGTCACATGGGGGTTCGTGGTCCGGACACCTAGGAGTTAAGAAAACTAAGGACCGTCTCTTGCAAGAGTACTATTGGCCAGGGTGTTTTCGGGACGCAGACCATTTCGTGAGGACATGTGACACTTGTCAGCGGGTGGGCAAACCAGGGGACAAATCGAGGGCGCCGTTGAAATTGGTACCTATCATTACGGAGCCTTTTAGACGGCTCGTTATTGATACAGTGGGACCTCTGCCGGTAACAGCCACGGGGTACAGACACATTTTGACTGTGATCTGCCCAGCGACAAAGTTCCCTGAAGCAGTGCCGCTTAAAGAACTCAGCTCAGTTGAGATAGTTAATGCACTACTGTCCATATTTGCGCGAGTTGGTTTTCCTGCAGAAATTCAATCAGATCAGGGCACAGTGTTTACTAGCGCTTTGACGACAACTTTTCTCGAAAGGTGTGGGGTAAAGCTGCTACACAGCTCAGTGTACCACCCACAGTCGAATTCCGTTGAGAAGCTCCACTCCGTCATGAAGCGCGTGTTGAGAGCCTTGTGTTTTGAACATCAAACTGACTGGGAGCTGTGTCTGCCTGGGGTGATGTTTGCTTTAAGGACCGCGCCGCATGCGGCTACGGGGTTTTCGCCAGCTGAACTGGTGTACGGTCGCTCGCTTCGATCTCCGCTTCGCATGCTTCGAGAATCATGGGAAGGTAGGGGCGACGACCCAGTCGTGGTGGAGTACGTGCTTAAGCTCCTCGAACGCTTAAGAAGGGCACAGGAGTTGTCAGGTGAAGCAATGACAAAGGCCCAGCAGAGGGCCAAGGTTTATTATGATCGGACAGCCAGGGCCCGTCGTTTTGAGGTTGGCGATGAGGTCATGATATTGCGCACATCGCTAAACAACAAACTAGACGTGCAGTGGGAGGGCCCAGCGCGAATTGTTCAGAAACTGTCGGACGTATCTACGTGGTAAGTCTGCCAGGAAAGCGGAAAGCACAGCAAGTTTACCACTGTAATCTGCTCAAACCTTATAGACAAAGGGAAGCAGTGGTGTGCATGATGGTAAACGTTCCTGAAGAGCTTCCGGTCGAGCTTCCGGGACTAGGCTCAGTGACGAACAGGGAAGACACCGGTCAAGTCATTAGTGACCTTATCAGTAAAGCACCGCTGTCGCCTGAGCAGAAAACCGAACTACACCAGCTATTACAAGAGTTTCAAGGTCTGTTCTCTGAGAGGCCTGGTAGGACTTCTGTACTTACTCATGATATAGAACTTACCTCCACAGAGCCAGTACGATCCAAGGCGTATCGGGTGTCACCCCGCCAGAGCGATATTATGGAGGCTGAGGTAAAGAAAATGCTACAGCTCGGTGTTATTGAGGCAGGTGAGAGTGATTATACCTCCCCTTTGATTTTAGTTGAGGTACCGGGCAAGGAACCTCGTCCTTGCGTCGACTGCCGCAGGCTTAATTCCATCACTAAGGATCAAATTTATCCGATCCCTAACATCGAGGAGCGCCTTGAGAAAGTTAGTAGCGCTCAGTTTATTTCCACCCTAGATCTTGTCAGGGGTTATTGGCAGGTTCCACTTACAGAAGAGGCTAGTAGGTATGCGGCGTTCATTTCACCAATGGGAACATTCCGTCCTAAAGTGTTGAGTTTTGGTTTGAAGAACGCGCCATACTGTTTTTCAAGTCTCATGGATAAAGTGTTGCGGGGACAGCAAGAATTCGCTTTACCGTATCTAGACGACGTAGCGATATTCTCCGCATCCTGGTCTGAGCATATGACACACTTGCGGGCAGTGCTAACCCGCCTGCGCGAAGCGGGCTTGACAGTCAAGGCTCCTAAGTGCCAGTTAGCACAGGCCGAGGTTGTCTACCTCGGTCACGTGATTGGTCAGGGTCGTCGCCGCCCCTCTGAAATAAAAGTGGCCGCTGTGCGAGACTTTCCGCAACCGCGCACAAAGACCGATATTCGGTCGTTCTTAGGTGTCGCCGGCTACTATCAGAGGTACATCCCTAGGTACTCTGATATCGCGGCTCCCCTGACGGATGCTCTAAGAAAGACAGAGCCTCAAACAGTCGTCTGGGACGAGACAAAGGAAAGAGCTTTTAGCGCCCTAAAGAGTGCCCTAACAAGCCAGCCTGTGCTACGATCGCCAGACTATACAAAAGGGTTCATTGTTCAGTGCGATGCTAGTGAGCGAGGCATGGGCGTTGTACTGTGCCAACGGGAAAATGGAGAAGTAGAACACCCCGTCCTGTATGCTAGTCGTAAGCTGACCAGTCGTGAGCAGGCGTATAGCGCCACCGAGAAAGAGTGTGCATGTCTCGTGTGGGCCGTTCAGAAATTGTCATGCTATCTAGCCGGCTCGAGGTTTATCATTGAGACAGATCACTGCCCTCTCCAATGGCTGCAGACCATCTCTCCCAAAAATGGCCGCCTCCTGCGCTGGAGCCTCGCTTTACAACAATATTCCTTTGAGGTGCGTTACAAAAAGGGGAGTCTCAACGGTAACGCCGATGGCTTAAGTCGAAGCCCCTAACGTAGGAATCAGCCTCAAAATTGTTTGTTACTGATGTTTTTCTTCCTGAGGCAGGATTTTTTTTAACATATTGCTTTTGTTTAGTGTTTCAAAGTGATGATATGCTTTCTAGTGCAATTTTTCAATTTGTGGACGCGTTCTGAGTGATGCTAGACTACTGTAAGGAACTAGGCAGTGGTATAAAAAGGGGAAAGAGCCTGGCGGGGCTTAGTGAGGGTTGTGCCGTGCTTGCTGACTGAGCGGTTGAGTTTTCAGCGTAGTTCTAACGCTTGCCGGGAACGAGAACAAAAATGTGAACTCTCCCGAAGTCACTTTGCAGTGTCCCGTGCGAACCTGAACGAGAGAACGAGGCCTTCTCTGTGCGCTGCGCTCAAGAAACGTCAAGGGACGCCCGACTTCGGTTATGAGCATCATCGAGCGACATCCCTCCGGACAGCGGATGCAGTCCCCTGTCCATCGGGATCTCCTTTCCCCGGCGGGGCGGTCTGTTGCGTTTCGCCTGCGACACGTGGTTTTGCCGGTGCGACGGCGGCGGGGCGGCGGACATTTTGGCCCGATCGTCGTCACCGCAACACTCATCGCCAGGTGTTTCCAGGCGCGTCTGCGGCGATGCGACCGCCTAGGGATTTCGTTCCAGTCATTGTGCCCGAAACAGGCGAGGCCAAAGCAGGGATCTCCTTCCAGTTATTGGGCCCGAAACAGGCGATGCCAAAGCAGGGATCTCGTTCCAGTCATTGTGCCCGAAACAGGCGATGCCAAAGCAGGGACCATCTTCTCGTTACAGTCATTGTGTCCGACCGGCAGCGCCACGACAGTGTGCTGCGCAGCGCCACGACAGTATGCTGCGCAGCGCCACGACAGTGTGCTGCGCAGCGCCACGACCAGGTGCTACGAGATCGTGCGCAGCGCCACGACATGGTGCTACGGCATCGCTACGACAGTGTGCGTCACCATTAGCCCATTGTACATTCACGTGCTCGTCTTTTGAGGGGTTCCTTCTTGCCCTCAACTGCGAGAGTATAAAAACAGCTGCCCCCGGACGCCAGAGGGGGGCTCCGATTTCTTCCGTTGAGTGAAGTGCTCTCCCGTCTCTCTACTTCGGTCAAACCTGACCGCCAACTCTTTGCGATGTTAAAATAAACAAGTTGTTTCGTTGTTACCTGTCGACTCATGCTTTGCCGGGACCTTCGGATGCTTGCAGTTGTACCCCAGGCCGCCAGGCCAACGCTACCCTTGGGGCTTGCGACCCAGGTACAACCACGGGCGTCAGCGCCGAGTTCCCAACAGATCGTACCAGCAGTCGGATCCAAATACCGTCTTTCGTTCTTGCGCCTTTTCTGACTTATTAACCCTCTTTTCACTGTAAGAGTGGTCTGCTAATACAGCTTAAAGTGTGTTTCCTTCTAGTGTCCCTTTAATAACGCACTATCCGACGTCTCATTACAGTAAAGCATGCCGAACAGTAGCACTGTTGCCGCTGTTGTGGAAATAAAAAGAAAATCAGCAAAACAAAATGCGTCGCAAAATTTATATCTACTCCTGGTTCACCAGCCCCTTGAACAGCGATTCTGTTATGCTCGCGACGTGGTCCGGACGGCTCTGGCGTCTGGTATTTTCGAAAGTGCTTTAGCCACTGCAAGAGTTTGTTGGCGAAGCTAACATAAAATTCGACGCGGTTCGAGGAGAACCAGGTTAAATATTATTGTAGCGTTAAATTAAACACACTTATTTGTAATGAATTGAGAAAGGTAATGGATAGCCGCTATTTAAGTAGAAATAGGCTACGTTTTCTGTGAAATGTCGTTCCTAGTGGTAGAACGGTCACGCACGAATTAGGTCACAAATTATAGCACTCAAAGAACTTTTCATCAGATTGTGACATCGTGCATTGACTATCCAAGTTCGATGATTAGAACCAAACAGCCTAAATCAATTTACGCCACCACGCGTGTTATGCACACTATTTCTCACAACACACCTGGAATGATGATAAGTTACATGCAAATAACCTCTCATCACATAGACGGTATTATACTATTTATTAACGCGATAGCGTTAAGGAGCTCGTGTCGCAGAAAAGCCGGTGTCGTCGGCGTCGGTGTCGGCGTCCGCGGCGTTGGCCGTGAGCGATAAATCACGGCAGGCACTTCATAAATAAAAAGCAACTTCCAAGATGGGCTGGGTGGGAATCGAACCAGGGTCTCCGGAGTGTGAGACGGAGACGTTACCGCTGAGCCACGAGTTCGACGCTTCGAAGCGGTACAAAAGCGCCTCTAGTGAACGCGGTGTTGCCTTAGAAACGAGCTGTTTCTAAGGCTCAGGCGTGCGTCGCTTGCTCAGGCGCACATTTCGTTGTCGCGCCGAACGCTGCGTTGCTCGACGCTCACCGCGTCCGATGCGGGGCGCGTAGTCGCTGCGCCGTAGCCCAATACCCCTTGGCGGGTCGACGGGAACGCTGTCGCGTTCCACTCTTGAAGGCGAAGCTTAAGCGTCCTCCAATTTTTTTTTCTCCCACTCCGTGCTTTTCTTTTAGGATACCTTATCACTGATGTTTTATTATCTATGCGGATTTCAATTTGCTATGCCATTTCATAGACGTATTTTTTTTCTTAAATTATTTTCAGTGTCGTGAAACTTTTTTACGTGTGACTTTTCGCAAGATGTCCGTCTACGTGCATGCGAATGAATCAGCATTGCATAATCTATTGTGACTCACTGCTTCTGTCCCGCCCTACGAAACCAAGAGCCACTCAGGAGACTAGTTTTTCCTTTAGTCATGGCTCGTGGGCAACACGACAGTAATGCCCGAAACAATAAACGTCGAACTCTAAGCGAAACGAAGTGGCAGGATGCCTTCTGAGATTTTCTCCTGGGCGGCGGCCGCTAGCCCTACCTACACGTCCACGCCCTCTACTTCCCAAGTAAGCGCGATCGAAGACGTGACATCACGACCACGCTTCGGTTGGCAGTCCCCACCTCTGCAGCGGCTTCTGCCACTACATATATGCTATGCCACGGGCACGCCGCACCCGTCCTTTCGCTTTTCACGCCTCGAAGACCTCGCACGACCACCTCAATAGCCCTGCCGTCACAGGCGTCAAGCGGAGGGTTTGCTTCCACACGTCCTCGACCTTGGCGGGCCGCAAACATGGCGAGCACGCGTGCCCGAGCGGCGGCCGACAATGGCGACAGGCAGGGGCCGCAATTTCCTGAGCGCCTAACGCGCCGACGCCCCGCGCGCATTGGAAGAGAGGCACAAGCGCTTGGCACGCGCTCACGGCAAGAAGCCATCCTGTCCGCGTAAGGGGGGGGGGGGGGCGCTTTCTGCTGCATGCGTGCACGCCACAGGGATGCTGCTCGCACTCTCGCAACGCTGGCTGTAGCGCGCTTTCTCCCTTCGTCGCCCCTGGAGGACCCTTGACGTATCGGAGGCTCAATTACCGCTCGGTGGCGAAACCGACCGGCTGTTTGCAAAGCCCGGCCTCACGGTCGTTTCAATTGTGGCCCGACGGGTAGCTCCAGAGGGAGCGCGACCCCGTGCTTCCACCGTACGGCAACGTCGAGCCACACACGGGTGTCGCCCGTATGCCCCCCATTGGGGTGACCCATTGCCAGCTGCTGTGTTCACTTTTTCCTACATTCGTCTCACAATTATTCCCTCAGCAACAGCTCAGAGTAACCATCAGGGACACGGCGATTCTTCTTCCACACTTTATTTATTTTTCATTAGAAAACAAACGGAGCTGTCCCCGCGAGCATTCCACGAGATGCTTGCTTCAAAGAAACTAGCACGTAATGCTGGATCCCATAGAGTTTCATACAATGATTACAAGAGGGAACTCTGGCGCTAGTGCCTATGGGAGCTGCACTCGGGACTGTTCAGACAGCATGGAAATTACGGCAAGTGCATGGATTTGCATAAACTTCGTCCTTCTGGCTTCAAACGGCTTCGTGACTTCGTAAACTTGCAATTCTCAACAAAGTACGGCGTAACGAATAATTAAATAAACATTATTAAAACTGCCTGACGGCAGGATACGAACAAAGGACCTCTAGCACAGAAGCCCGATATTCAAACCAATACGCCACGGACGCATGCATCGACAGGCGACGTAAAACGCCCTTACGAATTTATCGCGGGCAAGCCAGTGCCTTGAGACGCTTGGCGCGTTTCGATTCGGCCGCCTCTACAAGCTCAAGCGTTGCAATCAGCAGCGATTGTGCGTGTTCGAAGCGTCTTCTGCACATAGAAAAGCACAGATTGTTCGCTCTGAAATTTACGATAATGAAGGCATACGAAGCGTTACAAACAAAGCCACAAGAACGTCTGAATCCACAAGGACGAAGATCAGACAAATCCATGCATGTACGTCTTATCATTCCCACGGTGGCTGAACGATTGCAGCGTCGCAGTTCCTTCGAGTAATTATCGTAGGAAACTCTATGGCTGGATCCACACGATCGGACGGATCGCTGAATGAAACCGCAGATGAGCGTGACGTGGTTGAGCTGCAACGTATCGCGCAGCAAGCAGCTAGTGAGCAGCTTGCAGCTGCAGTCACCGTCCAGCAGCTTGTCTGTCCCATAGCTTCGCGCTCCAGATAGGGTGGATGACAGCATTGCCTTTCACGAACATCCTCCACCTCGCGAGCTATCGCAGAATTAATTTGCCACGTTCGAAGTCCATGTTCTTCGAGTTGTCGATTAATTCGCGCGATCTCCTAGGCTCCTGGCTAGCTCAGGAGTCGATCGACCACTCCTGAAAGGGGTTGGCCCTGGGTTCGATCCCCCGGAATAGGCCGAATTTTCCTTCAACTGCCACGCTTTCTTTCTGAGAAAGCCCTATAGTTTTCCTTCGTAGCTTCGCACTACAGTTCTATGGATGGCAATTTTTCCCTTTCACAAATGTGGGGCGTGATTCGGCGGCACTCGGCCACGTCACGCCCGCCCGGCCGCCCGCAAACTGAAACGGCGATTCGTCCCTCGGCGCGAATCCAGCTTAGCAGGCAAAACATCCGTTACGCAGTCGAGCGCAACGCACATCAGAAAATATAGTCATACCGGCGGTCCGTATCGACCGAAACTCGTGGTTCGTGTGCCGAACATTAAACTCAATATTCAAAGACTATTCCAAGGATTTTAAGGATGGCGAAGACCAAAGTTCCAAGGTGGGCAAAAACAAACCTTATTCCGACACACAGATTCACAGTGAAATCTCCTTTTTCTTAGCCCTAACATCTTACAGCTAAGCAACTGCTTAAGGCACCAGCGTCGGTTTCCTATTGTAATGACGTCATTCACCGTCTGCCATGATTATTTGTAGTGTCCGACATTTATTTTTTCTTTTCATTTCAGTTTGTTTGGGCAATTACAAAGTTTGTCCGCGAGGCAAGACAAAAGGAGGACGTAATCATGCTGACCTTTGCCTTTGAAGGTGTCTTTGCCTCACTGGAGTAGCAGAAGAAGCAGTCAAAGATACTTGTGTTAATGCAGAATGATTTAAACTTACTTTTCGCCAGGCATTTCTAGAGCCCGAAAATTAAGCCACGATAACTGTAATGTGAACCAACTAGCAAAACAAAAAAAAAATGGCGGCACGGCTTGGTCGCTTGGTGTGGCTTCTCTAGCTTTGTCTAGCTCCGCGATGGCAACGGCGATTTAAACAGGCCTGTCGTTGGTGGCTGTGGTCACGTCGCATTGCAATCGTTTCGCGACACTCTCAAAAGAAAATATCTAGTATTGTTTCCCAAGAGACAGTGTCTTCGGTATAGCCCCGATGCGGAGTTTCTTACTTTTAATGTTCAAAATTGGCCCCCAACTCCCGTTTTCAAGGAATTCAAGCGGTGCATTTACATTCACAGAGATTTAAGGACACTTAAATCTGTTTTTTTTCTTCAAGTTCAAAGGTTTTTCAAGTGCCTCAAGGACTTTTACGAAACTTGGAAACTAGAGAAGCGCGTTAGTTAGATCTGGGGGATCAATGCGCGTGCTGACACCGTGGCACGCCAGGCGCAGTAGGCACGGAAAGCAAACCTAAACACAGGCACACAGCCACATGCACCTTGCATTCCACGTATTCCTTGCTCTGTTGTATATCACCTGCCACGCCTTTTAACTACAACGTAACCAACTATCAGTCTCGGTTCTATAATGCAAATACCACTGGGTAAAGCGGCTTGAAGTGCATGCACCAGCTGACAAGACTTTGAGGAGGCTGCAGAGTCACATTGACGGCTTTTTCAATGGACAAGGATTGTTCCCGCATCAGTCACTTCCCGCAAACGTGATCCCGACGTCATTTACTAGCGCGTCGCCTCGAACTGCTCGCCAACAAGAGGCTATACGACGACAGAAAACGCCGACACAAGAGCGCGGTGCTAATAAAGTCGCCAAGGACTTGACGGCTTTGACGGCCCAGATGCGCTGTCTGAGCCGTACACCTAAGAGCCCGATGCTATTAGGTGTAATATGTACAGTGCAAAATGCGCACAGTCTTTACACATCTCTGACACGCCACTTTCTGACGGAGACAAGCTGGGTCGCGTACGTGCGACAAAGACTGGGGAGTGCTTCTCAGAGCAGAGCCCAAGGCCTACAGGGGAAGAAACAACAGCTAACCTCTGGCATGTCGGCGTATTGTTTTGAACACATGAAGTGCCTTTGGCGGTGCAGCGACCGTAGTTAAAAAAAAAAAAGGAGGCGTCTTCCTGACTACAGCAGACGGAATACTGCGATTACTTTGCTCGGTGAGCATAGTTGGCGGCAGATGTGGTTGTGTAGCCTCGAGTGATTGCTATCGGAGGAGGCTTCTGTTCGTAGAGTGATCTGCGCATAGCCCCGCGCAGGCCAGCTGCAAGTAAGCAGTTCCCGTATCGGGTGGCCCTATTGCGAACGCACTGCGTAGCGAAATATAACGCGCTACATGGCGAACACTGGCACAGCCGCGAATTGTACATGTACTTGTTGCACTCTCCTTTCAGGGGCTTACTGTCCGCGATCTCTTCCACAATGGTAGGTAGCATGTAGGCGCCTACATACACGCCGGCACAATTATCTGTATTTCAACAGCTCTCACTCTCTCTCTCTCTCTAGCAAAACGTTCTTTTTATCGTAGTTTCTGAAAGCTCATCTTCCCCATTCTTGCACTGAAACCTACTGGCACTTTTCTCCCGTTGTCTTTCACTGGCCGCCGTTCAGGTGTCAGCACCTGTGTCATAGTTGCAGAGACAATCACAGCGCCATAGACAGCTCGGCCTTCCTGCACCTGCAGCCTGCACGGCCTTCCTTACTTCTACAAAGAAGTACTTATACAAGCGAAGCGACTTAATGCTTACTTACTACTACTTACCACAACTTACAACTTACTACGAGTGGCAGACTAGAGCGCACCGCATATGGTCGACCTCTCTGTCTTTCCTATCAATAAAATATACACATCTCTCTCTCTCTCTTTAGTGCTGTTCTCGGATGAAGGCATCACTGCGGTTGAAATAAATGCATTTACCTGAATTACTGTATACAGAACAGCCAATTGCCGAGTGTTCTCGTCTGCACGGGCCGCTTTGTTTCGACGCGGAGTACCGCAGTGCCGCCAACGTGCGTCGCGCTCCCCGTGCCCGTCGCCGAGGCGCGACAGGCGCCGGCCGGCCAGCCGTGAAAACGTATGCGCGCCTTCGGGTCACGCCGGCCTGCCTTCCCACCGTATACCCCGAGGTCGGCGTCCAACGGCCCCGCTCGCTCGCTCGCCAACGTTGTGTATAGTGTGTACAGTATGGCAACGCCGGTGCACAGACATACAGACAGAGTCCCGCAGCGGCCCCCTTCTCCCTCGGGAGTGCGACACGCGTGAAGGGCGCTCCATTCACGACGTTGCGTCACTGCGGTGATAAGGAGAGCGAACACGGCGAGTCTCGCAATGAGCCCCGAGCTGTAGCGTCTGAGAATAGCCGCACGGCAGGTGCGTTATGGCAAGAAAGGGAGGACGCGCCCCCGCGTGCTGCGGCGCAGCCTCTGCCGTACGCACACGGACAGAAGAAGTACGGACGGCGCACCTCGAAGGACGGCTACGCAATCGGCGATCAAGAAGTGACACGATACGGAGCGCTGCGCCTCCGCGGGTTCCTCTCGGGCGGCTTCCTCCCGCGCGTAGCCGTACCAACCGCGCTGACGTCAAAAGTAAGAGTCGGCTGCAGGCGTCCGCGTTGCCGCATCGCACAATACGGCAACGGGGTGCTGCCAGCGGACCTCCGAATCGCTGTCATTCCTACGTGAGACACGCGAGCACAGTTTACGGAAACGCGACGCCGGAAGAGCTCGCTTCGACCGCGTAGCCGGCGCTTACAGACGAGCGCGACACGCGCGCGGCTCGCGCCCCGCACAGCGCGAGACGCACTGCACGACGCAAGACGAAAAGTGCACGGATTGCGCTCTCTCTTTTTAAAAAAATTCGGTGCCCACTGCGTGCAGCGCAATCGCTGGCTCCACGAGCAGGTATAGGCAGGAGAAGAGAGCACCTCTCGGCAACGTACTACACCGACCCACTCCTCGCGCGTGCTGCCCATGCACGATACCGGAGTACAACGAGAGTGAACGGCCCTCGCGACATGCGCCTGTGTTAGTGCTGCGCAAGGAGCAACGCACGCGCTCCCGCCACGCGTGACGCTCGCGTCAGTGGCGCGCCGATATCGCCGCGACCAGCCAAGGAAGCGGAGCACAACGGGCTCGTCGAAATGTCTCCCGGCACAACGACAGGCAGCGCACGGAGCCGAGGCAAGCGCAAGAAAAAGGCGTCACGAGCGCGGCGGCGCCCGGACGGACGTGCAGCACGTTCCTGTCGCCGTGAACGTGTGCGGGGGAGGGGCTGCCGGAAAGGCGGCGGGTGTCGCACGACCGAACCCCTTCCGTGAATCAATCACTGTCGGCCCAGTTCTTTCTCGCGAGGCGAACCCCGCGCACGCCACCGATTCGTTAGGGCGCGTACGTTGCAGGACGACAGCGGATGCAATTACCCCGGCAGTGAACGCTGACTGAGTTGGGATCCCAATTACTCGGCAGAAATGTTTAACTCGGCAGGAGGAACACCACTTTCTCGTTGGAGCGCTGTCTGTACGCGCTTACGAACGGCCAGTCTTGGAGAGCTTGAAATGAGCACGGCCCTCGGAGCAGCGCGAGAAAAAGAAGCAGCACTTCTTCCGCGCGCGCGAAGCATAACCGAAAACGGTTACGGGTCTCGTGCCCGTAAAACAGCAACCACGCAACAGACAGCTCTCAAGTACTATTTTTGGCGCCTCCTCGCCACGGCAACAGTGCCGTCATTATGGCCGAAGTAAGAACCGTGAGTGTAACCGCTCGTGCAGACGGACCGCATTTTCGCTGAAGTTACGGCGCGATTCGCCCGCAGACCCTCCATTTAGAGAGTTCTTAGCATACCGTTGTCATCATCCTTCTCAGCCAGCAGTGCGAATGCTAGCCAAACCGAACCAGTTGCATGCGTGGTGTGGCTTAGGCTGCGCGTGCAAAGTTGCAGTGGCGGGGACGGCATGTATATAAGTATAATAGCGGTATGCTAAAGATCTCTACTGACGCCCTTGGCTATACATATACGCTGCGCCGATAACCGGCATTAAATGCATTCTTGTGCTCTTATCGTCCATGTTTGCACTGCGTAGCACCTTGCCGAGCGTTCCAAGTAATTGACTGCCTAGCCAGAACGTTGTATTTGCATGCGGATGTGAAGTGAGCGCGCAATTGATCCGTGCGCACAATTCTTTGTGAGCCTAAGCACCATGCGGAAGCGAGAGCTCAATATCACCTTGCGCCTGATCGAAGACAAAACACACACGCACACGTATATTTGAGGGCACTCAAGTTTCACTTTTCGGAGAAACAGCTTGTCTATAAAAGCAAAATTACACTTAAGATGAAAATAAACTTTATTAAAAAGAATGGTCCGGCAGATTCTGTTGTGGTGGCCTTCGGTGGCGGCTCGAAGTCCTTGGACTCGAGCCGCCACGAATAAAAAAGGAAAAAAAAAAATTCACCCTCGTTCTTACGCGCGTATATAACAGTTCTACCTCGACTTCACGTGCTCAAAGTCTATAGAAAATAATGAACTCTATGGCGTATAAAAGTGATCACGGTATTTCAGTGATCTCTTGACGTACACGGTGCCAGTTCACGTTTGTCAGCAGTAACATATAACGGCCAACGGCTGGAACGTTCGTGCACGTAAAAGCCAAACGACGCTCCGATCGAAAAGAATCTTCTAATTCGTCGGCTTTGCCACGCGCCTGAGCTTTGCGTCACTATACATACACTATAGCATGGCGGCCGCCATGCATGGAAAACCATCGCAGCCCGTTTCGGTGGCTCCACGCACGCAATTCCGTCCGCATAGAAGCGTTTCGCTGTAAGGCACGCAAACCACTCTAATGTAGAACTTACTCATACGCGCACTGCGGCACGCGATAATGCAATTAGGTAACCTTGAGTGGTTACAGCTGGTTTACCGTCCCGGACAAGCTACAAGGGCAGTCGCGTGGCAACATGCAACGCTAACGACTCGAGTAACAAGAACCTTCGGACTAGCCGCAGGCGCCTCGTGCATCTCCCAACGCGATCTCTGGTGCTGCATGTTGCGACCGGCACCGGCGTTGTCCCACGCGGAGGAGCCGCGTAATTAGCGGCGCGTTAGAGATAAGATAGGACTGCGTCCACACTAACAAGCGCACGACAGCGAGGCAATGATTAACGCAACTTGCATGACATGCCGTGACATGTTCGACGTGACCTGACGAGACACGTTCGTCACATGGCCTGCCTGTTAGCATTTGTTCGCTAATCTTGGTGTCTGTAAACATTAGACCTGTTATTCTGTGTTCCATCGCCAATTGCGCAGCTTTAATAAAGTGCACAGGCGAGTTTCTCGCTGTCTCCGTCTCTTTGAAAGCGATAGCGAGTCAGAATCTCGCGGCCGAGAACCTCACCCGCGAACTCGTGCTCGGCAGCACAACGAAGGACACGGCCACTGAAGCCCATCCGCGGCGGGGTATGTACGGGAACATCGCCCTCGACGTCGGTTACACAGGCATCGCTCGGTGTTGTCACCTGCTGAGCAACGGCGGCTGGCTTTGTTTCATTCTCCACGTGGGAACTGCCCTATACAGCAACGACTACACACTAAATGTAAGGGGCTTTTCGCGAGGCGTCACGAGCGTAGCGCAGATGGTCGCGTGAGCTATATTGAAAAGACACACTAAAAAAGGCGTTCTGGCGACCACAGAAATCGAACTCCAGTGTTGGGAGTATGGGAGAGTCAAATGTTCCAACAATCGATCCCGCCACAGCTGTAACTCGCCAAACAATGCACGACGCCCTTGCACGCCTGACTGCAATGACTCGCCAGTTCTAACGCTTTTAAACGCTCGTTAGAATCCATAAATTAAATGCAAGAATATGTGAGCAACAAAGAAAAGAAAGGAAATTGGAAAGACCAACGGCGTTTTTGCGGAGTTGCACGGAAATTATTTCCAGTCACTTAGAGCGAAGATTAAGAAGACCGCCGAAGCGCTTTCCGCAGGCCTCCTAAATAAGAGAGAGAGAGAGAGATCGCAGCTATTTAGAAAGCGCACAACACTAAGAAAAAAAGGGATATATATATATATATAAACCAGGCCCGAATTACTCATCGCTAACTACTCTATATTGTGATTATTGTGGCGAATCGACAACTGCATGCATCACGGGCGACCTCGCAGACCAAGTTATCAAAGTGACGTTTCCATATAAACTTCGCATCTCTTTTGCTATTTTGTGGACGCTGTGACGCGCTCGCGTACGCTCAGCACACCTCAAGTTTTCTGTGACATAACCGCCACAGTGGGTGAAGTCCGCCTGTCACGCTGTCGCGTTAAAGAAGAAGAAAAAAAAAAGAGGCACAGACTGCGCACCGCTGCGCGTGCGTTAGCGCAAACAGGCATAGCTGCACGGACCTCAGCAACGTGTTCCTATCGACCGCGATCGTCTCTCCTCCTTCTTTGCAGCTCCTGTGGAGGAGACTCTGGAGCTATCCGGGTTTTTTTTTCTTTATTTCTTTTTGTTCTTCGGCTAATGAGTTTTAAATGTACTTATAGGTCGAAATTGAAGCACCGAGTTTGAATCTTTAACGAGATTGGCCGCGCTGCGCCTAGTGCCAATGCTGTCAATCAATACGTCATTGACACAAACGCACAGGCTCTGCTGCGAAAAAAAAAAAATAAAGAAAGAAAAAGTCACTTCGATCTCGGCAACGACGAGAATTCCACTTGGCCACACGGCCGCGCGCGTGCCCGCACTGAATACGCGGTCCCAAAGGCCTCAGGCCGAAGAAGCAGCTATCGATTTACCATTCCTTCCCCGAGCAACCGGACAGGTGCTGCCCCGTCACCGAACACGGCGTGCTACGACACGTAAGACGAGCCGCCCGCCACCTCCTGCAGCGCCCTCCAACAGAGTCTGCGCTGTACACGCTGGAGTCAATATTGACTTCGACGTCCAATGCATTCCGCGGCGGGAGCGCGGAAATTCATTACACGAGAGGTCAATACCTAACCCCACGTTCTCGACTTGAAAATGAGCTCCGGTAACAAAGTGGCACTAATCCCATTTCCCGCTCACCTGCCGGTTCCGTTTCAACGGGCTGTACACAGCGACTTGATTCGGAGCACTCTCATACGGCGCTGAATTTCGAGCCGGCCATTCAGCGGGGCTTCATCACTAAGTGCATCCCGCTCGGATCACAGATAGAATGACACGGAGAAGGAGGAGGAAGATGACACAGAGGAAAAAAATAAATAAATAAAACGGCGGCCGGTATCTACGAACAGACAGTCTTGTTGTTGGCGCAGACTTATACTCCCCTGCATAACCTCTGAATGAAGCTAAAAGACGGAAAGCCTTTAGCGAAATCCCACCCGCTATTTCGGAGTGTAAACGCTGCCCCTCACGTCTCACTTCCTTCCCGAGGCGAAAATTTCCACGGGTCGGTCGAAGTGAAAACGACGGACGCCTACATGCGTACCGACCCGGCGATCGGAAGAGAGCAAATTACGCCGCACGGCACGGCGCCTACGGCCAGTGCGCATCAAAATTTCTTGCGCCAGGTACTCGAGTATATGGGTCATTCGCTCAATTCCAAACAAGAGAATGAATAAACGAATGTGAGCACGTGTGTCACGGGGGTCTAGCTAGCTGTCGCCGCACGGCGCCAAAATTATCAGCGCCGGGAGTATCGGGGAGGTCAATGCCCCGCTCGGACAACTGACTCCGCATGCCGTATATATACTTTTTTTCCGATTTTCAATTTGCCTTTGTTTGCGCTCCTTTGCCGGTCGCTCTAGACACACCGCTGTCGCATTAATAACGTGCAGTGTCGTCGAAGCCGGAGTGGCCAAAAGAAGAGCAGGAGGAGGAAAGCTCGTAATGGAAAACGCGTGCACAGACACCTGTGCGGCCGCTCGCTCAACATGGCGACGAGAATAATACGCCGTGCAGAGCGATAACACGGTGCTGCAAAGAATTCTTCTGACAAACCGTAAAACGGCGACTACGTGCGGCGCCGTACGCACTTATCGCCGCGTTCCCTCGTAGTAGTAAACTTTCATAACACTTCCAATGCTTTCGTGAGGCTGTCCTCGGCCGCGATCACTCGGGTTTCCTACAGCAAGTTGTTCTTTGGTGCAAGCATATGTATATAGGTGTTTGTGAGCGTCATTGGTTTAAAGCTAAGTGACTCGCTGGCGCTCGAAGGAGTCCAGTTTTGAATGTCCCCCGTCGTAGTGTTGTGCAATACATTGCAACTCGCCGATAAGTAATCGCAGCGCACGAATCCACCAAACGGCGACTGCCGGCGAATTCCGACAAGCTGCGGTGTTTCTTCAAGGCGCGCTCCTCGAATACTACTATACTGCAGGAGGGTAATCAACTGGGCGAGCTGCACGTGTTTCCGTACCATGGTTACGTTCGCGCTCGCCACAGTACGTGCTCTTGCACCAAATGCACACGAGCAATTTTTGCACTCCGACTGCACAGTACGAGGTGTGTTCAAAAAGAAACCCAGCTTTTGCTATAACGTCTTCATCGCTTATTGCGCAACATTTTAAACCGCTGTCCCCCCTGAAATTAGTTCCCTCTAAACCGGCAAAACGCCGTTCCCATCGTTTTTTTTCCATTGTTGGAAAGCCTC
The DNA here is from genome assembly GCF_050947875.1 of Dermacentor variabilis. Taxonomy (NCBI): domain Eukaryota; kingdom Metazoa; phylum Arthropoda; class Arachnida; order Ixodida; family Ixodidae; genus Dermacentor; species Dermacentor variabilis. Next base: position 140,988,274 of record NC_134570.1, on the reverse strand, counting down.
CGGGAACGCACCTTCTGGGATGGCGCGCACGTCTCTTGTAGCCTGAATCTCTTCTATGGTTTGGAAACGACGCCCTTTCGGCGTTGTTTTAAGTTTGGGCAACGGGAAAATGTCTGCTGGTCCGGGGATCGCGGTGGATGGGGCACAACGGGATTGCGATGTTTTGCTCTATACAGCTGCGGATAAGGGGTGACGCGTGAGCCGGCGCAATGTCACGATGCAACATCAAAGCCTGCTGTTCCCATAATTTAGGCCTCTTACTGCAAACGGCATTTCTCTTAACGCGCTAGCATTCCCTAGTAGACTCCCTTGTTTACCATAGGACCACGCGGTACAAATTCTTTATGGATAATACATTTGCAGTCGAAATACGCAAGCAACGTCACCTTGATCTTTGACCGACTGCGCACTTTTTTTTTTGAAGGGGGAGACCCGTTGCCCACTACTGAGACGACTGCACTTTCGTTTCAATATCATAGCCATAAGCACACGAGTTATGATGTCCTTAGGGAAGACGTTTTCAGCGTTATTGGCAGTGGCAAGCAGCTACTGGGTAATTTTAACACGGGTCTGTTTCTGATCGTTAGTCAACAAACGCGGCACAAATTTTGTAGCACTGACACGACGCATCTCAAATTTGTTGCTTAAAACTTGAGGGCACGATCCTTCGCTGATGCCTACTTCGTCAGACACTTCGTGAACAGTTAAACGACGATTTGGACGAATCACAGCACGAAATCTCTCGACATGGCCATCACCTGTTGATGTGGAAAGTCATCCAGGCTTGGGATCGTCACCGACCGACATCCTGTCGTGTTCAAAACGCTTAAAGGGACAGGCAACAGCAGAGAACATGAATCGAGACAATCCCGCTGATGGGAAGATTGTCTATCGTATTGGTTAAAACGAGATATGTATTTCTCAACAAAGCTGGATTTGTATATTTAATTTTTCCCTAAAAGTACGACAAATTACGTTTGGCGCCCCACGCGGCCAAAACATGAAGATGTTTTTGAAAACATGAAGAGGTCTATCATGCGACCTTCTATTAGTCGACGCGGTTCCTGGTCTTGTTATTAGTATTTAAACGTAGTAAGTTTTTTACGGTTATGACTATAACTTGCAATACGCAGATAGGTTTTCGTTTGCAGTGAGCAGAAAAGTGGCGCTGCCTTCGCCTTCTTTTTCTATGAGTTGGCTTGGCTCGTCTATCGAGAGAACAACGACGATGGGGGCCAGTCAGCCATGACGTAGGCGCGTACTTGGGGGAAAACGCGATACAAATAAAGATTGGTACATATAACAACACAAACGTACCTCTCGTACCAGCTTTTTATTTTCAAGTGTGGTTGAAAGGGTCAAAATGCAGGCGGTTAACCACAGTTGCACTCACTCCTTCGAAAGCAGAACGATGGGCGGCTTTCACAATTTACGAGGCGGGCTATCGGTATCGCTCTCAATTCTCAGCGTTGTTGGAAGAGGGTGTTAGGTACGGGACCTTTTCCTGAGCCTCCTTCGAGTTCACCAGACCACATCGAATCGCGCCGCACCTAAGTAAGGAACGCAGAAGCAGATCTACCCCGTTCCCGAGGCCCGGCACGTGCAAACGAGTTGGCGTCCCCCACCTCGTGCGCCGCAGGTGGAGCTATTCACTGCTTGACTCTTCCGGAATGTGTAGTGAGAGCCTGGCACTGTTTCAGGTAACGTGGGTCCCGAGGCAAGACGCCTGTAATGCACCGTTAAGCCCCGGCAGCAATCCCCCCATCCGCCTTTGTGAAGGCAGTTGCAGACCGGGAAGGCAATACCGCAGAGAGAAGTAAGCCCTCAGACAATTGGAGCACAAGGAGCGACCCTCTGCGCCGGGTGTGACACAATCGCACGGGCGCCTACCATTGGCCGAAAATGACGACACATGAGCGGGCTCGCCGATTGGCCGAGCGTGACGTGACTTCGCGACACCGAAGGGCTTAACAGCCAGAGACCGGGAGCAGCAAGACGGCATTCCTTCATTCATCTCTTTCTAGCTTCTTGCCACGGGCCGCAGCGTCCGAGTTGCTGCCGGCCCGTAATGACTTTATGACTGTTAATTTCTTTGTACTCTCACTGTAAATAATGTAAATAAACCTCCAGTTTTTCATCCTGACGTCCTCCTCAACCTCGGCCAACTCCCGCATCCAACGGCAAGGCCCAAAAATCTGGGGGACGTCAATTGGGATTGTCCTCCAGATCCAACAAGGGACTCTTAACTTCTTTGTAGCCTGCTCAGATCGAAAAGTTGTGCTTAAAAATATCCACGAGCTTTTGGAAGTAACCGCTGCAGGTGTAAACACTACCGAGGGTGAGCTTTGCGTTGCGCCATAAAAAACTAGGCCCGTGAAAAACGGTTGTCAGTCCCTTTAAACCACTCGTAGTACCGCGTGAGACTCGTGCAGTCCTCCCCGCATGCTCGGCTAAGCAATCGAAATGCCTCTGCGAAAGTTTTGCAACGCTTGTAGCAAAATTTCGCGCACACGCACGTTGTTCTTCAAGGTGTTTCGTTGTCACTTTGGCACAAATTCGACGAGCAGCTTCCGCACGTGTTCACCTCAGCGGCTGTACAGCTCGCCAACGGTCAGAGCGAAACGCTGCAATTGCCAGCTTCTCTAAACCTGCCGCTACGTGCGGTCAGTAGCCGCAGCGCGGTTTGTCGGTGGCCCCGCTATTTCAAAAGTTGGACTTGTTTATTTTTATTCTTTTTCTGAACACACCTGGCATACACAGAGCCTCCGGTACTCGGGGAGCCGAAGCCAACACCTCCTATACTGCACATGGCAACAGAATATCACGCGATCAGTCGCGACCAGCGCTTCGCTTTTGACCGAGTCGATAGCGCTGTCGCGCCATTCGCCAGACAAACTACGGAGCGTTACGCGCCCGACTGTTCGATGCTTTCTCGGCGCACGCCGCCGACGGAAGGCACGCGCGTCGCGTGGAACGGAACGGGAAACAGACGGCGCCCATATTAGCGGAAATGAAAAGGGGGAGGGGGGGGAGGAGCGGAGGGCGCACACGACTGCGAGCCTGCCGCGCAAGGATGCGCTTGCATGAGGCCACGCAGTCAGTCAGGTGGGCCGCACGTGTCTGCGCGTTTGCGCGCCCGATCAAAAAATATATATCGAAAAAAAAACCACGGTCAATTTTTGCGAACGCGTGTGGTACCAGGACGGCGCAAAGACATCGAGCTGGCGTGTTCCGAGCGAAACTCGGAACACGTCGTCTGAGAGCCCGCTCGGACGAAGCGCGCTCAGACGCGTTCCGAGGGAGCAGCACCTCAGCGGTTCAATCAAGCTCCGACTCTGAGTAAACTGTAAATGGACTTCGCCGCGCCCCAAACGTCTCAGAACAACAACAACATTATTATTATTATTATTATTATTATTATTATTATTATTATTATTATTATTATTATTATTATTATTATTATCGAAAGCGTCTTTACGCTTATTACTTTCCTTTCAACTTAAATTTTCTTGAACACCTTCGTACCGCCCGATTCATGCAGATTCCGGAAGACTGCTCGGGCCGCATGGGTCGTAGACTCTAAGGGCTCCCTCCTCCCCATTCCTGCTAACGCAAGCAGGAAGAACGGAGCCCGATTGTGTTTTTCTCTTCTTTTACCGAATAAAGTTCGTTCCTCCTCCATCCCCCAGAGTAGATACTGCACCATTTGAACAAAAAGGTGCAACAAACCAACGCTTTCTGTCTGGCGGACGCTCTACGTGGACTTCTCGTCGTGAACGTGCCAGGGATGTCACGAGCGACCTGCGAAAGCCTCCTCGACGCGCAACAGACCGCGTGTCCTCCTCGAGCTTTCGCTCGCCCTGCCCGAAGATACACGGCTGCGGATCAAATTACGGCTAAAGATTAACGGCCGCACGCATGCGCAATCAAGCAAGCTCGGCTGAAAGCAGTCGGGAGGCGAGATTAATTAATTTTGGAATACTAGTCGCACTTGTGCACGCTGAGCGACGTCCTCTGTCAAAGGTGTAACAAGTTGTCATACTACAATAGATCATTGTTCGGGTAAGCCACAGGCTAGCCATCCTCTACCCCCTGCCATTCTACTCTCCTACCCTGTTTTATAGTAATGTAGAGGGGCACTTTAATAATACAGCTCAGGTACATTTTCTTTCTTGTTTTCTTTTCAAATATTAATAACATATTGGGCAATAATGACCGGTCGCCAGTGGCCCGGCCAACGAACATCACAAGAGCTGTCAGTATAAGTCATTCTCAAGTGGCGACAAATTTTGATACTGACGTATCAAAATTTGTAGCCGCTTGAGAATGTGGTTTCATTCGTTTCCTTTTCCTTTTTTTTTTTTTTTTTAGTAACGACAGAAACACAGACGATGACCGTCCGGAGCCGTAGGAGGCCATGCTCGCGGCCCCGGACTTGGAGGACCCGGCCAGTGAAACAGCAAAGGCCAATGGTTACCCTAGGCGGAGGAGGCCACCCACCTTCGGTGAAGATAGAAGCACTCTTTCTCACTAGCTCACATCTTTTATTCTCTGTCCGTTTTTCCGAGGCCAGTATTCCTGTACCTCGTTTGCAGCGTGCAGATTTCACTGAAGTTATACACGTTGTTTCCATATGCGTGCTCCCCACTGTTACTTGATCGAATTGTTACAAGTGGTTGCAGTTTACGGCTACAAAATAAGGAGAAGGAAATAAACAAAGATTTGTAAGCGCCTGCGGAAGTTTAGAAACAAAAGAATCCCAATAGGACCACTGGAAAATAATATTGTCGCAGCACTGCGCGACTGAGGCAGAGAAAGATGAAGTAGAGTGTGCGCGCGTGATCTCGAGATACTCTGCGCTGGCTCGGCCTGGCCTGTAGCTTCCCTCTCGGACCTCGTTTCACCTTGTAAATAAACATCATTCGTAACATCTTTGGTGGACGTGCGGGGTAAATCTTGGACGATCCTGGACGGCCCAGCTCTACCAACTGTCCGACGGAGCAGACGCTTGGCCGGTTTACGACCACAAGCAGCGGACATGGCCGATTCCGGAGAAGGCAATGTTGACCCCACCTGCGGCGGACCAGACAGCAGTCACGCAGGTCAGGCTGGCTACTGGACACCGCTGCGAGAGCCACCCACCTTTTCGGGGAACCACTGGAGCACTACGAAGCAGCTCGATAACGTGTTTTTTTTTTTTTTCTCGCTGGAACCGCGCTCCTCTGGTTTGAAAACCACGATAACGTTCTGACAAGCTGGGATAATCTTGTAGAAGAATTCACCAAGTGCTTCGGGGACCCGATCTCAAAGAAAAAGAAGGCTGAGCAGACGCTTTCCCGACGAGTTCAATTACCTGGCGAAACGTGTACAACGTACATAGAGGCTGTTCTGAAATTATGCGGAATCGTCAGCGCTAACATGACAGACGAAGACAAAGTAGGGCATCTGCTTAAAGGAATCGCTGAAGATGTCTGTAATTTTCTTATAACGAAGGAAGATCTTAGTACTCCGTCTGACCTGAAGAAACACTGCCGGGCGTTTGAAGCGCTGAAAATGAGAAGGATTGGGCCAAAGTTTGGACGCTTGGACAATGTTACTACTATTGCAAGTGTGTCCGTCCCAACCCACCACGACATTTCCTCGGTGATTCGGCAAGTGGTTAAAGAAGAGCTTGAACGCCCTAAAGTTGTTGACGACGCTCATGTGTGCCATCAGTGTGCCGGCCACCTGGGCACCTCAGAGTTACCGAGAACCTCGCAGGACCTATGCTGATCGTACGGAGAGCAGCAACTTGCCACCGCAACCGACAAGTCTGGGACGCCGACAAGATGCACCACAACGATTTGTTCCGCGGGCTCTTTCCTCCTACAACCAGCCTGAGAGCACGTTTCCACCCATGTCACCGGTGTCACCCGCGACAAGCCGCGAATCCCGCATTTGCTACAGCGGCGGTGTGCCTGGGCACATTTCTAGGTATTGCCACCGTCACCAGAAGCGTGCTCCACGGTTAAATTCCTACACACCCCGCGTGCCTGCTGACGGGCCCTGGCCGTATCCCAGTTCCTTCCAGCGGCTGCAGCAGGGACGCGCGAACCGCAGTGACTCCCCCGTTTCCGATCGCAGCCTCACACCACCACCGACACGACAACGACGCTCTCCATCACCTCGTCGTCGCTCGTTGTAACCGCCGCCGCTGGGAAACTAGCTGGTGCGACCGACGGGGGTGAGGCCGCAATATGTTCATCTACATCCAGACCCCCTTGTGTAAAATTGTTTAAAAACAAAGTGTGCGTTTTAGTTGACAATGTGAGTGCTTTTGCTTTAGTTGACACCGGGGAGGCAGTTTCTGTTATGAGCCTGTCCTTCAAAAATCGTCTTGGACAAAAAGTTATGCTTTCTTGGGATCGGAACGCTACCTTTCGTGGAGTTGGCGGGGAAATGTTACGCCCACTTGGGGTCTGTTCTGTTTCAGTTACGATAGGGGACCAGACATTTCGAAGTGAATTTACTGTGCTTGCACGTACAACGCATGACATTATTTTAGGAATTGATTTCTTGCGTGAGTGGGGGGCAACTTTGGATTGTGGAAGTGGCACGATTTCTCTTCGCCGCGACGCGCGAACTTCAATGACAGATAGCACCAGTGATGCCGCCGACGTTCTCTCCGTGTCACAAGATGTGTGTTTGCCCCCTCAGACTGCAATGCTTGTACCTGTCAATACTTTTCGCCCTCGTACAGGTTCTTGTTGTGGTTTAGCCGAACCCGATTATAACAATGCGCTCAAGAAAAATGTGATAGTCCCTCGCTCCCTCATTGTCACCATTGATGGTTGCACTCATTTGTGGACAGTGAACGTTTCAACTCAATCCATAACATTGCCGCTAGGACTTAAACTGGCAAGTTTTGATGAACAAGCCATTGTCAGCGTCGGAACGGTCGAAATGTCAACTGTCGAAAAAAGATCCAACCCCGATTCCAACCATGATAATTCTGCTGACTTTAAGCGCATAATTAACAAGTCGCCGTCTTCTAGTGAGCAGCGTCTGCTGGAAGCTGTGCTCGCTCGCTACGCCACAGTGTTTGATTTTGCTCAAGGCCAACGAGCGTCCCATACACCACCGGCGTCTCGTATGCAACACCGCATCCATACAGGGCAAGCAACGCCAATTCGTCAGAAGCCCTACCGCGTTTCACCTTCAGAGAGAAAAGTCATCGCCGAGCAGGTCGAAGAAATGTTACAGAAAGGAGTGATCCAGGAATCTAGCCCTTGGGCTGCTCCTGTGATCCTAGTCAAGAAAAAAGACAACTCATGGAGATTCTGTGTGGACTATCGCCGCCTAAACACCGTCACAAAGGAAGACGTGTACCCCCTTCCACGAATAGATGACGCCGTCGACTGCCTCCGCTCCGCGTCGTATTTCTCTTCTGTTGATTTACGGTCAGGATATTGGCAAATTCCCACGCACCCCTCAGACAAGGAGAAGACAGCCTTCGTGACACCTGACGGTCTCTGAGTTCAACGTTATGCCCTTTGGCTTATGCAACGCTCCAGCGACATTCGAGCGATTTATGGATACCGTGCTCCGCGGACTCAAATGGGAAATTTGCATGTGCTATTTAGACGACGTCATTATCTACGGGCGGACATTTCACGAGCACAATCAGCGCCTGTTGATCGTTCTTGACTGCATCCAGCAAGCTGGCCTTATTTTAAACTCGAAGAAATGTCATTTTGGTGAGCGTCAAGCCCTCGTGCTAGGCTTTCTTGTTGACAAAGACAGCATACGACCAGACCCTGAAAAGATAGCAGCGGTTCGCGACTTCCAACAGCCACAAACGGTGAAAGATCTCCGAAGCTTTTTGGGGCTTTGCTCATATTTCCGGCGCTTCATCAAAAAATTTCGCACAGCTTGCCTCTCCCCTCACGTCTCTCCTTCACAAAAGACACCCCATACTTGTGGACTGCTGACTGCGAGTCGGCGTTTCAGCAGCTGAAATTTTTTTTTACTTCTGGACCGGTACTGCGGCATTTTGATCCGGAGGCGTCAACTGAGCTGCACACTGACGCCAGCGGTGCGGGTGTTGGTGCTGTGCCTGTTCAACTCTGCGATGGCCGTGAGCATCTCATTGCCTACGCTAGTCGGACACTTACAAAAGCGGAGACAAACTACACCGTTACTGAACTCGAGTGCCTAGCAGTCGTATTCGCCATTCAGAAGTTCCGTCAGTATCTACATGGCCGCGCATTCACAATAGTGACTGACCATCACTCACTCTGTTGGCTGGTTGGGCTGCGTGACCCGTCTGGCCGGTTGGCCCGCTGGGCTTTGCGCCTTCAAGAGTACACCTTTTCCGTTAACTACAAGAGCGGACGCTGTCACACGGATGCTGATTGCCTATCCCGTCTCCCTTCGCCGCACACTAAAGCTGAAGATGATGACTTGGATGACTACCTAGTTTCCATCTCTTCCGACTTTCCACACCTGCGTACCTTCGAGAGCGAGCAACGTTGCGACCCTACCTTGAAATCCCTACGGGCGGCTGCACTTGAGCCAGCAGGAGCAACACCGTTTACTTTTCGTAATTGTTTGCTCTACAAGAAAAATTACTCCGCTGATGGTCCACCATTGCTTCTAGTTGTGCCCGAAAACGTGCGCCCTGCTGTCCTTCGTTCCATGAATGACGATATCACGTCCGGGCACCTTGGCTTTGCACGCACACTACACTCACTTAGATTTTTCTGGCCCAAGCTCTGGAAAACAACGAAACAGTATGGCGCCAGCTGTACTGTTTGCCAGCGTCACAAGCAAACCACGACGGCCCCAGCAGGCTATTTACAACCAGTTAGGCCACCGACGTTACCCTTTCAAAAAGTCGGCGTCGACTTCCTTGGCCCGCTCCCGTCAGCTGGCTACCGCTGGATTATAGTATGCGTAGGTTATCTTACTCGCTACACGGAAACGACGGCACTTCCATCTGCCGCTGCAGCAGATGCATCTTCATTTTTGTTGCATCACGCCATACTCCGTCACGGCGCTCCCCGTGTTGCCATCAGTGACCGTGGACGGCAATTCACGGCCGACGTCGTTGAAGAACTTTTACGGCTTTGTGGTTCTGCATATCGTCATTCCACTCCTTACCACCCGCAAACCAATGGCCTCACGGAGCGAACGAATCGAACCCTTACCAACATGTTATTAATGTATGTCGCCGCTGACCACAAGAATTGGGACGCCGTCTTACCTTTTGTAACGTACGCGTACAATAGTGCCAAGCACGAAGTTACTGGATATGCGGATATGCGCCGTTCTTTTTGCTGTACGCACGCCCTCCCCAGAGCTTTCTGGACACTATTCTACCTTTATCGTGCCAAGAAGATCCTTCCACCGCCCAAACTCTGTGTCGTGCTGAGGAAGCACGTCGACTGGCGCATCTTAGGACGTTGTCCTCACAAGGCAACAGCAAGATTCGCTATGGTGCGCGGCATATCCCCGTCACCTTTACTCCCGGTGATTATGTTTGGTTGTGGACACCTGTTCGGAAAAAGGGATTGCACCGCAAGTTTCTCGCCACTTACACCGGACCATTCGTTATACTCAGCCGCTTGAGTGATGTGAACTATGTCGTCGCCAAAGTGACGGCAAGTAATCGGCGTTCACGTGCGACGCAAGTTGTTCACGTGGCTAGACTCGAGCACTACAATCACAGGTCCCTCTAACTCGCTCAGCGAGCTTCGTCTGCGCCCGGGGTAAATGTCGCAGCACTGCGCGACTGAGGCAGAGAAAGAAGAAGTAGAGTGGGCGCACGTGATCTCGATGTACTCTGCGCTGGCTCGACCTGGCCTGTAGCTTACCTCTCGGACCTCGTTTCACCTTGTAAATAAACATCATTCGTTACAATATATATAAACTAAATCGGGAGCTTTGTTACAACTGGAGTCACCCCGAAGGCTTATTTACTCAAAATAATAATAATAATAATAATAATAATAATAATAATAATAATAATAATAATAATAATAATAATAACGGCAGCACACGGGCGGAGACATCGATGAATCAACAAGCTCTATGTAACCAAGTTACTTCATGCCGGTTATAATCTAGGCCGTTCATCGATACCGCCGCCGCCCCTAGGGGCCTACGAGGCGCGCAAACAAGGATAATTACGTCCATCGAAGGGAAGATAAGCTGACAATGATGTAATGGTAGCGTGTGTAAATCACTGCCCCCTAGCGATAGAAAGTACGTCATTGATCTCACAGCTGCGAATTTGTGCTCCAAGGTGCAACGGCACCTGACTGCAGAGTTGCGGCAACGTTTGGCAAGTATTAGGACACGAAGGGCCAACGGATGCGCTTGCGACTGATGAGCACGAGAGGTGCTTGTTTCTTTGTCTTTGTATTCAAATATCGATGCATGCACGTGTGTTATATTAAATTATCTGTGCACGTGTGTTATGTCAAATTATCTATGTATACGCCTCATATTCGAAGAGAATGACAGGTCGCGGTTTACTAAATCGGAAGTTTTCTGGTCGCACAAAGCACGGGTGCGCAACCGGGACCGACATTTACGTTCAGCCGTGTTTCACCACATAAGCAGTAAAACCTGGGTTTTTCCCACTGCACCCTGATGCAGCCGTATCGCGAGTGCGCTGTTCTCTCTTTCTGACCTACCGAGAAGCCACGTGCTCGACAACGACTCTGGTGTGCGCCGAAACAGGTGCACGGGCTCCGTGCGATGAGGCGCATCCGCAGCCAAGCGTCGAATGTGAATACACTGCACTGGTCTCCGTTGAGATCTGGCCAGGCGCCAGGGTTTGACAACGAGTGAATGGTTAGGGTTAACTCCTCAAAGCGACACGAGCGCTAAGAGAGGCACTGCAGCTGAGCGGGGGGCTTCAGAGTAATTTATTTACACTATCTGGAGTTCTTTAACTACACACTAGAGGAAAATGGAATTAAATAACTTTAGACTAATAGCATTATTTTCAGTTCCAGTTGGCCCAACTTCACTTTCTGAAAAATATGGAGACCAAGTATTTACGGACGCATCGGCAAACAGCTACGCTCAAGGCGCTGCAGCAGATTTCTTCTGCCCTTCGACTGACATAAGAAGGGTGTCTCGAATACCTCATCCATCCTCATCAACAACTGCGGAGCTGGCAGCGATTGATGTTGCTCTGAAGTACGTACAGCAGGAAATAAGCCCATCGAAGGTCGTCATCCTTACAGACTCCCGTGCTGCCCAATGCAGGCTGTTGAGAAAGGATATGCCAATAGCCCAATTCTACGCAGTGTAGAGTCCGCCGACAAAATTACTTCTCGTGGAGTGTTCCTCATCGCCCAGTGGATACCTTCGCACATGGGTATTGCTGGAAATGAGGAAAGTGATCGCCTCGCTTAAACCAGCAGACACCTCATGCTGGGCCGCAGAATGCCGCAGCCACTGAGCCGTCGCGGCAGGAACTCCTGCTTGAACGATACATGGCCCCGGAGCGAGGAATTTTCTTTAGGATTTGTAACAGTAGAAATGAAAGTTTCGTTTAGCACCTTAGAGAATTTGGATATGATCCACTCAGCGAAACAAAAACAACAGACTCACTTCCTTACGGACTAGTCTCGGAGATAAAATGTCTAAAACAGTTAAGGTGTTTTATCGCTACTATGAAGCGGGAGCTCGCACGCAGCGATTACGCCTGGCGCGAATGCGTTGGCACTATCAAAATATATTCACATTCTAATCTACTCGTCTATTTGTTTTTGCTTCTTTCGCTTCATTTTATCACTGCTGCTGATACTGATCCCGGCGAAGTCCGTCTTTAACACGTTCACTGTTGTGCCGACCCACGCTGACACATTGTCAGATTGTACGGACATGGCAGCCCGCCATAGATAAGCCCCGCGACGCGTCGTCGGGAATTGCTGAAGTGCCCGCAAAATGCAGATTGATAACGGCCGGGCTGAATGGGACACCTCCGAGTGTTAATCCGGGCGACCTACCAAGCGTGAGAGGAACCAGCGGCCTCGTTTAAAGCGAAAGCAAAACAGACACATCGCAGTCTTAACAGCGTCGTAGGTGTTCATCTGTACCGTGGGCGCGTGTGCACGGTGGCGCGGATGAGGGGGTTCGTAGCAGCGAAGAAACTGGAGCGAGTCGGCTGCGTATCCCTTTCTATTCGGTGGGCCGCTCGTGAATGGAAGCAGCTGTGCGCTTCCGACTACAGTACGTCCACCCACGGACTCGCGCCAGCGCCGTTGTCGATTGCTTTGTCTTGCCTCTCAGCTGCGTTTGCTTGCTTTGCGAGTCATGTGTTTTCACTTCGGTATCCGATTTTTATTAAGGCCGCGCAATGTTAGCTTCGTGCTTGCGCTCGCTGTTACACAAAATGCCGGTAATGCAAGACTCAACTCGGAGTATACATTCTCGGCGCGCTTCGCGCTAACTTGTATCTGATCGTTATCATCACAACGTGACCTGTACCGTCACAAACGGTAGCAATCGAACTTGTCATTTGGGATTAATCAGGTTGCGGTACCCAGCTTACGACACGCTAGGCATTAGCGCCGTGGAACGGCGCTAATAGTAATGCGGATTCGTTTTCTCGTAATTGTGCCCTTAGGGACAGACACAAGCGTGAAAAAAGAAAGAAAAGTGACCAATTAATGACGTAAACAGAGACGCATATCGCTACGCGACGGCAAAGTTCGAGGGCGAGGTTGTTTTGTTGGTAATGTACTCAATAAAGGTAACGGAGCTTCGCAAGCACAGCTGAGCCTATATGAACCGAAAAAAAAAATAAAAAAAATAAAAGAAATTCTGCACTCAAGGCCTGCGGCAAGCGGCGCGGTGTTTATACGTGCTGAGACTCCAGTCAACAGTCGTTGCGGCAAACAAAACACGGAACAGCAAGCTGAAATCGCGCTTTTAGAGACGACAGAAGAGTTCTGCAGTGTGCACGATGGCTCGTTTCACAGCGTCGTAAGGCCGACGGTCACGACCAGCTACGCTGGGGCCATGTGTCGTTGGGCAACCACCGCGAACGCTTTAGGACGAATGTATGGCAGACGAGGCGAAACGGCGAACAGCGCTCGTCCAACGAAGCTCGCTACGACAGAGATGCTCCCAAAACAGAACTCACGGCGTTTGGGCTCTGCGTGGAGGACTCTGGGCTAATTATAACTCCCGGTGTCGACTGCACGCGAACATTTATAGTACGCTTCAGGCGCTCGCGGTTGCACCTCCGGTTCGGGCGAGCTGCCGCAGAACTGCGCATCCTGAACCATGCGCGCTGAAGAAATCCTACCGTGAAAAAGCTGCTGCCCTTATAGAGCGATAAAGCTTTCCTTCATGTGCGAAGAAAAGCACGCAGCGATTACGCAGAACCGAAAGCAAAACAAAATAAAGCACCGCCAGCGGTCGCAGCAAAACAATCACTCGTCGCCTGTCAAACGGCAGTTCGACTTGCAGTTGAAAGCGCCAAATCAAACAGAGCGCGCTCGACGTAACTACGAAGAGCCGGCCGTTAGCCATACATAGTGTAACGGCCACCTCAAACGACGAGAAACAAAGCGAAGGACGTTTGCCTGACTTACAGCTGGATGAGGCTCCTCGTCCGTCGGAGAGTTATCCGTGGTGCGACACGGAGAACGTAGCACTGTCACGAGAGACATGGCGGCGAAACTTTGCACACTTTATCCGAGGGCACTCGCACGATCTTTTCAAAGCCGGTGACGCTTTCTCGAGCAGTGGAAAACCATGCTCGGCGAAATGTTTGGGGTGTCAGCGCACAACTCAGATACTACAGGTCCGCCATCTTCCCAAGCACCTTTCTTTGAGAGTTTTTTTTCTTTTCTTACGAGAGCACCGCAGCCATAGCGCATGCGCTGGCGCTGGAGGAAGTGCTAGAGAGGGAGAAAAGAGAGAAGGAGTCAACATGTTCGCCGTCACTTCCGGAAGCTTCATGTGGCCTTCATGGTCGCGTTTTCTTCGGCGTCGGCGCTGTCGGTCAGCGGAGTCGCAACAGATTACGCAGTAAATTATGAGCAAGCTGCTCTCGCGTCCTTCCCGCGCGACGTCAGATTGTGACGTTATATTGCGCGGCGTCTATGGTTCTGTTTTTACCGCTGTGCTCCGCGCGCTTCTCAAACTGGTAAACTGTCTCGCGCGTGCGGTCTAATACCGGTGCCACGCGGCCACTTTCGATCGCGATCGAGCCCGATCCGAATCGACATGCTTTACTGCGATTGGCTCCCTCCCGCAGCTTGCGCAAGTTAGCCAATAGCGACCCCAGAATTTTTATCCCGATCGCGTTTGATCGCCATGAAAAGCGCGCCGTGTGACACCCGTATTATTTTGTGTACCAAAATAAATCGTGTGCTGGAACGGTAATGCACAGTTTACATGTGACTACGTACGCTGAGAGCACATGCGTTTTACATCCGGCTACTAAGCATCCCTGCAGCTCTTCCCTGTTTCTCAATCAACGCTAATAGGAGTAAAATTGTACACCGTCCTCGACCTTTTGTTAGCGTAGCAGTTAGATGCAGGGGCTCACGATGAAGCATTTACAGCTGGCAAGTACCGCGTTTATAAGCAATAACTTTGACACAATCCTCGCGGCGTGACGTGATACGAAATCCAGGAATGCGCGGCGATGCAGCCTAACCCTTTCAGTACTGAGGAAAAAAAATTGAAAAAGGGATGTGGCCTGAGGGAATAAGTGATTGCGAAGGGTGTAAATCTGTGATATGTCGGTGCTCCTCAGGTGCTCACGCGATGCACGACTGCGGCTTGCCATCAAGTCCGTTGGAACCTTACCCAACGTAATGACTGTAAATTTACACTGCCTCCACTCAGTGCAGTGAAACACCTCAAACAAGTACTACAAGAACACTGCAACTTCGCCAGTAAAATATAGACTGCACAAGTCCTATCACATCGGCATCAAGGTACTGTGGGTGCAGAGACAGTCGGAATCAGTTCAGCCACGTGGCAGAACAACTGGCTTGATCAGCTCCCTCATCTGAGATACTTATACACCTAACATTTGATTCTTGCTCTCTCCACCAAGCTCTTGAAGCTAACCTCCCTATGTTTCTGCTTCCTTGCACACAATTTTACCCGGGCACAGTAAGTGTTTCTGCAGAGAGAAAGAACAAATAAACATTATTATGTGAATGTAGCTTTGGAGAGGTGTCCTCATTCCAGAATGCCTTAAGCTCGGGCTGCGTCCTGGGGCCTCGTGATCAGCCGTTCTGATCCTCAAGGCCGGAGCTGGCCGAAGCTCTCTCCCAAAGCTTGTCTGTGTGATAGAGGTCTAGAGGCTTTAATGGTGTCTGTCTGCAACCTTTACTATATGCCTAGGGGACCCGGGTCCGCAAGCAGCATTGCAGAGAGAATTGTGTAGCAGCTATGAGGCAATTTCTGGTTGGGCGAGGGAATGTATATTGACCTGTAGAGCTCGGAGGAATCTCTCCTGCTCCCTAGGTAGTGACGTGTACGGGGGACGGTATGTTCTGCGGGTTAGCTTGTTGTAAAATTGTGTGATGTCCTGGTATGAGACTAGAGGTTGCATGCCCTTGGACTCGGATTCCTCGGCGTTGGCTCAGTGGGTCAAATCTCGAGTCACGCGGTCGGTGATCTCATTGGCAGGAATGCTGTGGCGAGTCCAGATGATCATGACCAGGGCGTGGGGCCAACGACAGTCTGCAAAAGAATGTGTCACAAGAGCTCAGCTCCTGTGGCAATGGCTAAATACTGAGGCCTCCATCTTGAAGGGCTCAGCAGTACTTATTAAAATCAGGAAATCTTCCAAAATTTCTTAATTTCTGGTTCATGTTCATTCTTTGTGCAACACTAACAATTTCATTTTTATGAAGAGCTGCAGGCTAGAATGACTAGCTTAGCCAAAATCATTAGACTCATGTAGAGGCATGTATTGCGAGTTCATAAAATAAAATTGATAAAAGGGGTGGACTTCAACACAGGACACCGGTAGCCTGCACGTTTTTGGCCACAGCTCCTTCATTACAAAGAAATATGCATTTCTGAGATTCTCATCCAAAACTTGACCTGGGGTGCAAAAAATTATGGCTTACAGATGTTCAGAGTTCATGCCATTACTATGGGTCTCCTGTCAAAATATGCCTAGCCAATTAATGAAAACTGGAGTTTGTATTCAGTGCCCAACAAACTCTTGTAACCAATATGTTGCTTCCATATTTCCTTGCAGACAAACTAAAACACTGTCCACAGAATACACAACATTCTTGAATATTAGCAGTGGCAACAGCAGCGAAGTGGAAACCTGTTACTTCAAATATCATTTTGAAAGCCTCCGAGCACCTTTTAATGCATACTTCAACAAGGCTGCAGGTGGCGGCAAAGGTTAAGCTAAGAGTGCACAAATAATTTAAATTTCAAATATGAACCAAAGGCTTTTGTTTCAAATCAGAGCATTTGATTCAATAGTTATGTTCAGTTTTAAGAAAGCATCTCATTATGGCCAGATGTGCAGGCTAAACTACGATTATTAAAGCATGCCCATCATAGAACCTATACTGGCCGCTTGGGTGGTCGTGCCGATTCAACAAGGAACCGTGGGGAGCTTTAACTTACTCTTCATTCAGAAACTGGTCTACTGAATGAATTCTCTTTAATTTCAAGCACAGTCAAACCTTGTCTTAATGTAGTCACATCCGACATAAAATAACTTCGTTTTAGAAACAGTTTAAATTTACCTTGTTTACATGCATGTTTGTTATAGGTTCAGCTGTAGTACTGAATGAAATAAATCTTGATATTATTTACTCCCTTTTCTCTTAAAGGGGCTGACAACCGATTTTTAAGGGCCCAGTTCTTTACAGTGTAAAGAAAAGCTCACCCTCGGTAGTTTTTGCATCTGCAGCAGTTACTTACAAAAGCACATCAACATTCTGTAAGCAGAATTTTTCTATCTGAGCACCGTGTAAAAACAAAAAAAAGAGTCCCTCCTCCATCAATGCTGAGAAGTGAGAGTGATGCCGATAACCCGCCTCCCAAATTGTGAAGGACTTTTTCAAAGCTGTGTCGCTGCGCTGTACTGTGTCGTGTTGCTTTTGGTTTGTCGATGTATATATCACATCCGGATTCGGTGGTGGTTCTCGTCGTTTCCGCACTTTTCCTTGGATTTGCTCCATCGTCCGTGCAAGAGTGGCTCATTTCTTTTTAGGACACCCTCCGTATGACGCAGCATGCTCAGCTCCACAGTTTGCACACCGAGGCTGGGAATGTGACGTACACTCCTTATGCGTATGTGGACCAGCGCATATCTTGCAGCGGATGGGGCCTTTACAATATTTCGCTATATGTCCATGTCTTTGACATCTGAAACATTGAGTAGCCGACCTCATGTATTCCGTCACGGGATAACTGCAGAATCCAAGCGACACTCGGTTTGGTAAAGGGGCGTCCTTAGAGAATTCCAGGATGACCCTGGAAGTACCCGCTCTGCCACTAAGCATTGTAATGTACCAACTAACGACGAGGAATTTGAAAGGTTATGTGCCATTCGAAGACGTGCCGAAAGAAAGGCTCTACGTACTAAGAATATCGAAGACCTCAGAACTTGTCGACGGGCACAAAGACATATACGACGTTACCTCACCAAACTGGACCGAAAAAGGTGGAGGGACTTTTGTGGGACACTGGACATACGACAACCGCTGAGCAAAATATGGCGAGTCGTCAGAAGCATTCGCAAAGAGCCGCAACAGCTTTATCCTTTTATCGCCCTCTCATTACATGAGCGCGCATCCCTGAAAGAGGTGGCAGAGCAGTACTGCAGGCTCCTTTCCAGCAGGGCACAACCTTTCCGGCAAATTGCAAGTCATCAGCCTAGTCCACCTCGAGCTACCCTTCCTGACTTAGAACTACCATTCACCATCGAAGAGCTAACGGCAGCAATCAGCGACGTAAACAAATGATCATCACCTGGCCATGATGGTGTAAGTTATGAAGCGCTCGCAAATCTATGCCACACATCTCGCCTACGCCTTCTGGTGTACTACAACGCCTCATGGATAACTGGGGAGGTTCCTACGGAATGGAAGCTTGCGAAAGTTATTCCTATATTGAAGCCAGGAAAGCAGCCAACAAATTACGCCTCCTTCAGACCCATATCTCTGCTTAGCTGCGTAGGGAAGCTATTCGAAAAAATGATCTACAAACGACTAAATTGGTTCCTGGAAACTACAAAAGTTTACCTCGAGGAAATGAATGGCTTCCGGCAAAATAGGTCCGCAATTGATAACGTCATTGCCTTGGTCTCATCAATTGAAGAGGAATTGGTCTCTGGAAACATACCTACTGCATTATTTTTAGACATTAAGGCAGCATATGATTCGGTCTTTCATAAAGCAATACTTGACGCTTTGGAAACCCTTGGTCTTGGAGGATGGCTTTATGCATGGATTGAGGACTATCTTCAAGGACGGCAACTTTTCATGTGTACTCCAGATGGCCCCACGGCGCTTTATGCCGTCGAGAAGGGAGTGCCACAAGGAGCTGTGTTAAGCCCGGTATTATTTAATTTAGTCCTCATCCATCTGAGAAGAAACCTGCCCCGCAGCGTCAAAATCACCCTGTATGCGGACGACATCTGTATTTGGAGTGCAGCGCATTCCCGCAGTACCACCCAACGACGTCTCCAGAGAGCGCTAGCAAATATATCGGCCTACCTAAATCCAAGGGGTCTGAAATTGTCCCCCGACAAAAGCGTTGCCATGGCTTTCACGCGGAGGTGTATGGAAAAATACCCACTAGCGTTAGGTGGTCGTGCCCTTCCATACGTCAAGACGCAAAGGTTTCTTGGAGTGACGATCGATAGGAACCTCACATGGTCACCCCAAGTAAAAAAACTGAGTGAGAAGATTTCTTCGGCGACGCAGTATTCCGATTTTTAGCCGGATCACAGTGGGGCAGCAACTGTCGATCAATGGTGCTCCTCCATAAGGCCTACGTCGATGGAACACTACGTTATTACCTCCCGATCCTGAAACATGTCTCCCACAAGCAAGAGAAAACTTGAGGCAGCACGAAACAACTGCCTTCGCGTATGTCTTGGCCTTCCGAAGGGGTCGTCCCGCTCAGGAACTGTAGCAGAAGCTGGATGCCTGCCTCTCGAAGTGCTATCTTCACAGGAGACACTTCGGATTCACCTCCGCCACGTCATTCATACGAAGACTCACTTTTTAAAGGATATTTCTAGAACCCGTGCTACATCTAGCTTTGGGCAGGCCGTCGGAAGCATATCTATTTCGATTCCTGCTCAGGCGTCACAAATTATGCCACGAAACATATCACCATGGACACTATCTCCACTGGAAATCGTGCCTTATATACCTGGAATCAGTGCGAAAAAGAAAATGCCTCAAGCAGCGACTTATCAGATAGCTTTGGAATATATGCACAAAGAATACGCAGCCGCAACGCACATGTTCACAGATGGCTCTACAACTCCACATCGTTCATCACGCGGACTTTTTGTTCCCTCTACAGGGCAACGATTTTCGTTTCGTCTTCAGCGAGCGACATCATCTACTTCAGCGGAGCTATATGGCATTAAGGAGGCCCTTGTGTATGTCCTTCGACAGCAGCCGCCAAAGACATGGTGATTTTCACAGATTCAAAAGCAGCCCTACAAAGTATGTGGAACAGGAACAAGCGTTGCAATAATCAACCTGCAGCATTTCACATTGCTTATCTTCACCACAGGGCTAAGATTGCTGGGCATTGCATAAAGTTCCAGTGGATACTTGGCCATGCCGGCATTTCGGGAAATGAAAGAGCGGATGAAGCTGCCAGAAATGGACTCCAATACCACAAGTTCAAAAGAACATTTTTTACAAAAGCCGACGCTTCAAACATGGCAAAAAAATATGCCTATCAAGAAAAAGACCGCATCTGGAATCTGCCGCTTCACCAAGGTAACTTCCTGCGTTACATTGACCCAGAAATGAGACCGAAAATTCCACGACCACTTCCTCGACACTTAGAGACGTTGTACCATCGTCTTCGACTGAACGTGGCATACACGAACAATTATCTGTACCGCATAGGGCTTACCACTAACCCATACTGTAATAACTGTCGCAACCTAGAGACAATTGAGCACATATTACTAGAATGCCCCGCGTACCGCGATGAGAGACAATTTTTTGAGCAACAAATGGACATGATTTGCCACGAACCGTTAACGTTACCGAGCATCTTAGGTCCAATGCCCGGCCTTTCAAAACAGTGACAGGTTTTGGATTTATTGTTCAAATACCTATAAGAAATTGGTCTAATCGGAAAGCTTTAAAAATTGCACCCTTCATAACAAAAGCCTAAATTTACCCGCAATGTCACTTGTAAATATTAGTATCAGATCCACTCGGACATTTCGTATTTATTTTTCTCCTCTTTTTCTCCCACTCTCTTCTGGAATCTTTTAATCTCATTCCCCATCCCTATACAGATTAGCATGCCAGCGGTTATATACGCGCCGGCAAAATTCTCTGTTTTTCCAATAAAGAGCTCTCTCTCTCTCCCCAAATTGTGAATGCCACCCATGGTTTTGCTTTAAAAGGAGTGAGTGCAACTGTGGTTGACCACCTAAATCTTGACCTTTTCAATCCCTTTTGAAGATAACAAGCTGGTACAATAAGTTTGCGTTGTTGTACAGACCTTTCTTATATTTGTACTGAGCTTCTTCCCAAGTACATGCAACGTCACGGCTGGCAGGCCTCTGCCACCATTATTCTGTCAATAGATGAGCCAAGACAACTAATCAAAAATGAAGGCAAAGGCAGTGACACTTTTGTACTCACTACAAACGAAGGCTCATCTGCACATCGTAAGTTAGAAAAACTTATAATAGAAAAGGTGTACTGCATTTCAATACTAATAAACAGACCAGGAACCACATATACTAGTAAGTCAAGTGATAGGTTGCAACTTTTGGTAAAGAATTAAAAATATAAATCCTGCTTAATGAGAAAGTCAGGGCTCGTTTTAGACAACATAATAAGCAATTCTTCCATCAGCGGGGTTATCTCGACTTATGTTCAGAGATGTTGTCTGTCCCTTTAAGTTTCTTTTCTTCTACAACCAAATGCAGAAGAAAGAAACTATGTTCAATTCAATATTCACATCCAGCATTCACCGAATATTAATACTCAATCTGAAAATGCTATTTATAGGGCCCAAAATAACCAAATCATGGCTCCAATGTGCCTTGAAAAGCTGGATTCCCCGCAAGTATATCAAGTGTTAACAGCTGCGAGTACAACTTCTGCAGTGCTTAATAATTGCAGATTTCTCCGTAGAAATTGCACGGTAAAACTTGACCATTTATATATATATATATATATATATATATAAAGTCCGTTTGCATGCAAATTATTTCTTATACACTTGCACTGGGCTCATCATTTGGGATGAGGTTTCATTTCACTATTACAGTGCTGAAAAATCATTGTCATCATCCACAGCTGTGCTAACCACAAATTCAAAACACAAGAATTTGATACGACCAGAATTAAAGGCTTTATTGCATAATTTATACACGGACAACCTCACAGAAAGAGCAGTGTGCAGCAATGGACAGCTGATGAAATTACAGATGAAAGATGAGAATAGGGCATAGACAGAGTTGCCACTGGTCTAAATGTGAAGCCGCATCACTTCTTAAGGAGCATGCTCCGGAAGTCTTCATTGCTGAGGCCCTTACTGCCTTCGGCAGACGAGCCTGACACGTCCATTGGCTGCTCCTGGTTCTGTTCGGGCTTCTTCACCACTGCAGTACTAGATGAACGCTGCTGCACCGCTCTGGGCATCAGTGACACCTGAGTGCGACCGCGGCCTCTCCTATGGCAATAAGACAACAATACAAAACAAACAGGTTCAATGCTTTGCAGAACATAAATGCATAAACAAAAATTTCAGACAATTAGCTTGATTCTCCATAAAGATCCATGGCGTTCTTTCTAGCGTAAGCTAGCCGAGAGTGCGCTTAATTTCTCTTAGCACACAAGTGAGGTGAAATGTGCTGCGGGCAGCATTCTTATTTTTTGTACCGTCGACATCAAAGTTTATGGGCCATGGGATCAGAAAAAATGCTAAATAGTTCCGCAGCCTAGCATTCAGATTTCAAACCTGTATTAGTACAAATATGCAAACAGAATGGTCTTCTGCGACTTTACTGGCGAAGGCTACAAACTGATCTGAAATTTCATGTTTTCTCAGTTCCCACGGTTCATGAACTTTTTGGTGCTGACAGGACATCGCACATAATGATACACAAATTTGTGGAGGCAGTAAACACTTCCTTGCAACTGTCCCAACTCTATCTTTGCACTAAGCCTGTTACCGCCACGGTGCCAGTGAGCTGCTCCATTGACAAATGCCACAAGACATTGGTATGTATCACACTGCAGAATATAACATGTGACATATGTAGAAATTCTTAAAGCCTGAGTGCTGCTCCCTTTGTTGTACGGCTATCAAGGCATCATTACGCCATTCATTCAACTCTAAAAGACATGTAGGCCACCACAACAGTCGGGCATTCCACACACAGTACAGGTACATCGAGCATGTTCGGGGTTAACAGACACCTCAAAAGCAGGACTGTGAACCAGAAGACTGTGAGGCTGCCATGCTTTGTTCTTCTTCCTGTAGCCCTGTGTCTCCATAACACTGTCTAGTAGAAATGATGATGCCACAGTTACCACACCATTAGCAGGATTATCCACTCAACAACTGCTCTAGAAAAAAAAAACATACTTCAAACACTTATTCCCCGAAATTAAACCTTGATTAATTCTCTTATGAAGAGAAAGTGCCATTTTCTTGCACAGTAACTCGTGAAATAAGGGACAGTATATAAAATGTCAATGTTGTAGTGGCCAATGATCAAGTGCAAGAGCACTTTCCAAACAGATACTATTTTCATGCAGTACAGGTGGCAAACGCATTCAGCTGAGGAGATTGTTACTAGATGTGCAGCCGTGCATTTTATAAATTATTGTCACAGTCTCCTACTTTTACGCATCTATTCCAGCTTTGCGACATTCTTTTCTCTGGATCGGTTTGAAAGTACCACAGCATATTCTAACATAGGAACAAATTACGGCAAGCAGAATTTGACTGCTTCAGCCGTAGACTTTATTTTATCATACACTTCGGTAGCACACATTTTATTCTACTAGTTCAGCATTGCCAACTAGCTGGATAACATATCAAAACCCACAAAGTCTAGTGACGCGCCCTAAAAACAGAAACAACAAGAGCTCGAGGAGCCCACAGCAGCTGTTGCTGAAAAAGAAGGAAAGAGAATAACCGAGGGAAGCCGAGTGGCACTCACAGGCCAGTCTCCTTCGGTCCGCCACCCAACGAAGCCACCTGGGATGCGAGGGGGTACTGCGACCCCTGCTGTCCTTCCTCGGCTGCGTCCCATTTGCCCTGCACCTGCTGCCGAGGTCCGCGTGCCGGAGGGTTGCTGATGGCCACCTGGAGCGTCTGATCGCCCATGGACATGCCATCGGTCTGCACTAACGCCACCGTGGCGGAAGTCTGGAGGAGGGAGGCATGAGGGGGGCGAGGCATTGAGAAGCAGCAGCAGCAACCGCAGCTGACTTTTGACTGCTCTGAAGCCAAGCTTCTAGGGACATTCACTACTGGGTCATGCCCCACCAAATGTCCTAACCCGTTCTGTCAACCATCTACGATTTTCTTCAAAAAAAAAAGTAAGACAACTGGTATGACAGGAAAACATTTCCCCCAAAATATTCCAAGTGAGAAAAAAAGGGGGGGGAGGGGTAGGTTCGAGGGCCATTTGAATTTTCTCAAATGGCTCCAAAGCATTTGCAGAAAGAAAAAAAAACTTCACAGGAATCTAGTATTTTTCATATTGCCACAAGGCTTACATTATCACAGTTGGTAGACATGGTTTCTTCATTAGAAAAAAAGAAAACTTTAGGTTTTTTGTTTCTGTGACTAGTTGATAAATATTGCAAAAATATAGCATTTTCTAGAAGCTACATATAAGAAATGCTCGGGTACAAAAACCAAAGAGTACTTTCATACAAATGTGAAAAAAAAAATGTTATACAACTGGTATGACAGGAAAACATTTCCCCCAAAATATTCCAAGTGAGAAAAAAAGGGGGGGGAGGGGGTAGGTTCGAGGGCCATTTGAATTTTCTCAAATGGCTCCAAAGCATTTGCAGAAAAAAAAAAAAAACTTCACAGGAATCTAGTATTTTTCATATTGCCACAAGGCTTACATTATCACAGTTGGTAGACATGGTTTCTTCATTAGAAAAAAAGAAAACTTTAGGTTTTTTGTTTCTGTGACTAGTTGATAAATATTGCAAAAATATAGCATTTTCTAGAAGCTACATATAAGAAATGCTCGGGTACAAAAACCAAAGAGTACTTTCATACAAATGTGAAAAAAAAAAATGTTATCTGCAAAATTTTGATTTGTGCCCCAATCTTGCACATCAGCCACAGGAAACCACACTGAAAACTTTGAAAACACAGCATTTTGGCCTATGTTTAAGAGTTTTAAAAAGAAGCTGTACTGCTTCTTGTAAAAGTCCGGCAAATAGCAGTCTTCACGGAGAAGTATATCAGCTATTTGTACAGAAAGTTTAAAGAGGGTGATTTTTGTTTTAAAGAAGAAAAAGCATTTTCAATTTCAGCCCCAACATACAAAATTTGTCACTTGGGCTTCACCACCCAACTTTATGGTGAGAAATTCAAACTAGAATGCTACACACTGTACTCATACGTTGGTGCGGGATACACTACGTCCAAATTAAAAGTTGAAAGACACAGCTGTGCGGCACATTAATGTGGTTTGGCTCTGAGTTCCTGGTTCCGGTTCCCAGAAAAACTTTTTATACTGCTTGCGAAGAAATGATAAAACGCAAACCTTCCACCGAAAGTGCATTAGGCATTGTGCCCTGCTATTGCTGGTTTCAGTAAGAAAAACCATGCTACAGAGTGTAATCTAACGTTGTCATCATCCATGAAAAGGCTGATTCATGTGCATAACAGTGCACTCAAATGAGAATTCCACACTGCACATGATTCAGGAGAACAATGGGCCTTCATGCAACCAGTGCAAGAGACAAGAGGCTATCCCTGTGAATGCCTGCTTTGCTTCTCCTCGCCCATGCTGCCCTTGTGCACCTCAGGTTTTGCATTTAGCCATGCTGCAAGTTTACGGCATGGCTTGGAACCTGCCAGGCAACAACTTGTCATGGGGAGTCGACGCAGAGGGTAAGTGTGACGGCGCGTGAGGGATGAAAATTTAGGACAGCACAACTGTATAAAGTAATGCAAGCGTGAGAAAACGATGTCTATGGCGTGCATCACATGCTGTATGCCAGTACAACACATGTAGACAGAAGCCACGGTCCAGTAGTCTCTCTGGTTGCAAGAGACGGTGAGCCCAAGAGGCGGTGAGCGAGAATGCACCGTCACCAACTGCTGCCATTGAGAAGGGGTCTCAAGCTCTGGCATTGAATATGGAAAACAATGCAGAGTCCAACATCCGCTATGGAAAATATAGCCCACATCTGGGTCTACAACGGGGCAGGCTGTGAGTCCTACTGCTGAGGCCTTTTCGGGCACAGCTGCAGTGGCGAGATCGTACTGCTCCCAAGCTTCGCTGGGTTGCGTTGCAGCAGCTCGGCTGGTATGACAGCAATGTGAAAGTAGCAGCGGTCGTCTGCTGTGTCTGTATCGACTGGGATAGCGCCGACGGTGCTTTTTGAGCTTGCACCACCACGTGTACAAAGGACGGTGGGTGGGGAGGTTGGATTGCCGAGGGAGTACAGAGTTTTCTGAAAACTTATCAAAACTCCACTCCATTCCCGCCAAGACCAGTAAGCGTGCCCTTCATATTTGTCCCTCTGAGGCTGTTCCTGCAAATGCTTGCTTTACTTCTCCACTTCCTCCTCCTCTCTCTTCATTTCTCCCTGCCCATGCTGCCTTATGCGCTTCATCCTTTACACCAGCAATTATGCTTTCAGTCCTCACAAGAATTATGAGCCTACTGTTATTTCATCACTTTTGGCACATGCTGGGCAAAACAGCAAGATGAAAGAACCCATCAGGACTGCAAGACCAAATGCTCTATCTTATAGTGAAATGATGGCCTATGCAGCACTAACATCAAGCTTCGATTTTACTAGCTACAGTAGAAATATGCAGTCCACTTATAAAAGCATTCACAAAAAGTGAAAAATCTGGTCCCTATAATCATGAAGCTTTTAGAGGATTAGTCCGGCTGCCATTGTCATGCATCTTCTAGCTGTGTTCGAGGAGGTTCTTCAGACACTAGGAGACCTCAAACAACATGCTCCTAATCCCTGCATAGAGGTGCCTGAATGCTGTGCTCACTGTTGCTGAAGCACTGAGTTCCCATGCCTGCATGGTCTGCAACGGAACTATTGTCTTGGAATGCACAAGCACGGAGAGCCCACACCACAGGCTTTCTTCACCTGTCAGTGACCAGACTTGTGGGACATGTCCTCTTGGTGATCTGGCTCTACTGAGAAAGATGCGAATCACCACACTCCCCAGCACTGTTATGCATACAACAGCACTGAAGCACCCCTTCTCTCCAGGTGATTGTGAGAAACCCTATGCCTATAGGAGTGGTTCGTTGTTATAGTATACGGATCGATTGACGCTGCCTTTAAGGAACACATATAACTCACATACAAGTAGCACTTCTCTTTATCCATATCCTGGCAAGATGGTGCATCGTAAAAAGATGCATTTTTCAAGATGGTACAGTCCTACAGCTACCTAAAAGAATAATAATAAAAAATAAAGAGTAAAGATAAAACAAAATAAGACCCCTGCCTTGCGTTAAAATAATTCAATAATGCTGCTAAACTGAAGGATACCTCAAATATGTTCCTCATACAATGGCAGGTCAGCAGACAGGCACCACTCAAACTGCCCTTGAAGTGCACTTACAGCACCCAATTTTTTTTTTATTCGTTGTGTACACGTTTTGGTAGTACCTGCCGACTGCCCAGCCTCGCACACAAGCAATGTTGCTTATGCTGGCTGGATATGTAACTGTGAAGTGGACGAATGTAATAAAGATTATTATTATTATTACTATTATTATTATTATTATATTAATTGTATTGTCAAATGCTGGGCTTACTTGTGTGACCACCTACAATGAGTACAATCACATACCCATTGTGTTTGCTTTGTAGCAATTCGCTATATTATTCTGGGTCTAGCTTTACTGAAAGATGGTTATTGCAAAGAAGAAATTTTATCACTGCATCTGATAAGCTAACATGATAGCACTGTTTCATGAAGATTACTGTTACACGCGGTTAATGCAAAAGTTGATAATGTCGGTGTCACTAATCATAGTATAAGTTGTGTACTAGCCCTTTAACTACTAATAAGAAGTTAAATTGTCATGACAAAGGTTGCACTATCTTCTAATTGTGGCATTGTGTAATACACAATGTTTTTTGCAATTTTTTCAGCAAGAGCAGTAAAAGCACTATGAAATTCCTGGTATGTATATAAAAAAAGTTTAAAGAACAATCCCCACTTTTTATCAACGTTTCTAAATTTTCTGTGGCAGTTGAGGGGTTAAGCAGTGCTACTACTGTTGCCACACAGGCACTTACAATGTTTATTTAAAAATGAACACAGCAGAACATGTAACGCAACGCAGTCTAGCCAACATGTAACCAACACATTCTTGCTAATTGGAGGAATTTAGAGTCTCCAATTTTAGCAACAACCATCAGCTTGAATGAAAGTGTGCAAAGTGCAACAGGTCAAATCCTCTTGATATATTAAAAGCTGACATCACCATCATCAAACTCCCTGAACCACTGAGGCCCACACACACGTGGGATGCCTTCTTCATAAGCTCAATGGGCAACTTCAATAAGCATTTAAAGTACCGTATTTGCATGTATATAATGCGAGTTCTTGTCTTAAATTTCGGGCCTTGGAAGGCGCATCACATTATATTCAGGCTTGTGACACATTTATAATGAATTTTTACAAATATTATTTTCTACAGCGCTGCCACTTCACCTCACATAAAAGTGTATGAGTTGGAAGTTGCCACTGTGAATTTATTGCAGTCTTTCTTCTCTTGATTTGATTTAGAATGCTGTTAGTGATGCATCAATGTAGTCAAGGCGTATTAATTGCAAACCTCGAGCAAGGTGATCAGCACATTGTGCATCAAGCGAGTGATCTTCGAATTCACTCTGCAATCACTGCACAATGCACGAAAGGCTTTGCCATGCTCTATTGTGTCACGGGCATTTCTGAAGTGCTGCCTGTCCAATAACTTTGATGACATGGACTCATGGAGGACGACACAGTTCTCGCCGACAGTGTTAAAGATGCCAGCAAGGATAACACGTAAATTGTGCTTGCACTTATTCTATCACTTCATTTTGCAATGAAAGTTCCCAGTAATAATGAATAAATCCCAGTGGGCATCCACTTTTATATGTCATTTCTTTTTCTTTTTTGTGACATCACTTAGCGCTACCAAGCATTCCGGTGGAAGGAAAACGTACACTTAGTTGGCGACGTGCTGCACACAAATTGCATGGGATGACACTGCATCACACGGCAGCAGCTACAGTGTCAGTGCAACAGTGCCAGTTCTCACTCGGTAACAAACATGCACACACGTGCATTAGAATAAGCCCAACTAGATGTGCACTCTGCAAATTTGCATGCAGATGCAAATTTGTATGTGGAGTAAAACCTCACTATAACGAAATTGAAGGGCAAGCCTAAATTACATTGTTATATCGATTGCTTTGTTTATCCATTATTGCTCTTTCCTGCAATGCATTCCCAATGGGGTGCACAACATTAAGCATGCATAGAAGAACATAGCTTTTCGGCCCACGGAACAGCGTGCGTGATGAAATTTTAACAAACCAGCAAAAACATGTGGCACACAACACGGTGCGCCGACTATGCAGTCAATCCACGCTGATCCACTGGTCGCATGTGCCTTCACTGCGCGAATGAGACCGACAATGAACCTCGCCATGCCAGAGTAGCTGGGCCAACTTATGGCCTCCGAGATTGGACTGGCACAGATGCGACCTCAGAGGCGTCGCAGTGAGAGAGAGGAGTGGATCCACTGGCCCTTTTTGCACTGCCATGTGCAAGCAGTCGCTCGCCATCGTCACTGCGCTTTTCTTTCTCCATGCAGAAAAAGAAGTGCTATGGTGATAATGGGTCACTGCCATGGCCACTGCTTACACACAGCTACACACAATGGTGAGAAACACCACTCTTGCTTGACGGCGTACCCAACGTTGGGGAGCAGTGTTTTTTCTAACTTCCACATCGCCAAATCCCATGGAGAGCAATATATTCAGCATGCAAGGGTCACAGTGGAGTTGCTTCACTGTCGCTTTCCACAGGCACCATGCCAGGCGAGTGGAAGATGGGGAAGGTTACTCCAGTCTACAAATCGGGCAACAAAATTCTCCCCTAAATTACTGCCCCATCTCATTGACAAGTGTTCCCTGCAAGATCATGGAGCATGTAATCTACTCTCCATATTATGAACTTTCTAGACGCTAACAACTTCTTTCATCCTTCACAGCACGGGTTCCGCAGGGGCCGTTCTTGCGAGACCCAGCTTGCACTATTTCTTCATGACGTTCATGCTAATCTTGACCGTAACATACAAACAGACGCCATATTTTTGAATTACGCGAAAGTGTTTGACAAAATAGCTCACCAACGCCTATAACGTCAGTGTATTATCTTTAAATAAAGAATCTTCCTTATTGCTTCTATCCCTTCGTAGCCGCATTGCCACCCTTTCCCTCTTCCACAGGTTCTAGAGGCAGTTCAAAATCGCACCACCAGGTATATTCATTCCACATACTCTTACAACATCAGCGTATCATCTTTAAAAAAAGAATCTTCCTTATTGCTTCTATCCCTTCGTCGCCGCATTGCCACCCTTTCCCTCTTCCACAGGTTCCACTATTTGATGCTCAATCGACCACCATACATTGTTCCCCCAATGCGCCGGTCACGACGCATTGGCCATCCCCAGCAGGTAGCACAACCACATTCACACAAATACATCTTCAGCTTCATTTTTCTACTGAGCATCTAAAGACTGGAATCGCCTTCCTCATCAAATCGCTGCCATCACCTGCTCTTCACAATTTGTTCACGATGTAAGAACCTTTTATCTACAGAATTGAATGCATTATAACACTTGTTTGGATATGTTGTATTCCCACCCCTTACGTAATACCCCTACTACGGGGTCTTTAAGGAAATAAAATGAAATGAAATGAAATTATTTTTTGGTTTCAGAGACAAATCTAGTTCGTTATATCCATTTGCAGGACAATTTTGCTTCATTAGACTGAGGTTTTAAATACATGGACATCTATGTAAATTTCAAGGAGAATTTCACTTCGTTATATCCATTATTTTGTTATAACAAGGTTTCACTGTATTTGCTGGTTAATGCACAGTGCTGTTTAATGCATAGTCATGCCGCATTCCCAACAGGTACATATTAACAAGGTTCCACTTGGATGCTGAATTTACGGATGCTGCATCATGTGATCTTTTCTAATTAACTTTGAATGCACTTCGTTGCTAAGTCATTTGATATAATAGTGGCACCATCTGCCAGGACCATTCCAACTACAGAAGTAGTCTGTTCTTTTTTTTTTTCACTCTGATGTTGCAGCAGACAATCCACATTTCCCATTTATTTTCCAACAGTACGCACAGATGCTGCCTGACTTTTATTCCTATATTCCTTTATTCTGATAATCCATGATGACCATGTATGCTCCAAAGAGTACTCAGAATGTGAATAAACTGCTTATGTTCTTAATGCTCCATTTATATAGCCAAGTTGTTGCTTTGACGAATACAGGTCCCTTTGTTCAAACACTAGCCGCGGGCTGAAGCTCCATCTTCCTGTGGTCCCTTTGCCTTGTTTGTTATGCTCTGTTTGTACTTTCAATAAACTCTGCTTCATAATGTGCAACATAATGACATAAACTTGCTGACACTGTCAATATTAGGATATGAACATTGATACAAATGGGGAAAAGACTGTTCTTTATTTGAAAACTATTTTAAAAGTATATATGATATTCAATTTGATCCGCTTCAGGCAATATTCAATATGTATTTCACTTGCTCTCATAAATTAGTATTTTCACACCCCTAGCTCAATGAAAGCCCATGTCGATATCTTCAGAGGATGAGAATACCTTGATTGTAATATGCATACACATGCAGTTGAAAATCAGTAGTTCAGCCAATCAAAAACAGACACTCTGTAAGAGCACCGAACGTTGTTTCACTGGGAAGCCAATGAGAGCAAAGCGCTGAGCTCCCTTCTTTATGGCGAATGAAGAACGTCTTAGACAAGGAAGGCGGCAGTTCCAACTCACCTCATTGGCATACTCCACATATGCTATTCCTTTTGAGTGACCATTGCGGTATGTGACTAGCCGAACACCTTTCAGTTCACCATACTGTGGGAAAGAAAACAAGCAAGTCATAACTGCCTTTGAAAAGCTGCTTAGAATGCGAGACAGGGTCTAGAAAGAAGCCAAAACACATGCGTCAACACATTTAGCACAGCCCAATGAATGGAACTTGAAGTTGACAACAGCAAACTGGGTGCAAACTGGGTGAGTTGGTACTGGTTCATCTTTAAAAAGAATGTTCTTTGCCTTGTCCTGCTTCCTGAGGTAAACAAGTAACACCTCACCTAGTTTTCTATCATTAAATAAGTAGTGAACAGACATTTTGGGATGGAACCGTATTTTTACAGATTTGTCTCTACCATGTGTTGGCCAATATCAAAGGTGCAAACAATGCTCCAGAATGCTGAACTTCTGCTGCCCACACTGAGTATTGTTAAGCTGCTGTAACCCACAAGCGAGTTCTTAAACAATAGAAAAGTTTCAAGCTAGCTTGCGTAATTTCCGAAATGCAGTTGTCAACATGCTTAAAATCAAGATTACTGTGCAGTTGGTGCACTGGTCCTGCTTTTGCACATTCCTCCCAATCACATTCAGTACACAAAAGCAGCAAGGCGTGAGCTACGCAGCAGCTGCCACTGTAGCAATGCACCGGATGCAATTTCTTTTACCAATTATGCATTGCGGGAAAGCACACTTGACACTTCGTAGAAGTGTTTATTAGACCAGTGTTTTGCAAGCAAAACCCTGGAATATCATATAGATAAGCCTCCTTTGGAGAGTTCTTGTGAAAAATGTGCTCTGGAGGGCTAGGTCATATATGCGAGGTGGTGCCTGCAACAGAGGAAAATCAACTGATGGGATGGAAGCAAGCAGCTATTGACCCACTTCATGAAGGCCTCATCAGAGCACATTTAACTCAGTGACCTTGGAAGTAACTTATCTGCAAGTTCAGTTCAATCAGTGCCAAGCTCAGAGTAGTTTACAGGGGCACATGATCATGCAGTCTAAAGCACTGTCTGTGCCATTAAAAATATTCAAATTATGGCCTTTAACCTTCCAAAGCAACAAATGGGGTATGGAAGATATATCTGGGTGCTTTGGATTAATTTTGGCCAGCTGTGATTCTTTGACATGCACCTAACGCTCACGTGCATGAGCGTTCTTGCCTTCTGCATCCACTGGAATGTGGCTGCAGTAGCTGGGAATCGAACCCCCATCCTAGTGCTCGGCAGCAGAATGACATATGATAGCCACTAAACCAACGTGACAGGTCATCAGCGCCATCTGCTCACAAATTGTGGCTCTCCAGCGGTCTTTATACCTTAATTTCGATTCAACCTAAACCTGCTTGCAACATATTAATAACCCCATGCACCTTAAACTGCAGTTAGAATATACAAACTCATAAACAGAAAATTATAAGTTACCCATACCTTTCCAAAGAGCTCCTCTAATTCTTTCTCAGTTACAGAGAAAGGTATGCCCTTGACGAAAAGCTTGTTCTTTTCCATTCCCGTACGGAACTGTTAGAGGAAAAGAAAAACAATTTTGGTAATCATAGAGCAAGGGTAGAAAGCAATGGCAGGAAACAACACGTGTCCTAGATTACCAAAAATGGAACCACTATATTTCACCCGTTTTTTCAAGCGATTCAAGCTATTTACACCTCCCGATAGTTCCATGATTCTTTCCTATATCTTGGTTTGGATGCATAATTTCTTCAAAGTTCTATTCTTAGAAATAACCAGGGAAAGCCAAGGTTGCTGCATAGTTGACAAAAGGTTAAATGCGTATGTTTTGCATTCTCCCTTGTGTGTTCCCATCATTCCATGTTGTAGTCAAACAGATCTCAAGATAGAGCAAGAATAAAATCCAAGTCACGAGCAAATACACAAGTCACTGTAGGTGTGCAATGCAGGGGGGGGTCTCTGTAAAAGTCTATTTAGTGGACATGTCCATTTCGTCTGCTGCTAAAGTTGTGATTGCTAGGGCTGGGGTATGCGTCAGAAGGAGAAAGGCACACCCAACCAATCAGCACTTCAGCAGCAGATGAAATGGACATGACCACTATACCCTCCCAGGGCTGCATGTTTACAGTTTCTGTAGATCATTGAAGAAATGATGCACACACAAAGGAACCTCAGAAGAAACGAAGAACAAGTGTAAGTCTCCCTTGCTGAATGAATCAACTCGGAAGCTCCTGAAGATAACCCCAGTGACACTGCTATGATCACTCCATGTCGTTTCTCAGTGGTGGATGCTTCGTGTGCTCATGGTTTACTGAGGACAGCTGTTACCAGCACCACCATGCATTTTGTTTAATCAATGATGGTGGTAAACAGACAGCTATGCTGTCCTTGATTGCGTTTTGAATGTAGTTATGGCTGCACGAGCTCTAGCCCATGGCTGATATAGTTTCTTAGAATGACATAGAGGAAAGAGTGGTGCTGCATCACTGATGCATGCAGGAAAACATCAAGAAGTTGGGAGCTTCAAAATAAGCACCTTCCTCAGAGCAACAAGACACCCAGAAGGCATGTCTGGCAAGTGGGGTTAATTCTGGCACAGCAGTTTAGTCTGCTAGAACGTGTGGTGTTTTTGCTGTGTGCTAATACTACAAGTAATTGTTATTAAAACATAAGCTGTTGTGGTCAGGGTGGGCGGTGTTATAAAATGTAAGTAGTATGACCGATTGGCCACCGAATCTGGAAAAAGGGAAAGGTCAGTGCTCACTGTGCACCTGTTTCAAATACTGAACCTCATTGATACAATCCCATTTCGCACAATTTCCCAATGCCAATGTTTGCGATCAAGAACACACAAAAATTGTGCGCGCATGCAGACACAGAACTATTATCATCAGCATTGACTCCAACATTGTTATCTTCTTCCACAGCTGGCCTGTTTGGGCCCCTCGGCGCTACCGCGCGAACACGCTCGTGCCACTTCTCCCTCGCTCGTCGTTATTAATTAATAATTAATTAAAAACACAATGACATAACCAATTTTACAGCAAAGCTGTTAAGAGCTAGTTCTCCCAGGACCATGTCCGCGTGTAGGCACAAAACTCACCACACGCAAGCTGATCCCGAAGATAGTGCAATACTGGGCCGACCCGTGACAAAGGTGACGCAGGCATTAAGCTCTAATCATACGAGGCCCGATCTCAAAGATAGTATAATGCTGGGTCGACCCACGGCGGAAATAAAGCAGACGTTAAGCATTACCTATACACGGGTCAATCCAGAGGATAGAGCAATACCTGGCGGACCCGCGGTGGGGGTGAAG
Source organism: Dermacentor variabilis (assembly GCF_050947875.1). Lineage (NCBI taxonomy): Eukaryota > Metazoa > Arthropoda > Arachnida > Ixodida > Ixodidae > Dermacentor > Dermacentor variabilis. The sequence goes on along the minus strand of NC_134570.1, from coordinate 140,953,436 downwards.
CAGACGTTAAGCCCTCCCCATACGTGGGCCGATCCTGAAGATAGTGCAATGCCGGGCCATCCCCCGGCAGAGGTGATGCAGGCATTAAGCACTCCCCATACACAGGCCGATCCCAAAGATAGTGCAATCAATGCCAGGCCGTCTCGCGGCGGAGGTGCAGTTCGCCATTAAGGGGCCCACATGCACAGCTTCGCTGGTCATGCTTCTTCACAGAGTGGAAGGGCACCGAGTTTTTTCTCTTTATTTGCCGGTTGATCCATTCCCGGAAAACACGATCTTTCGGCACTAACGTTCATTACATCACCAAAGAGCAGTCATGTGATACGTTTTCCGGCCGCTACACTCTATTCCATACATAGCAGTTAACGCTGTGAAGGCTAAAGAGACTTCTTGCAGACGCTTCATTTGCACTTGGATATAGCTCGATGTTTTTTGACCGCAATTGTGCACAACTGCTTTTCATATAGACTCAGTAAATGAATTACGTTTTAATCCTTGAAAACAAACACAATGTGGTATACGGCTGCTAAGGCTTTGTTCTAGATCCTTTTTTATTTTTGTTGTTCTTTTCAGGCTTTTTATTTGCAACTCGTTGTGACAGCCTTCTGTGCATGCTCGTGCGAGCGAACGCTGTAGGGGCGCAGCGAAGCATGGATGGAACGGCCAGCGAACACAGATGGAACGCATGGGGCGATAACTTTTCTTGGCCGAACTTCTTGCATAGCTTCCACAGTGTTGACTGCTATGTATGGAACAAAGTATAGATGCCACGTAAATGAAAAAAAGACGTGAGATGCCGAACAGTAGCCACTTGCCATGGTAGCTCCCCTGCAGTACTCGCCCATCTGTGTCACGTGAGAACACTGACGCGCACTTTCCTATTTCGGTAACTAGAGGTGTCCTTGCAGGTCATCCCGCACCACATTCACAGCTATAGCAGCCAGCCCCATTGCCATAACCATATTCACTAATCTGTGCCACAGCATGTGTGACATAGTGCCACTGGAAGCGTGCTGCATGCTTTTAATGGGCTACAACAAAAATATGTCACCATTCCCTGCTGCAGGGGATGCGAAGTGAGCGCCTCATTTTGCTCTGGTAGCATTGTATCTGGCGTTGCCCACCAGCTTAATTTCATTCTGGTTTCCCGTCGCCGTCTTAAACACTAACTACACAATAGAAAAACAACAATGCGTATCATCTTGGGCTGCTCAGGCCCCATCAGCTCACTGTGCGTCGGCGTCTGGCGCCGCAACAATTTGTGTCAAGTGAGCACGTCAAAACTTCCCGTCAAAATTCTCCGGCTGAAAAAGCTACTGACCTAGGTTGAACCTCAGGAGTGCAAAAGAAAGCTTGCCAAAGCTGCCTGCAGAAATGACCACAGGCGTCTCAGGCCGCTTGAGCCCCACCAGGTTGGTGCATGTCGGCGTCTTGTGCAGCAACGATTCGCACAACACTTTGCGCTACATAGATGTCAGCTACACTTGGGTCTGCTAAATTGTTTAGTGACTTCGGACCATACATTTTCCTGGTTAGTACGTTTTCTCTTGCATTTATCTTTTTCTAAGACGTGAACAAAGTTCTACTGTACATGTTTTACTTTTTGTCACTTACTTGTAACGTTAGAAGTCACCAAACATAAAGGCAAGATATACTGTGGGAGAACTGAAACCTGTTAGAAAAACTTCATTCTAAGAACCCTTTATTTGCAGAGCAATGACTGAGCTTTAGGCCAAGCCGCATTCAAGACAAGCCAAACTTTCCACGAACTGACATTTCTATGGTGTGACGGCAATGTTTAAGAAACTCACGTATATTTTTCTATAGGTAGTACTGTTAAAAAATCAGAACTGGCTCTCTATCCAGCAGCAGTCGGGGCCTAGCCAGAGGGGGGGGGGTGAGGGCTTATGGGGCTTCAGCTCCCCTCCCCCTAAATTTTTTCATGCTGTCCACGGACGGGCAACCAAAGCAAACCCCGGCACCAAAAATCGTTCTAGATTTTGTCTAGAATGTCTTTTTCACGCTCAAAAAGACATTTCACCGCGAACATTGCGAACTCAGGCTGGATTTCGCGGCAAAGCCCATGCGCTGGCAGTCACATAACACAAGGAGCCTCATCCGAGCAGAAAGTTTCAAGGGCGTTTTGATGGCGAACGGGCTCGCTGCAGCATTTCGCGAAGGCCACAGAATCTACGGAGCGCATGGATGTCAATTCCGAAACCCCCCCCCCCCCCTCATTATGGGTATAAAGTTCTCATAAACTTTTGATGTGAGAGGTGCATTGGACATTTCCAAAGTTGTGCTTTAGATTTGCAATTGCGGAACTTAGTGGGTTTAATGTTGTTATGAACATTTGACACAAAGGTGCATTGACTTTTCTAAAGTCTTACATTAGAACATACAACGAGACAAGTCAAATCAACACACTATGAGACAAGTTAAAGCACGCAGCAAGGTCCGACGAAGGGTTGTCATGGTTCATTTGTGCCGTTACGTCACACACAAAAATATCAACATTTTTTTTTCACCTACGCCAAAGCATCCTTGTCAAGACACTAAAGCCAGTCAAGGTAACTACATTCTTATTTTTTTCTACTTTGACTTTTATTCCTCAGGACACATTGAGTCTCTTCAACTTTCTTGTTCTCGTACCCGTTGGCTGCCAGAGCCAGCCAGAGTGCATGCATTTTTCTCGTGTTGCCCCGACCACCGCGCGGCACACTTTGGTGTGCGTTCGGTGGCTGAATGAATTTTTGCCTGGCAGAGTTTTGGGCGCTTTCTGGCTAGCAGATGAGAAGAAGAAACAATGGTCACTCGCCGCCATCACTGTGGGGACTCGATGGATTGCACCGTTTTCGCTTGAGCGCAACCTCTCCGGAAAGTCTTGTCTTGCCAGTGTAGGATGCCGAGCAATATGCATATGGTTCTCGGTGGACCAAGCGTCTAGGATTTTCTTCAATATTACTTCGGTAGCCACATTAGGTGCCCAAAGTAGGCATCCGATTGTGGCCAACATGCTTTCCTTTGCGTTTTTTCATTTCTGTGCCCCTGCCTGTTGTTGTGGCGCAGCAAATTGTCGCATGGTGGAAGTTTGATTTTGTTACTTCTTCATTTGCGGAAAGTAATGGGCCACGGGACGCTTCAGTTGCCGGATAGTCTTATTATATAGTATTGCGATAGCAATTATACAGACACTCCAGGCGCATTCCTGCTGTCGCCGTTGCCCTCATGTTTCGTATAAAGTCTAAGGGCGATAACATCGTGACCGCGCGCCGCATGCTGTATGTGCGAGTGAAAGCGTGGAGGGGGGGAAGGGAATGGGTGAGCTGGCGATGGTGGCTCAGTCTCGTGTGCGCAAAGGAGAAAAACGGGGAGCAAGCGCGCCGCGTTCTGTCATGCACGATACATAGAGGGCAGTGGATGGAATAGGAGCGGGATCTAGGATTCTGTGAATCTGTGATTGCGCAACATGTTTATTTGCCTTGTTTGATGCATTATATACACTGGCTTTTCTTTAGATACGTAGATTTATTGGAGACTTATAAGTATACTAATTAAATATCTTGTTGCGAGGTTTTGTGTATACATGCAGTGAACTTTGTTTCCAGTGACACTTTTTTGCCCTCTATCAAGCTGTATTTTCGCATTTGTACATTACATTGTATCTTTGCATTTCTAATGTACGAGGGCGAGTCTAATGAAAGTGAGCCTACTCACCCCGCGCAATAACAGTTCGGTTCATTATTTGCGAGGCAAGCGCATAGTACACAGGCATCCCTCATTTACAAGAGCGACACGCAGGTGTGAGGATAAATGTTTTTTAATGCTCTCACACACTTGGTTGAACATGGTTGCGTGAGGTAATGGATGCTTCAGAAGTTGAGCAGCGTGGTGCCGTGAGGTTTTTGACAACTGATGGAGTTTCCCAAAAAGAAATTAGTCGCCGTATGACTGCTGTGTGCGTTGAACATTGTATTTTATTGGCCACTGTGAAGCGTTGGTGGAAACGGTTGAAAGAAGGACGTGAAAGTTGCAAAGACGATCCAAGACCCGGCTAAAGCCATCATGCAATCACCCCCTAAAATATTGCAAAGGTTGATGAGCTGATGAGACAAGAACGGAGGGTAAGCATCGATGAGCTGGCAGAGCGTGTGGACATCAGTCGCGGTTCGGTTCACGCCATAATTCATGAACATCTCAGTTATCGGCTCTTGTGTGCGGAATGGATGCACAAGATTTTGATCCACCGCCAGAAGACGGAGAAGTTTGGCGCTGCCTTCACTTATCTGATCTGGTATCACAATGAGGGCGGCGACTTCTTGTCTGCAATTGTGATCGGGGACGAACCATGGTGCCACTACTACGAGCCTGAAACACGACGGCAAAGCTTACAGTGGGAACATTCGAATTCAGCACCCCCAAGAAAGCAAAGGCTGTCATTTCTGCCGGAAAGGTGTTGCTGGCTTCTTTTTCGATCGTCAGAGGCCATTACTGATCAAATTTGCTAAATCTTGAGTGACTATCAATTGTTTCCAATATTGTGAAACGCCGGATCGGCTGTGTGTCGCAATCAAGAACAAACAAAGTGGAAAATTGTCGAATAGGGTCATCTTGTTCCACGGCAATGCCCGTCCCCAGGTCGCTGATGTGGTTAACACAAAACTGGCAAAGTTCAAGTGGGAAACGTTGCAGCACCCGCCATACAGCCCAGACCTGTTGCCTTGCGACTTCCAGATTTTGGGGCAATTGAGAAAACAGCTCTAGGGAACCAGATTCGTGTCGGAGGATGATGTGAAAGAGTCAGTGGCAGACTTTTTGAAGCAGCAACCCAAGGAGACGGGAAGCACGTGACTCGTTAGTCAGTGGGACAAATGTCTAAATGCTCATGGAGACTACATTTAAATAAAGTACTCCGTTTGTTATATATTCACAATGGCTCACTTTCATTTGACTGACCCTCATACATATTATAAAGCTCCTGCTTCTTATACGTGCTCTCTGTTGCGACTATAATTTCGGTGCAATTCCTCAGAATACACGACCGGTCACAGCTGCTCCTGCGCAATACATTGGAACAAAGGACAGCATCATTGAGAAAATACTTGCATACCTGCCAACCTGGCGAGGTAAAAAATCGGGAGACTTTTTACTCGTGCCGATGGGGGGGGGGGGGGGGGGGGGGTGTTCGTTCAAACTTTCAGGCAGTGTTCGATGAGTCCTTTTGCAGGGACCTTGCAGTGGCAGACTTTGCTCACTTCAAAAATTCATCGGAGTAGCTTTGCTCAAAACCTGGTCCAGACTGACAGCCCTTCAGTAGCAGCAGGTGTTGGAGAGTTGTGTTGCATATTGACGAGCGGAATTCCGTCCTAGTTTCTCACGCCGCGCTAAATATCCTCTCACACTCTGTGTTGCTATGCAGTATCACGTGTAAATCCAGCATCACCTTAGCAACTCGGTGAAACAATTTTTTCTATCAGTGTTTTCATTTTTCCAACCATAGAACACTGCACGTCCCACCTTTCTTCATTCATAATGTCTTCTGGAAGACTGTACGCCTGTAGTGCGGCAAACTCAGCTTCAAGAGCATCTAAAGCGTCTTTAGCAGATTTGTTGGAATATCGGGGCAGCAGCTGAGGGAAACTCTGAATAAAGAAACGAAGACTCGAGAGCAATTCCTATGAAATAAAATTCAGGTTGGCCACCTCCGCATTCTTTAGAGTTGCGTTTCAAAGTTGCGTCCACATCCATAGCACTTCGCCTCATTGCATTTCGGAAACATTTTCTGTAGAAGAGGCCCAACGTGGTCGCTGACACTACAGCATAGGTTGTGTTCGACAAGGAATCCCGTATACAGGCACTCCACACATATGACACTGTTGTTGCGCTTGTTCCGAAGACAGCTCACTATGTTGCCTTGCTGCTCAGTGGTGTGAACATAGCTTTGATGCTTCGCTGTGGAAACGTGCAGTTTCAGGTCGCCTTTGCACTGTGAGACCCACTGGCATCGCATCCACACATTGTACACAATGCAATATGTTCTCCTTTTCTTTATGTTAAAAAGCACGAAAATTCAGAAGTATAAGATCGCAAAAACTTCTGCAGATACCTTTTCTTGGGCTTTGATAATGCCATGGCATCAAGCACACGAAGATTCTAACTTTACACACTGCACTGCACACCAAAACGGCCTAGCCAGCACTAATCATACACACGAGCAGCAGCAACAAGATGCCCCATGTAGAAAGACACACATGAAATGCAAGAACTGCATTGGCTTTGGTCGGCATACTAGGCACGGTAGTTGGCTGCTTAGTCGATGATACCGATGTTGCTACCGATGATACCCCCCACCCGAAAGAAAATCCTGGGTACGTGCCTGGCACCAATACAAGGCGGTGGACACAGGAAGCATTGAGTGACAAAATGTCGTGTGTGTGTGTGTGTGTGCGCGCACGCGCAGTATATTACAGTACATATACTGCATGTGTATTGTAATTGAAAACTTCATATAATTTAAAGTATTTTACACTGTTCATCACTGATTCAGAGTGAACTGATCAATACATGAACTCTGTTGTACTCACCTTGAACTGGTTTCGTTCATTGCACTTAGACACAAAGACAGGCCGGCCATTGACGGGAGTGCGGTCCCTTTTCAGAGCTGCCTCCACATTTTGCTAGAAGAGGGTAACAAAGCAATACAAGCTGCTCTTTTTTATTGTTCATTGTATTCATTGAAGAAACACTAAATGATCCATGAAATTATTTTAGACTTGCACAGTGGTCATTAGAAACTAATAACTATATTTGCATGTCTATGACAGAAAAGGAAAGATAGTTTATTAGAGGAGCAAGAAAAGGTTGTACATATCTTTCAAAATGTTATGCCCAAGACATGCCACCAATAGTGTCAGCATGACACTGCAGACAATGTGGTATTTCCTTGTAGCAATTCAGCCATGTTCAAGCAATAAATTTTCTTGAAAGCTGTCAGGCTGAGTATTTACTTTCAAATGCATAATCCTGCTTTTATGGCTACAATGACTCATTAAACAGTTGGGAAGCCACTCAAATTGTCCCAACAGAATGGTGTGGAAAAGCAGCACCGCTAAGATTTTCTAGAGAAGAAAATTCAATAGGATGTTTTGTGCATGTTGAAGTGCACTATAAATCATCATCATCATCACCACCCCTATCAGCCCATTTTATGTCCACTTCAGCACGAAGGCCTCTCCCTGCTATCTCCAATTACCCCTGTCCTGCGCCAACTGATTCCAACTAGCACCTGTGAATTTCCTCATTTCATCGCCCCACCAAGTCTTCTGCTGTAACACTTTTTTAATCAGTGGCTTAAGGATCACAAGCTGTTTTTAGGCTTGTCTTGCACAAAGTGTACAAATGGTTTATAGGATGCTAGTATTATCCCTATATAGAGTATATTTGCCAAAAGAAATTGAACACTACCATGTGTGTGAAGACCAGGTAGCCAAATCCCTTTGATCTGCCCTTGTAGTCTCGGACGAGACGCAGTTCTTCAATTTCACCAACCTGTAATTTTTGCAAGAGAGAAACAGTGAATAAATAAATAAAACTGCAGAATTAGCCCCACGTGGAATCTGAAGCAAAAAATGTGCATACAACCATTGCTGAGACATGCCCCACCCCGTAAAAATGTTGTTCACACATTTCGGTGCAAGTAGAGGCCGTCATCTTAACTTCAGCAGCACTTTCCCTTTAACATGGCAGGACCACTGGGACCACTGGAAGATCTAGAGGGGCATGGCACTTTTGAACTGACAAAATTGCATGTGCAGTGAGCACTCCCCTGCCCCCTTTACTTTTTTTGGTGAGGGCCCTTCACCCTGCCCATTGATGGGCAAGATAGACCCCCATAGTCATCATCATCAGCCTATTAATGTGACAAGCATTCTTTGGGGATGTTACATTTCAGGAGCATCACTTGTGCCTTTCATTTACATGTAGACTTATGTGGAGACTTTGGAGGTATTAAGTTCAATGACCTGCACTTGTGCTTTTTCTTTATTTAGATGTAAAAACATGGGGCGACTTCACAGAAAAGTTTCTCAATATCTGAGCAGGCTTTGGGAGTACACACACTAGCAGCTAGCAATATAGGTCATTTAGAAGCAATAGCCAGTGTTCGTTTACAACATATGCAATGTTCACAGATGACGGTGCCAACAAACATGTCACCTGCCCCACGTAGGGCAGCACGTTGCCCCACGGCATCGTAGGTGTAGGACAAAGGATAAAAAGGCATGCACTGGCAGCAGTCCTTGTGAAGCTTGTGGGCACATGGAAGTCACATTTCTCAGGCAGTCTTCGTCACATAGAGCAGTGAGCCACCCGTTTTCGAGCAATTAAACGATGCATTTCCAGTGTACAGTTTGCTCAAGTGCACAAGCTTGGGTGACTAATGCGACGGAGAAGCAGCCGATGAATTTGAGATCCGGGGACAGGCGGCTGTCTTTGTCTGCAAAGACATTTAACAAACGCAGAGGTGGGACTGCCCAAAATAATTTTGGAGCAACTGTTGGAGCAAGGAAAATTGTGTTTTGGAGCAGTTTGGAGCAGGTCATTCTGAATTTTAGTGGAACAATAAAATTTGGCAGCGCACTTTGAAACCATGACTAACCACAGAATAAATTAACACAAAGCACGCAGTAGAAGCGTGCTTTGTAGCTCATGACAATAGCCGAAAACGTTCTCAAATTAAGCGGTCTAATCGACATGGTAACATAATTTCTCTGTCACCATATGTCATCGCTGACCCAGATAGCCGCAATAAACCGTGGGCTGGTATAACATGAGCCTACTGTAATCTGTTTTTATTGCGATAGCGATTATATAGACACTCTAAGCGCATTTCTGTCGTCATCGTCGCCATCGCCGTGATGTTCCGCATAAAGTCCAGGGTTGATAATATCAGCGCCGTGAGCCGTATGCTGCCTGTGTGAGTGAAAGCGTGTGAGGGTGAGTCGGCAATGGCTGCTCAGTCTCGCGCGTGCAAGGGAGAGAAGCGGATAGGAAGCATGCAGTCTTCCGTCGCACGCAAGGCACCAAGACGGAGGGAGGGGGAGCGTTCTACTTCAGCGGCCGCTGCTTAATTCGTGTGATAAATTCGTGTGTGCTGTGTTTTCACCGCTTACCTCATTCCAGTGTTTTAACAGCGAGTTTCCGCAGTCGTTGAGTGAGATGTGTTCATGTCTGCCTGTGCACATGTCAGACTATACTTGTTAATTTAGTTAGTAAGCGAATGTTCACAAGTTTATACGGCCGATAAAAATACTACTATCTTTACTTGGTATAGCTGTCTACTGATTTGCTATCGCAATCGACACTTCACCTTTTGGGCAGAACTGACTTTTTATTGCAAATCCGGCATTAGCCCTTTGTGATAGTAAAAACGGCTCGGGCCTTGCCCACACGGGAATTCAAACAAACTGAAATAGTTTTACGTTATACCAACCTTGGGGACAGAGACATCTGCCCGCTGAACCTGCTGCAGCGTATGCCTTCCTAATATCTAGTTTGTACGCAGCACCCTCAGCCTACTTTTTGTTACGTTGTGCCTCAGCTAGGGATCACCGTGCCACTTGGCCCACTCAACCGTATTCTAGTGCACTCTAAATACAGCCGCCCTGGCCATTCCAACAACAGTCGAGAGCGGCCGCACGCGCACCAGCCACTTGCCGTAAGCATGGAAAAGTTCAGTCTTATAAGCACAAAATTTACGAGAAACTGTGCGGGAGGCGCGTTGCGTGGTGTGCAGAATGTGAATGGCTGCACTCTTTTTCACAGAATGCATCTGCTCGCTGTTTGTGGCCGCTGGTGGAGCACACATGCCAAGGCCGTTCTGGCACAGCATGGCGCAGGAGTTTGTGTTTGTATCAAAATGGCGCAATTGATGCAGGATTCCCACCTCTACAAACGCAGATTGACATGTCTATGTATTCAACTGCCATGAAGGAAGTGCTAGCTGTCCATTGCAAGATTGGAAAGTGCAATGCAGTGCTGGTATCGGCATACGTTCGCCTGGAAGTTAGCTCGTGCACAAGTGGTTCGTTCACATGGACTTGCACTTTGCGCGGATGTTACCTAAACGATTACTTCCCAATAGGTGGTGATTTCAACGCCAAGCATCCGCAGTGGGGATATGACTATCACATGCCCTGTGGATCAGCACTCGTAGACACTACGGAGGCAGCTGACCGAGTGCTCGCGAATGACACTGACTACTCCACCCTCACCACGCTGCATAGTGGACAACAAAACGTGATACCGAACCTGACGTTGTCCACATCAGCCTACATGAAAGACTGGCGATGCAATCCGGACGCTTGGGGCAGTGACCACTATCCAGTGTGGATTACTTTGAACATGGGACAAAAATGTGTGGCTGGACTTACTGTATGCATGATCAGATCGGATGCCTACAAAAGGCATTTGCAGAGCAACCCAAGACTGTGTCCTTACGAGACCGGGTTTTGCGCGCCCTGCGCAAGGCCACTACTGAGATGGAGGTAAGAGCTGATGATCCGGCGCCAGACATCACATGCTAAACCTTTGGGATGCATGCAAGCGAGCACAGCTGATGCATGCGCAGAATGTCCTATGATATCACGACCATGTGCGACTTCGATGTCAAACCGCCATCACTAGAAGATATGCCAAGCGCCTGTATCGGCAACGTTGCAGCCAGAACTGCTCATTATTCAACGAAAAAAACTGGCCTCCATAAGGTGTGGTACACGTTGAAGGCTATGACAGGTCAATGTAAAACACGCAGCGCTATTTAAAATGTCTTGCTCAAAACAAGGTGAGACAGTCAGCCAACTCCAAGATGATGCTGCAAAGACGTTTTTTTCCTCAACCATTGAGGCCCTCGAGCGCCAACATTTACCAAAAAACGCCAGCAGTGACTAACGAGGGCATCCAGGCCCCATTCTCACTCTTCGAGCTTGAACAGGCACTTTTCTTCATCACTACCTGCAGCACACCAGGCCATGATGGCGTGATGTGGGCGGCTCTGCACAATCTTGAAGACTACGCCAAGAAGCAACCTCTCAATGAGTGTCTAAGCGTGACTGAACGAGGACGTAGAAAGAAACAAACACACAGAGACAGTGGTAACTTTCAACTATAGATTATGTTTTCGCACACATCGATAAATATATACCGAATGAGTGGAAACGAACGAGACAATAAAGAACCTTCAGTGGTGCATGTCTATGAACTGTACAGATGTCTAAGGCATGATCAAAACATACACTGCAATAGTTACAACGATAAAATGAGGAATCAAATCTCTTTTTCAGATAGTGACACTGATGGCTTGCTCATGCACCTTTCCTCTAATTTTGCAATTTCATAGGCCTCCACAATCTTGACCCTTGTTTTGTTTGTTTCTGCTCATTCGATACATATTTATTGATGTGTGCGAAAATAAAATCAATACTTGAAAGTTAGCGCTGTCTCTGTGTACCTGTTTCTACGTCCTTGTTCAGTCGTGCTTACACACTCTATCACGGATTCAAACCAACTAGCCGGCCAATGTGTTTTTTCTCAATGAGATTAATGCAGCGTGAGTCAACGGTGAAATCCCAGCAAGATGGAAGCATTCGATAGTCACACCCATACCGAAACCATACACACAGCCAGATGTACTGTCAAACATGCGCCCTCTATCGCTCCCACTTATTATGAGTGAGTTGACACAGCAAATAGCCTTGACGTGCATGTCTCATTTTCTAGAAACAGAGGATCGCTTTCATCCGGCAAAGACAAGGTCTCGACCAAGCCTTGCCGCTTGTGACAGCCTCCTGCTTGTGAGGGAGCTGTTGCATGTACTACAGGCCATACGAGACCCGCAGCAGTGTAGACTGAGCCAACACACACCGCACATACCGCATGCACCGAAGTGAAACTGAAGCTCCTTTACTGCTGCGCTTCAACCAATATGTGCGCATTTGCAACACAGGGCTGCTGGACACCCTATCAGCTCTCCAAAGCATTGAGGAAACTAGATGATCGCCTGCTGAGTGAACAGACATCAGAATACCGTCCTCACCGATTGTTGGCTCAGAAGGCACTAAAGGCACTTCTGTCCTTTCTGAGAACCTTTGGCTTGTGCGAGCGCCTTTGACTCTGTTGTACTGTTCGTGGATGTCTTTCTACCCCCATCTATCTTTCTCTCCCTTCTTTCTATTCCCATACTCCCCTCCCCCAGAGCAGGGTAGCCAACCGGACTCGAGTGGTTAACATCCTTGCCTTCCTTTTATCTCTCTCTATCTCTGCTATCAGCTCCAAGCTGGTTTTAGGGGCAGCGCCTTCTACAGGAACGTCTACTGTGCTGAAAGAAGGTTGGTCAAGGAAACTGCCACCCGAGCATCCTCATGGTGGTGGACCTCCAAAAACCTTGTGACACCGTGACGCATGCTCCTTCCTTCAATAGCGATCTTTTTCCGTACGGGTTGATGGAGACGTTAGGAATGTTTACCCAAGCGTGGTGGGAGTTCTACAAGTCATCCCTGCTCTTTAACCGGTTGAGTGACTGGAGGCCATTCCCAAACTGGGCTTCACAATTCATGCAGATAACGTCATGCTATGAACTGCATCCCGACCAACTGATGATCAGCAAGACACCCTGCAGGTGGCACTTGACATTACCAACCACTAACTGCCACAAACTGGTATGTATGCCACCATCTCCAGAGAAGACAACAAACGTGGTGATCTGAAGCTCAGCACAGTACATAGCAGCCCTTCCGCTCACTCTCAGAGGTGAAACACTGCAGCGAGAGGAAAAACCAGAGCGCATTCTCAGGATACCTATTGACCACATGGGCAAAGGAAACGCGTGGCTTGCTGACCTTCGTTGGACATGGCACAAGACTATACACCTCATAAAACAGATCTACTTCCGTATGGATGGTGCTAGTACCAACGTATGCTGAAAACTTAGAAGTGCTTTGCTGAGATCCTGAGCGCTATACGGAGCATGCTCTTATAATCTGCTTGCTTGACACTGGACACAACCAGAGGTACTTCACAGAGCAGCTCTTTGAGTCATCACAGGGCTCCAGAAATGCCACACATGGGTCAAGGAGCTGCACCGATATGCGAACTGGACCACCCTCCACGAAATCATCAAAGTATCGAAGGTAAGCCATGGCAAATGCTTGAAGCACACCAGACAAGGCAAGGCGCAACTGGCAAACATGGGTGAGGACACACCAACTTTACCCCAACTGCCATCGGAAATTCCACTGTGGAACGGCATGGGTACCCAACATGCACACCGCCGTGCAGCATTCGCTGTGCGTCAAGTGTGGAGGTTGGCAGATGCATTACCAAGCTAAGAACAAATGTACACTAACGCAGTTTTCAACTTGCGCACCAGTGAAGGAGCGGTCACCTACCACGTACTCAGTTCTTGTGCGACACATTCTGTCTGCTGATGCCGACAGCCCAACGGAACTTGAACGCAGGGCGATAGTCTGGGCTGTAGACAAAGTCTCAAGCAGCACGCAGGCAAAAAAACTAGACATATTCACCAACTTCCAATATGCGCTGCATGCCTGCAAGTCTTGCCACACAACCTCATCAGAAGTACTCCTTGTCAAACAGGCCTTCAGGCATGCCGAGGCCTGTGGAGTCACTGCAACATTAGATTAGATCCCTGGTTGCCAGGGCATTGAGAGAAATTAAAGAGCTCACGAGGTGGGGTGCCCTTCTTTGCAACTGAATCGTCTCGTAGACACCATGGAGGCAGCTGACCAAGTGCTCGTAAATGACACTGACTACTCTGCCTTCGCCATGCTGCATAATGGGCAACAAAACATTGTGTCTCCCAGAATCATTCGGTAACCCTCAACATCGGCACAAGCAGCACGACAAAAGGACCACCGTACAACCCAGATGAAAGCTCCCAAATAAAAATGGTGGGCTGCTGCTCTCAGAGTAGCAGCCAACCGATGCAAGAGGGAACTCCATGTGAATGTCCCCCAGACCCACTTCCCACAGATCTTCTCAGGTTGGGGCAGGTGCTGCTGCATAGACTTCTCTCTGGCTTCCTGCTCACACCAGACGTGCTGGAGCAATGGCGGTGGTACCAGCCACACCGGGAAAGGCACCCTTCTTTCCCGTCTTCTGACTCCCTTCCGTTGCAGGAACCCGGTCCCACACCAGCCTCTGTGTACCAAGAAGCACCCCAGGAGCCAGACAGGTGCGCCGACTGTGGCATGGCCACGTGACCATCCGCAGCCCATAGGTTTTGGGAGTAACAGTGCCATGCTCAGCAGCGGGACCGCCACCTGAGGGCGATGCGACTGTCATCCTACGACGAGTGGATTAAGCTGGTGACCAGATTAGTGGATTCGGACAGGGTTATTCTGAATTTGCTCCTGGGTACCACCAAGGATGTAGAGCTCCTAGGACGGCTCCAAAGGCGCCTCCTCCCTACCCTTCTTATTCCACATAATAGGCCTTCGAGCCATCCCTTAATAAAAACATTTTTATTATCATCATCATTATAAAATGCACGATTCTTAGATTGTTGACATCTGTCATACTGACACCAGTAATGTTAGTTTTTGATTTAAGGCCTGTTTAGGCAAAACTAACTTCAACAGGTTACAAACACAGTTGCCCACCGATGCAGCAGTGGCATTCTTTGGACCTGCTCGTTCATTTGGACCTACCAGCGGCAGTGCCGCCCTCTTGTAGAACCAATGCGTAATGGCGAGTGAAATTCTGGCTCTTTGAATATACTATGAAAAACCTTTAAAACATTTCCATTTGTCTGCACGATTGATCATCCTTGCTACAGCTATAAAGCAGGGTGCCTGTTCACAGTGTCTTCACTGTGAACAAAGTCAGCAACATTTTTAATACACAGTCAACATCCTAAGTATTAAAACAAAATTTAGTGTTTGGTGGCGGCGGCAGCAGCAGAAGTCAGCTACTAGCCACCTACAAGAACAAGTTATCAAGCTGTGAGCATTGTGATATCATATTCTCGTGTACTATATATTTGCAGCCTCCTGCCAGCATCCCATGCACCCAGCTCACATACTGATATTGCTGCATTTGTCCCAGATAGGGTCTGTGACACTCAGTCAAGGTTCACCTCTTTGAAGGCCTCCATGATCTGTTCTTCTTCCACATCAAAGGCCAGGTTGCTGAGGAAAACAGTGCGAATCTCCTTGAGTGGGTCTGGTTTCACAACCTCACCGTGCTTGGGTGGCTCCTTCTGGCCCGCACTCTGTTCCTCTTCCTCGGCTATGCAGTTGGCAGGAAGGAACAAAAGAAAGAGAGAAAAAAAGAAGGAAGACAGTTCAGCAAACTCATCCTTGAGAACAGTCAATGATGCCGCTTCACACTTGGCTGTAGGAACACACGGCGATTCCACAATGGCTGTGAGCATATTTTGGTAGCTGATTTTTTTTCTTCTTTTGTACATTTTACTTGACCGTTTTACATGCTCTGTAACACTGTTACATGGGTGCGGTCATATCTGATCACGGGGTCATTTCATCACGAGTGATGACATATTTTGAAGGGTTGGCCAAGGAAAAGCCGGAAGCAAAATTGCAAGTTTCAGATGTGCCAGTGAATGGTCATCCAAATGTACTGGCAGCACATGAACTGATTATCTGCAATGGATATGTCATTATCCGATTGTAACTTTTAAGGCTGAGTGCACTTCCTTATAGTGCTTATACTGTGTGTATGTGGATTATGCGAATCCATGCTTTCTGTGGAAAGAATGGATAAGCATCATACATAGGGTGGGCGTTGTAGGCAGCGCTGCATACCATTCTGTGCCTGTGTAAAATAACATATCCGACTATGAAGAGCGATGCGTACAAATGCACAGGGACATTTTCCCACCAGGGATCTACATTTTCAACCGAGAGATTTGAATCATAGTAAAGTACCAGCTGTGCCTGGTACCTCAGTTTGTTTATGCAGTATACATAAGCACCTAATACTTGTGTTGCATGCATCATGTTCATGTAGCAACACATAGTACATAATGATGGGCACTGTGTATTTTATTGCTTCTTCAGTTTTCCGAGCTGCTTGTCCAGGTTCCTTGATCTGTTGGGTTTGATTTGGCCCAGTCAGCTTGTGCATCTTACATTCTTATCACTCACATTATGTCTAAAGATGAAAGCTCTGATGTTCATGATATTTCCATACACGGCATTTCGCGTACATGGAAAAGTGAGCAGAGTGACCGCTGCCACCTTCCTCACCGCAATTGATTCCTTGGTTTTGGTCAGGTGTTTGACGTCCCAAAGTGACGCCTGGCCACGGGAAACACCACAGTGGAAGTTTGAGGATAAATTTGACCACCTTGCATTCACTAGAGTGCACCACAGGCTTGTGCCTTGCATGGCTACTTCAATCGAGGCTCAAACCTACAACCTTACACTCAGAAAGAAATATACCAAGGCTACTGAATTGCCCGAGCAGTTCGATCTCTGAACTTGGACCAGATGCGAAATGAAAACATAAAACACACAAAACGCTGTTGGCGCTCTGTCTGTGAGTGGTAGTGCGCCCATGCCAGCTGTTCCTTTGGATCCCTAGATTCTAACCGTGCCTGTAAGGTGAAAAACCTCGGAGGAGTGCCTAAAGGAAGATAACTATGCAGTGGCCTTCACCTGCCATGGCTTGAAGGCTACGATGAACGAGAGGAATAAGGAAGGATGCAATGAACACAGGCGCTAACCGACACAAAATTGTGCCTGGTGCTATAAGACGGAAAACTGAGCGAGTTCGTAGGAGAACAACCCAAGAAATTAGAACACAACACAAGAAAGAACTGAACATCGCTGCTTGTGTCGTTTAGTTACTTCTTGCGTCCGTATTGTACTTTGTTGGTGCAGCTTTCGTATCACAAAGGTTGCACATCCTTTCTCATCCTCCTCCACTTGTGCGCTGCCCTCTTCAGGTCATAAATGACCAACTACGAATCCCAATTCTTTATGTTCCCCAACCAGTTTCTCTGACACGACTTTCACAAGCATCTGAACACAAGACGGAAAAAACGAAATGCCCTATAATACAGGATGCATGTAGGTGCAAGCACATCGCAAGGCACATGACAAGTCCACAAAAGGGCACTTGACCTTCATCCTGTCTACCTGTCTGTGTTGTGCACGTGCATGTGTGCGTGTGTGTGTGGCAGCAGTCTGCCACATTTGGTGCCAATCCTGGCTGCTTTCCGTCCACTCCTCAAATTCCTAACCCTCACCCTTTGCACCTCATGAAAATACTTTGCCTTCTACACTGAAGTCAGGAAGTGTAGGCAGAGCTTTTACTAAACCACACTGTCAGCTGTGAATGACATGTAGTTACTAGAAGTTGCCCAGATCATCTAAAAATTTTTGTTCTGGAATTTTCGTTGGCATTTGTTGATCAAGTGAAAGGCGGATGAGCATGACCACGGAGTGTCCAGAAATGCACGTTTCCCACACACCGTACACAGGAGGGCTTGGTTCCATTGCAATTCGTAAAAATCAGGGCTGAACTGAACAAAATTCAGACAGGATCACGGCAGGCCACAAATAATTTGATCATTTGAATAAGAATACATTCTCATAAAGTAAGTTTATTTTTATTTATTTCATATACCTCACAGGCTCCAGAAGGTGGCACAGATAACAATTGTGGAGCAAAAACATGTTTTTTGTTACATAAATATGAACAGAACGAGAATCAAATGATAAACAAAGAATGTGGAATAAATAAAGATAAAAAGAAAGGTAGGTAAACTAACAGTTGTTAGCTCTCCAGTGTACAGTAAAGCAAACAATCTTAGCACAAAGGCTTACATAAGTACACAACAACGAAGTTAATAACGAAACTAAAACAGATACTTGTTTTTAGCTAAGTACTAGCCAAATATTACACTGATCTTTTGTCTCAAGGTTAATGGGTCGTTACTGTCAGCGATGTTATCAGGAAGAGCAATCCACAGCACAATCGCACATGGCAAAGCTTCTTAGTGCAGACTTGTACAATTGGGGACAACCATTTGCAAATGATGAGTGTCGCAGAGGGGCTTCTGCATAATGCTGCTAAGCTCGAGGGTGCAGGATCAAAGCCTGGCTGCGGCGGCAGCATTTCGATGGGTGGAAAATGCAAAAACGCCCGCGTACAGTGCATAGGGCATAGGTTGAGCCCTTAACACCCAATCCCAAGCTGTACTCATCATGGGAAGTTGTACCAATATGGCCAATGACGAGCCATGCTCGTTTAGCTTGATGTGCTACTCTCACCGCCACACACAAGTTCTGGTAGGCATTGATGGAAAGCTGCCTGCAAAAACAGCCTTTTAAAAAATAAAAAAATGACAAAGGATTCTAACTGGAAACCAATCAGGTACTATATTTTCAGAATGAGAATTACAAAGAAAATATTACTATACATAAAAAAATTTGCAAGTTTCAGAGGTGCCAGTGAATGGTCATCCAAATGTGCTGGCAGCATATGAACTGATTATCTGCAATGGATATCAGGGTGTCTACCAAGTTGACATTTCCAAATTCTCTGAGTTTCCCAGGTTTTCCCCGAGTCCCCTTGCCAAATTCCCTGAGTGACGCACAACTATTTTTTATGTCAAGACGGGCTGAAACCACATCGCCCGATGCTATCACTCTCTAGTAAGCGTATGAAATTTTTTTTTTTTAAAACACGACTTATATTCAGTTTGAATACTAAGGAGTACTGTTTATGTTATTCGAAAAGAGAATAGAAAGGAGGGGTTAGTAAAATGCACAGCAAATAAAATGTCTTAAAAAAAATTGCAAATCGAGTTAGATATTCTCAAATACGAATAAAAAGAAGATGCATACAGAAGCAAATATTTTCGAATATGAGCTATTTCTTTCAACTGATAGCAAGATCAGTGGTATCAGGCCTGGACTTTGCCACAATTGAGATTCTCTCCCAACAGCTCATAATTGACAACCTCAACTGTCCTGACATACTCTCAGCCCGCATACGACGCCTCAGTGTTGTGTTTCACTGATTTAAAGAGTTTATTTTGGTTTGGATGAGGGACACCTGCATCTCGGCATCAGCCAACACTTTTGTTTATTTGAGCTCAAGCTCCTTCAAAACGGTGGCAGCACGCTTCCTTTCCTGTTCATTCCTCAATATGTAGGTTCTTTCTATTTTTGTCCTCCTTCCGCCACTCGTTCACCCCACAGACCATTTGAAGCATTTTCTTGGTCAGTTGCACAGTCCAAGTCGGATTTTTAGAACTCTCTAGGGGCCGCGGAAACGTCCAAAAACTCATTCAGTTGGAAAAAATAAATGCATGTCATTTACTGCCCTTAAGGGGCTCAAACCGCCACAGGCACATTTGAAAACGTTCTGAAGGCCTGTCGGTACACGTATTAGGCATATCGGTGCTCGTACTGTAACAGGAGATACTGGATGCACGCGTGTATAAGTAAGGAATACATACTGCGTCCCGTGGCAATAGTCCCTTCCCACTCCTGTTATGCTTCACTGCAATACTTTTTCGTATGCTTCACCAAGTAACATTTTTGTGAAAAGGCGAAGCTGACTTTCAGGAACCGGCATTATGCAACGCACAGTGCTTTCCAAGCTTCTAAGCCAATCGCGAGGACCACAAAGGTGCAGTCGGTACCATTGCTGGCAGGAACGAATCCTTTCAATGAAAAACATGGCGCGTAACAGCAAGGAGCTTAATAGTGAACGTCGAAGCAGCTATAGGGTCTAGTGTTGCCGCATTGGTGGCTACGGCTGCCAGCAGATCTGCGTGCGAGAGTGCCGGTTTGAGGTGGCGAGGTGATCAAAATGGCAGCAGTGGTGGCTTTGATTAATGCCGTTTCGGACCTGCGGTCACGGCAAAAAGTCCGGGAAATCGAATGGCGAAGGGTTCTTGCGTCCAAAATTTCAGACGTTCTGATACACTGACTCTATGGGGTACGTGGTGGTGCCACGAAGGCGTCCAAATTATCGGGCATCCGGAAATTCGGTCGTTGACTGTACACTGGAAACTACTCCAGCCTTCGACAGGGCGTAAAAGACGATTCATTATGATTGCTGCCTGTTACTCGAGCCAGCATTACCACGACTTTCGACCCTTTCAACAAAATTGCAGCTAATTTTTCCTGATACAGGTACAAATTCTCTGAGTTTTCCCTGAGTTTTTCCAGACTACTCAAAATCCGTGAGAATTCCCAGTTTTCCTGGTTTTCCTGGTCGGGAGACACCCTGAACCACCTTTTTTCTCGTTCATTACATAACGAGGGTCTCAAATCCGGCAACACTGATGCCTTCAGGTAGCAGGTTGGGGCTTATTAACCAGTTGCCTTCACTCAGAAAGATCACATACTTGTGACTCTTGCGGCAGAAAGGATGTTCCACATTCGTCGCCAAGATTTGTGAGTGGTGGCGCTGGTTAACACTCCCAAGGTTAGTTCTAGTAGTAACATATAAATACCCAAGAAAGTGGATGGGGAAGCAGCGTCATGGTAGCTCAATTGGTTAGAGAATCGCACGCGTAATGCGAAGACGTGGGATTGTTCTACACCTACGGCAATTTTTTTTTCATCCACTTTCAATTCCATTAATTCATAATTTCTTTGTTTCAATTAGTAAGCAGAAGTAATTTCTCCTGTGTTGTCCTTGGTGTCTTTGTTTGTTGGCCTCTGATGATCTCATCCTGCCAGTGCTTCATGCCACAAATCATGCAAGAATCCCTTCAAGCAGGAGAAAAGGAAAAAAGAAGTGCTGTCCTTGTCTGGAGATATCACAAAAAGCACTTATTATTACCTGAAACAGTTACTGAAAGCTGACTTAACCAACTCAAATAACCGGCAAATGCGAGCACTCGCACGTGTCGGCCAGCTACCCAACATCGGATCGAAACTAATATTTTCACGTGCTGGTTGAGGCCTGGCACGACTGCAAAGGGTTAAACTGATGGTCCAGAAACTCCTTTCCCTAAGAGCAGTACACAATGGGAAGCAGCCAAAGCCACTGAGGTAGAAAAGAAGTTC
The DNA here is from genome assembly GCF_050947875.1 of Dermacentor variabilis. Lineage (NCBI taxonomy): Eukaryota > Metazoa > Arthropoda > Arachnida > Ixodida > Ixodidae > Dermacentor > Dermacentor variabilis. The sequence continues at coordinate 140,932,365 of NC_134570.1, read as the reverse complement.
TACCTACTTTTTTGTTTCTTAGAAGGCGGTTCCTCTGCAGCTGTTGCCACGGCTTTGGCAGCAGGCAGCGACGGCACTTTGAAGCCATCTTTGTCTGTTTCCAGCTCCTGAAAGAGTACGACAAAAGTCAGGTGGAAGGGAGCCAATCAACGGGTCAATCACCATCACTGGAACAGAGTGACAAGCATAGGCACCTGCTAGTGAGGCTAAGAGCTCCAAACAACGCACCACCTTGCAACCCTTACCCTCGTATTCAGAAATGCATCTTAACTTGAAGCCCATGCTTGACTTGATATAAATGACGCCTGGTGCGAACGCCCCCAAGACGCTCATTGCATTTCTTTTGATGCGTTCACGACAGGCGTCATTTAGATCAAGTCAAGCATGCGCTTCAAGTTAAGATGCATTTCTGAATACGGGGGTTAGGATCACCACTAGGTGCCTTGACCGGCTCACTTTCCTTTGGCTTCATGTCATCTAGCAGAAATGTTGACAAGCATCTCAAACAGAACTATTCAAGAATGCTTCCTTATAAATGAAGAAACAGGAAGGTTTTACTCATTACCAAGGCATGTGACACTGCTTCTTGTGAACTGCCATTGGCCCTAGTCCTCTATAAGTTCCACAGAAGACCGGAAACCATGAGACAACAGCAAATCTGTGCTCATATACATATATGCATATGTGTGCAAATATTTTTCATCTTTGCATATTTTATATGGAGGCTTGTAGGTAGTAGTACGCTGATGAACTGTGTAAGGCTCAAAGGCCTTGTCAAGCTCAGCTGAGCTTTTTTTCCGATACCCTCCACATTCTTTTGTTTTGTTTGGAAGTGGAAATAAGATGATTTATTGATTCATTTCAGCAGGCTTAAGAGAAGCAATGCACCCCCCCCCTCCCCCTGCTATTTCTGTGGACACACCTATGCTGATTACCGTATTACCCACAGTATCCACATATATGTTATCCACATATGTTCATATATATAACATATATATCCACATACATGTTATATGTGCGTGTCTGCAGTTCCTTGCTATTTCATGTATGCACTATTTAGGCCCTCAGCAAGTTCTTTCAAGTCATGTTCACAAGAATTTTTAGGACCCCTTAGTGCGGTCCTGAACCATCCCTCGGTCTTGGTGAAAAAACATAGTCCGTGACTAGCATACCCTGCTGGGAACATCTCAGCCAAGTTTTGCAGTCATGCCCGGCCTGGCGCGTGGAGCTCGCAAGTGGAGCATGACGTCACCTTTCTCTCAAACACTACCTTTTCAACAGAAGCCTGCTCCTCCCGTTTTTATGGACGCTTCATTTCGTAATATAGCAGATTCCCATACGTGGGTGCTATTGGCCCATAGCTGACATCAACAAGAAGGGTGTTTGCATCAGTGCACTTCTTCCTACTGTTGCTGTGTATGTTTAATGTCGAAGTTTAATAAGCCGGCTGAAGCAATCAACAATCTGCTTTCGAATTTTGATAATACTAGTTACATACTTCCTGAAGAAGCCGACTATCGTCTGATCACGCTCGGCCATGGCCACCCATGTAGGAAATAAACTTTGGCCACCTTGCTTATCAATGTCACAGCCATTGGGTCTTGCTGAATTTGACTAGTTTTGAACACTCAACTAGCCTATAACCACGCAAAACTTAAGGTCAGACCACACGCACGCTTGCCAGTGTGCACTGACGCCTGGCAGCTCTTGGTTAGATGCCTTGGCAGACTTCGCTTCATATTGAGATATTGACAGTGCTTCAAAATGCACAAGCTGGATGTGGCTACTATCCATCAGTCAAGCTGGTGCAGGACGAAGCCAGTCCGCACCACATAGCAGGGCCAGACTCGAGCATATGAGTGCTCGCACCCGCTCAAGCCCCATAGTGCACAAAGCAAATAACTTTGCTTTTACTGAGCACACTGAAGTACTTTTTGCAGCAATGTATTTTTGAAATAGCCTATTTTAACTTCAAATGCATTTCTCTGCTTCGATAAAAAGTGGTTCAGGGCCCCTTTAAGTGCTACCGCTCTACCCCTTGCCGCCTCTGGTTCGCACCTGAGTGTCAGGAGGCTCCCCCGGTGGCTGTGCTTTCCTCTTGGCTTGGCCGGGTGGCACCCTCTGGAAAACCTTAGCCTCAGCTTCTCGTCGCTTTTCAGCATGCCGTTCCGCCTTCCTTTCGGCCTTTTTCTCAGCCTTCTCGGCCTTCTTCTCAGCCTTCTTCTCGGCTCGGTGGATCTTCTTCTGGGCCTCCTGCTCTGCTTCCCGAGCTGCCTCTCGTGCTGCTGCCTGGTCAAAGCAATAAACAATAGCATTACAGAGTGTCAGCCATGGTACATGCCTCCCCATTTCACCAGACTACTGGAACAAAAGTTATGGTGGCATCTTTTGATGCTGTGCATGCAAGAATGTGCTTGAAAGTTCTTCTGTTCTAAGCAGGAAAACTCTTAGAATTGGAAAGTTATCACTGCTACAAAAACCTTTACACATAAAGGGAGGAGGACGCTGTTGAACAATGTAATACAAGGATTCACAACTGAGCAAGTGATGCTCAATACTGCAAAGACAGAGTTGATAGCTATCTAATGAAGCAATAAAACTGCATCTTTTCGTCGATGAAGAGGTGGTTAATTACAAATGAAATTCTTGGACTTTACAAACCAAATCCCCAAAATGGCTGTGAGGAATGCCATGGCAGGGGGACTCCCAAGTTATTCTCACCCCGTGGGGTTCTTGCACCCAATGCACGATACAGAAGCATTTTTGCATTTCTCTCGCACCAAAGTGGGGCCGCTGCTGCCAAGATCGAGCCCATGTGCTCCTGAGCTAGATCGATCTAGCTCAGCAGCAGGACGCCACAGCCGCTTAAGCAACCACAGCGGGTCAGTAAACAGTTGTGCACAGGCTGGATCTGCCCGAAAAGCCCATAGACAGCCCTGCCCGTGAACTAGGTTCGCATAGCCTAACTTGATCTTGACTCAGGCACCAGCCTGGCCATCGCATTCTTTTGTTGGGCAGGCTGAGTCACATGCAGAGCCCTACTTGAGCTTGGAACGTGGATAGCATCTTTGGATGCTGACCTCTGAAGGATGCAGTGAAGTACACTCGAATGTTGTTATAACGAAACGGGATATTACGAAATAATGGATTCAGTCGAACCTCAATATAATGAACCTCAATGTAACGAAATTCATGGTGTAACAAACTATATTTTCATTTCCTGATCTTAGCTGCATTGAAAACCGTGTATTTTCTTTCACGATTTCACAAAGTAATTTCGTGACACAGTTTTGACTTAACGAAGTTTTCAGCCACCTCAAGCGTGAACTTGCGAGACTGTATGGCTAGTTCATCTTACAAAAAACTATAAAAATGTTGGCTGAGGCAAAAGTTATTTTGGAACGTCTTTCTGCATGAAAAGTATGAGTGGCAAAACTGCCGATATGCAGGTGCCGGTACACATGCGCCAGTACGCACACGCCGGTACGCACGGGCCGGCAGGGAGGTACATGCGCTGGTAGGCAGGAAACACTGCTGCACTATTTGTCGCCTTGGTAAACTACTTGCACAGGCAGCGGGGCGCATGGCAGCTCGCAGCGCTCGGAGAAACGCGAGACCTGATGATGCCTTCTGCGCAACACGGATGGGGAGGGAGTGAACGCACAGTAACGTGGTCAAGCAGACAATGGGGGGGGGGGGGAGAATGCATGCATCTCCTCTTCTCCTGCATACAATCTACGCATTTCAATTTCTTGCACCTCTTTTCAATGTCCCCCCTCTTTGAGCAGGATGCAGCTCAAGCATTAAAATTATGCTGTCTGCCACCGGCAATTTAAAAAATTTATAACTAATTTTGAAGCACCAATAGTAGCAGTAGCACACGAAATGGTAGCAGTGACTAACATGCATGGACAGTCGAAATGGTTGGTGCCTTCACATGCACTTTGTTGTTCCTTGTCTAGTGCTCACTATCGCATAATTTGAACTTTCCAAGACATGGTGTAAAGCGCTCATGTGCGTTGTGACTGCGAGTTAGTGGTCATCGAGTGAGATCTGTTAATGTTTGCCTGAGAACCCGCGACGCCGATAAAGCTACGATCCTTACCTTGTGTAGTTGTATCTTTACTATTGTCATCAATGCTTTGCCTTTCTGGCGAAACTGCAACTTTTCTTTTCTTGTCTTTCTTTCATTTTTTGCTCAGGACGAATACCCGTATCTTTTTACAATTTTGCATTTAATTTGTGGGCACCGGTTGCGAGCACTAAGCACGGTCAGCCACGGCGTCCGGCGACGCGCGACGCAAGACGCAAGTCTTGGACACTGTGATACTGCCAGTGCAATCTGCACTGCATAAGCTGGCGCTCATAACCATGCTATCATGGGCCGACCTTCCTGAAATTTGTTTATAAGTGCTTACTAACAAGATGCTGTCCACTAGGAATGCTCTGGGAATTTGTGAAATTGCTTTTAATGCTGCAACTTTCAAACCTCGGATAAACGAAATTTGCGATTTAATGAAGTCTTTCGCTGCAAGTGCAGCTTTGTTATATCAAGTTTCCATTGCATAAGGAAGTTAATGCAATCCGCCTTTTTCATGGTGACGGTGCGTGTGCCCTGCCCTAGCGGATTAGTAGCAATATGCTTTAGAAGGGTCGCGCATGGCCGTGTGCCGGGAAGTGCACCCCCCCCCCCCAAAATGTGCTCGGACGCGTGCTGTTGCAAACACTCGTGCCCTGTACCATGTTCAAACTCCACTAGTAGCTCGACGTCGGTGCGGTCCCGAAAACGTGCACAGCGTTAAGACTGGAACTCCACATAGAAACACAAAGTGGCCAGGGCTTCGTCCGAGTGGTCCAGACTACACCGTGAGCCATGTAGTTGCAGCCTTTCATTGATGGCTAGCAAATTTAATGCAAAATCCATGCGTTACATTTGGGGCACTTAAAACATCACATTGCTGACGAAGTCTTCTTGCAGCGTGGGCCCTCACTTGCTGATGGTGGCAGAGTATGCTTGACTTCACACATACGTTTAAGGCATGGTAACACTGGGTCGATATGAGACTGACAAGACACTCATGCCAATGATTGACTGACTATTCAGCATAGTGCGTCACCGAGACCATCATACCAGGCCAACAACGATGCCTAAATATGCAACGCAACTGACGAGCACGAGTTGTCGTGCTGCGACGGGCTTTCTTGTCGATGCCACCAACAAAATCAGCCTGCTGACTACCATTCGACCAAACCTCGCGCGATTGGCCGTCGAACCGACAACACAATAGCGACAGCGTCTGCACTTGTACATATAATTAATCATGCTCAAAACGAGTCAAACACCCTTACCCAGTTGAAAAGCAAAAGCTTCAACTCTCTCAAGCCACGCATATGAAGTTGGAGCCAATGTTGATACTGTCGAGTTTATGCAGCTGCTATCGGCGGACCTTAAGTGAAACATAAGCAGTTAGAACGAAGGAAACTGCTCTTATAGTTGAGCTCTGGCCTTAGCAATTGGAAATCAACAACTCTTCACTTCACACGGCGCGTACACAATAAGCGGCAAGTGGCGACACAGCGCTGTACCAACGTATGTACGTCACCGTACCCGTAGGCTGCCGGTTGCATCCGTCACGTAGATGAGAGGGTCTGTGCGTGTTGTTATACTGACAAATTTCTGAATTCCAGAGATTCACTGTTTAGCTCTGTGTCAAACGGGAAACAGAAGAGTTTGCATTCAGTTTACAGCTGCATAAACAACCGTCTCGCTCAGTTATACCAACGGTGTCAGTGATGGCATCTGTGTTTTCGCAAGAAAACAACACGGCCTATGTATGAGCACTTATGCGAGCACAGGTTATCTAATAATGCTTTATAGCACCCGCAAACTAAGTATGATGGGAGTTAAAGAAAAGATAAAATCAGTAATAAATTAACAGCCTGTAATATATGTATCTCAATCATAGTTGCCATTGTTTAAGTGGCTCAGCCACTCATATTTACTCGTCTCAGGGTGGAACAACACGGTACATATGCACAGATATGTATGGTTTGCTACGTTTTGACATTATTTAATATCAGTGATGCATCTTTTCCACAATAGTTGACGCTAACAACAATCTGTGGCTGTAGATGTCGATGTAAACAAGTGCACCGCTTTGTTAAATCCGATGTGGAAGATTCCGCTCGAAGAATTCTTGAATATGCGAAACATCTAAACGATGTGTGAAAAGAATACAAAAAGCAAGCTCCAAGTGCAGAAATCACTGACAACAAACTCCCAGGCAGCCGTGTCGGCACACAGAACTCAGCGGTCCTTTATCAGCCACACTGTTTGCACAAAAGTGCACTCAGGCCTGCTCACCCAGTAGTGGGTGAGTGCTACATGTCTTCCAGGAATGACGTGCAGTCCCGGAGAAGATATTAATAATGATTTGCGATTCACGAATTGCACAACCAACGCGCACTCAACATGGGTGCAGGTACACAAATGAACCGGCCCCAGCACCCTTCCAAAACATTTCCAGCGGTGTATGGCAGAGGGCAGCACAGGAAAGTGAAAAAGTCGGATTACCCTTGTAGTCCCCACAGAGATTCATATATATAAAAACTAATTTTAACAAAGTAAAATTGACTTGCCAATGGACATATCAAACTAGGTTAGTCTTCAAAACCGAAAAAAAGAAGCATTGTGCACCGAGCACACCACTTTACGCCGGGTTCAGCATTCATTTGATGTGACAGTTCAAAATTTTCATGCCGAACATGCTGTCGAGCAACACTGGTCTTTATCACCACCGTGAGCACAGTAGCCATGTACAAGCAGCACTTTTCCTTATTGCACCTGTCGCTCACTGCAGTGCAAAGCTGGCAAAGCGAGGCGTACAGGCATGCCCTCCGAGATCGCTATCTCAGGGGCCAAGTTCAGCTAGCCTAGCAGCGCCACGCCAGATATTGATGGTGCTGCTTGAACACAGTGTGCAAAAAACTAGTACCTCAACTTCCCTCTCCTACTGCGGAGTTCTGCGCAGCTAGGCATGACCTCCGAGATAGCGTTCGTGCGATCTCAGGGGTCACAAGCCAGCCAGCCAAGCCGGTGCTTTTACAAAGTGGGACCTGCGAGGCCAGGAGAGGGCCGTGGATTACATAGTTTCACGGTCTCATTTTCACGAGCTGAATGTGTCTGTTTATGCAGCTGACAGTGTTTCTGGCACTGTGCCAAGCTCTTTCGGCTGTATACTTCCATAAGTTCATAAAGTCTCGCGAAAGTGAAAGCGTCTCCAAAAGTCATGGAGGTCGCCCGAGAATACTGTCCCAGCTGCATAGTCAGCACGCCATGCTGTGTGCCATATACTGCTTGAACACGACAGACTTCGTTTATATCGCAGCATGCTAGCTGTTTTCTTTGTCCGTGCAGCTGTTTAACGGGTTTCATGACACTGTGACCAAGCAAAGTGAAAGGCGGAAGTGAGAGACCATCAGGTTGAAACGGAAGGAGGCTATCATAAGTGCTCTGGCATCAGGTGCTAAGAAGTCGCTTGCTGCACCTGCCGAACATTCTGTTACTGTTGTTTTCTTAAAATTTAATTGCATACGTGGCCACGAAGAAGTAGTCTTTCTTGCATATTGAAAGTTGTGCCCACCATTGGGCATATAATGCAGTAAAAGGCAATAATACTGTTACGGGGATGTTGGGAGTATTTACAAGACTGTATTTACAATGTATATACAAGCAGAGTGAATGGGGTTAAAATGGCTGACTACTAACAACATGTAGCAGCCAGCATCTCGCGATCTTCTCCTTCCTCTCTCTCTTCTTTCATCTTTCTGTAACAGGACCCCCGGGTGGTGAAGCGCCGTCTCGGCGCATGGTAGGTGAAGAACTGCGAGCGAAGTATGGCTTCAGCCGCGAAACATGAACGAGGTCAACAGGCAGCGGACTTGAGGATGGATGAAGCTGTAACGGTACGATCTCGTAGTTGACGTCGTTGGTGACCGTCGTTGGGACATGGTGACCAAAGCAGCACCCAAGCACCTGGGGCGAACTGAACATCACGATGGCACCAGTCGTAACGCTCTTTTTGCTGATACTGTGAAGCTAATAAGTGAGATCGGGCGACTTGACGCGCCATGTGAGCGCGATCGATGACTTCACGAACGTACTCAGTGGCAATGCGGGGCACAGAAGGTAGGATGGTGCCAAAGGGCAAAGTGGGGTCGCGACCACACAAAAGATGCAAGGGTGAATATCCTGCGGTGTCATGTCAGGACGAATTATATGCGAATGTCACGTAGGCCAGCGTGGCGTCCCAGTCGCGGTGATCGTTGGAAACGTACATCGACAGCATTTTTGTGAATGTTCGGTTGACATGTTCCTAAGACCGTTTGTTTGTAGGCGGTAGGCGGTGGACAACTTGTGCTCAGTGGTACAAGAGCGGAGGAGGTTGTCCACAACTCGAGACAAGAACGAGCAGCCGCGGTCTGTAAGTAACTGTCGAGGTGCACCGTGCTGGAGAATGACGTCGTGAAGGAGAAAAATCAGTTGTGCAACTAGTCGGCAACGCCTTTGTTACCGCATACCGTGTCGCGTAATCAGAAGCGACAGTGATCCACTTATTCCCTCTAGTCGTCATCAGAAAAGAGCCAAGCTGGTCAAAGCCTACGTGAAAGAATGGTTCAGAGGGAACCTCAATTGGATCAAGTCGGCCAACAGGTGGCAGGGGAAATTTCTTCTGGCGCTGACACAATTCACAAGTTGCGACATAACGACGCACAGAGCGGTAGAGGCCTGGCCAGAGGAACCGGCATTGTAAGTGGTCATATGTATGCAAAACTCCAAGGTGTCCCGCCGTCAGTGCCTCGTGAAGTTGTACAATAGTGATGGATCGCCGATGACGCGGAAGGACAAGGAGCAACTCAGGGCCGTCAGGGTTGATATTACAGCGGTAGAGGATGCCGCCATGCAGCACGAACACGCGGCACATGCCATCAGTGCTGCCAGATTGCACTCCGGCGATCATCATCATCATCATCATCATCAGCCTGGTTACGCCCACTGCAGGGTAAAGGCCTCTCCCATACTTCTCCAACAACCCCGATCATGTACTAATTGTGGCCATGCCATCCCTGCAAACTTCTTAATCTCATCCGCCCACCTAACTTTCTGCCGCCCCCTGCTACGCTTCCCTTCCCTTGGGATCCAGTCCGTAACCCTTAATGACCATCGGTTATCTTCCCTCCTCATTACATGTCCTGCCCATGCCCATTTCTTTTTCTTGATTTCAACTAAGATGTCATTAACTCGCGTTTGTTCCCTCACCCAATCTGCTCTTTTCTTATCCCTTAACGTTACACCTATCATTCTTCTTTCCATAGCTGGTTGTGTCGTCCTCAATTTGAGTAGAACCCTTTTAGTAAGCCTCCAGGTTTCTGCCCCGTAGGTGAGTACTGGTAAGACACAGCTATTATATACTTTTCTCTTGAGGGATAATGGCAACCTGCTGTTCATGATTTGGGAATGCCTGCCAAACGCACCCCAGCCCATTCTCATTCTTCTGATTATTTCCGTCTCATGATCCGGATCCGCCGTCACTACCTGCCCTAAGTAGATGTATTCCCTTACGACTTCCAGTGCCTCGCTGCCTATTGTAAATTGCTGTTCTCTCCCGAGACTGTTAAGCATTACTTTAGTTTTCTGCAGATTAATTTTTAGACCCACTCTTCTGCTTTGCCTCTCCAGGTCAGTGAGCATGCATTGCAATTGGTCCCCTGAGTTACTAAGCAAGGCAATATCATCAGCGAATCGCAAGTTACTAAGGTATTCTCCATTAACTTTTATCCCCAATTCTTCCCAATCCAGGTCTCTGAATACCTCCTGTAAACACGCTGTGAATAGCATTGGAGATATCGTATCTCCCTGCCTGACGCCTTTCTTTATTGGGATTTTGTTGCTTGCTTTATGGAGGACTACGGTGGCTGTGGAGCCGCTATAGATATCTTCCAGTATTTTTACATATGGCTCATCTACACCCTGATTCCGTAATGCCTCCATGACTGCTGAGGTTTCGACTGAATCAAACACTTTCTCGTAATCAATGAAAGCTATATATAAGGGTTGGTTATATTCTGCACATTTCTCTATCACTTGATTGATAGTGTGAATATGGTCTATTGTTGAGTAGCCTTTACGGAATCCTGCCTGGTCCTTTGGTTGACAGAAGTCTAAGGTGTTCCTGATTCTATTTGCAATTACCTTAGTAAATACTTTGTAGGCAACGGACAGTAAGCTGATCGGTCTATAATTTTTCAAGTCTTTGGCGTCCCCTTTCTTATGGATTAGGATTATGTTAGCGTTCTTCCAAGATTCTGGTACGCTCGAGGTCATGAGGCATTGCGTATACAGGGTGGCCAGTTTCTCTAGAACAATCTGTCCACCATCCTTCAACAAATCTGCTGTTACCTGATCCTCCCCAGCTGCCTTCCCCCTTTGCATGTCTCCTAAGGCTTTCTTTATTTCTTCCGGCGTTACCTTCGGGATTTCGAATTCCTCTAGACTATTTTCTCTTCCATTATCGTCGTGGATGCCACTGGTACTGTATAAATCTCTATAGGACTCCTCAGCCACTTGAACTATCTCATCCATATTAGTAATGATATTGCCGGCTTTGTCTCTTAACGCATACATCTGATTCTTGCCAATTCCTAGTTTCTTCTTCACTGTTTTTAGGCTTCCTCCGTTCCTGAGAGCATGTTCAATTCTATCCATATTATACTTCCTTATGTCAGCTGTCTTACGCTTGTTGATTAACTTAGAAAGTTCTGCAAGTTCTATTCTAGCTGTAGGGTTAGATGCTTTCATACATTGGCGTTTCTTGATCAGATCTTTCGTCTCCTGCGATAGTTTGCTGGTATCCTGCCTAACGGAGTTACCACCGACTTCCATTGCACACTCCTTAATGATGCCCACAAGATTGTCGTTTATTGCTTCAACACTAAGGTCCTCTTCCTGAGTTAAAGCTGAATACCTGTTCTGTAGCTTGATCTGGAATTCCTCTATTTTCCCTCTTACCGCTAACTCATTGATCGGCTTCTTATGTACCAGTTTCATCCGTTCCCTCCTCAGGTCTAGGCTAATTCGAGTTCTTACCATCCTGTGGTCACTGCAGCGCACCTTGCCGAGCACGTCCACATCTTGTATGATGCCAGGGTTAGCGCAGAGTATGAAGTCTATTTCATTTCTAGTCTCGCCGTTCGGGCTCCTCCACGTCCACTTTCGACTATCCCGCTTGCGGAAGAAGGTATTCATTATCCTCATATTATTCTGTTCCGCAAACTCTACTAATAACTCTCCCCTGCTATTCCTAGTGCCTATGCCATATTCACCCACTGCCTTGTCTCCAGCCTGCTTCTTGCCTACCTTGGCATTAAAGTCGCCCATTAGTATAGTGTATTTAGTTTTCACTCTGCCCATCGCCGATTCCACGTCTTCATAGAAGCTTTCGACTTCCTGGTCATCATGACTGGATGTAGGGGCGTAGATCTGTACAATGTTCATTTTGTACCTCTTATTAAGTTTCACAACAAGACCTGCCACCCTCTCGTTAATGCTATAGAATTCCTGTATGTTACCAGCTATATTCTTAATAACCAGGAATCCGACTCCTAGTTCTCTTCTCTCCCCTAAGCCCCGGTAGCACAGGACGTGCCCGCTATTTAGCACTGTATATGCTTCTTTTGGCCTCCTAACTTCACTGAGCCCTATTATATCCCATTTACTGCCCTCTAATTCCTCCAATAGCCCTGCTAGACTCGCCTCACTAGATAACGTTCCGGTGATGATGGACTGCTAAGATGCATCATGTTGTTCAGCGTGCATGTCGGTCGTGTCAGTCAAAGCCATCACGCAGGTCACTGGATCACGCGCAACAGGATCGGCAGGATCAACGGGGTGATGCGAGAGGCAGTCAGCGTCCTTATACAGACGTCCAGACTTATAGTTGACAACAAATGAAAATTCCTGGAGCCGCAAAGCCCAGCGACCAAGCCGTCCTGTGGTGTCCCAGTGGGAAGACAGCCAGCAGAGGGCATGGTGGTCTGTGACGACCGAAAACGTGTGGCCGTACAAATATGGCCGGAATTTGGCAACAGCCCATACTAAAGCCAAGCACTCCGGCTCGGTGATGGAGTAATTTCTCTCAGCAGGTGACAGCAGGCGGCTGGCATAAGCTGTCACGCACTCAGTACCATTCTGCGTTGGGCAAGAACAGTGCCAGTGCCATGGCCGCTTGCGTTAGTGTAAACTTCAGTCGGTGCATATGGATCAAAGTGGGCAAGTATGGGAGGGGTGGTCAGAAACCGGATGAGAGCAGCGAACGTGTGAGCTTGCTCAAGGCTCCATGAGAACGGTGTGCTCTTCTTTAGAAGATCTGTCAAAGGCCGAGCAATGTGGGCGAAGTTTTTGACGAAACGGCAAAAGTAAGAACACAGGCCGATGAATCAGTGCATGTCAGAAGCAGAACGTGGCACAGGGAAACTGCATACGGCGCAAGCTTTTTCCGGATCTGGTTGGACACCGGATGCGTTAACAAGGTGTCCCAACAAGGTAATCTGACGGCGTCCGAATTAACACTTCATGGAGTTCAGTTGGAGGCCGGCTTTTCGGAGGACCGCAAGAATGGCAGCAAGTCGGGTAAGGTGGCTGCCGAATGTGGGGGAAAAACAAAAACGTCGTCAAGGTAACAGAGACAGGTGGTCCATTTGTAGCCTCACAGAAGAGAGTCCATCATACGTTCAAATGTTGCAGAAGCATTGCATAGGCCAAAGGGCATGACTTTGAACTGATATAAGCCATCCGGCGTGATGAAGGCTGTCTTCTCACGGTCCATTTCATCAACTGAAATCTGCCAGTAGATGAATCGAAGATCGATGGACAAGAAGTATTTAGCTCCGTGCAAGCAGTCCAAGGTGTCATCGATGCGTGGTAGTGGGTAAACGTCTTTTCGGGTGATCTTGTTTAAATGGCGATGATCACCGTAAAAACGTCAGGTACCCTCTTTTTTTTTTCGCAAGGACGACAGGCGAAACTCAAGGGCTGGCTGATGGTTCGATGACCCCTTTGTGGAGCATTTTGTCCACTTCTGATTGGATGACTCGACGTTCAGCATGCGATACACTATAGGGACGCCGACGAATAGGATTTGTGTCTCCAGTGTTGATACGGTGGTGAACAACAGATGTTTGTCCTAAAGGCTTGTCGCCGAAATCAAAGATGTCAAGGTACGATTCGAGGAGGAGACGTATGTCCGTGGTCTGAGCAGAGGTGAGGTAAGGTGCAATCATCTTTGCCAAGTCATCTATTAGGGAACCAGAGCTGTGAGCTGCAATGGGTGCTAAGAAACTGCTCTTGGCATTCAGACTTTCAATGTCAAATTCGGAAGTATTCGAAACGCTGGCCAAGAACATGCCTGCTGGAAGCACTTGAGGGCACAGGCTGAAATTCAGAAGCGGAAGAATGACGTTGTTATTAGTAATTGTCACCAGCATATGCAGAAGAGCAACGTTCTGGTTCAAAAGCATGTCGATGATGGTGCAAAGGACATATTCACCATCGGGAATCTGTGGCTGTGCAGTTAAAGCGACGTAAGTGACTGCCTCAGGTGACAGGCGCACATCTTGAAGCAAACACAAGTGCGGTGGAGCGGTGCTCGGAGCATCGGCGTCTTGAGACAGTTCCAACTGAAGAACGCTGGTTGCACAGTAGATGAGAGTGGAATGGTGGGATAAAAAGTCCAATCCAAGGATAATGTCGTGAGGGCAGTTGTCGATCGCAGCAAAGAGAACACAAGTAGGGCGGCCGGCTATACTTATGCGCACAGTACACATTCCAAGTACAACCAGCATGCCGCCGTCGGCCACACTAAACACTCGGGCAGCTGCTGGGGTGAGAACCTCCTTTAAACGTCTACATAGGCTAGCACTCATCACAGATACGTGGGCTCCAGTGTCGACGAGTGCTTGGACAGGTAAGCCGTCTATTTTAAAGGGACACTAAAGCAAAACAATAAATCAGTTTAGACTAATGAAGCATTGTTTCAGAACCCTGCAGGCAGTCATTTCAAAAAGATAGTTTGATTATTAGATGAGAAAATGAAGGTCCAAGTATCAGTATTTGAATTTCGCGCCGAAATCCAAGCGCTGGTACGTCAGCGTGACGTCAGGGATTCCAAAGTATGTTTTCGCATTTGGGTAGCATTGGCTGAGTAAAGGTTCCAGAAACTTGCCATGTTTAATATTTGGTTCCTTTAGAACACAATGTAGTCAATCTGTACCGCTATATATAATTAGTAGGCCCTAGAAGAAGCCATAAAAATCCATGACGTCACAGCCACCAGGTGCAGGAACTTACCTAAGTAGGCGTTGCCACCCGTATTTTGTTCTTGTGCTTTTTCTGGCATACCAAACGTCTTATAGTTGTAAGATTGGTGTTTTTGGTGTTGTAGAAAGGCAGTTTACTGATGTAGAAGAAATCATTTTTCACTTTAGTGTCCCTTTAATGTCAATTACACTTCTCTTTATGGGAACAGACAGAGGATTTGCTGAAGTAATCGGCAATGCAGCACCACCTCCGAGGGCTACATTTTTTAGTTTTCCGAAAGGGTGTGGCCAAAAGCCACAGGGGACGAAAAACGACATGGCTGCGGCGAACGGGAAGAGGGGCGACGTGTTTGCGGTGAGCGAGACTGGTGTCCGCACGGCGATGGCGAGCGACTGTACCATGTGTTCCCAGCAGAGTTGTCGAAGCTGTTAAGACTCGGCGGTGGGCGAAACATTGCGTGCATTTCCATTAAAACGGCTCAGGTTGGTCGGCGTGCGAGTTGTTGAGGGCCAGGAGTTGCGACAGTATCTGGCCAATGATGACGAATGTGGCGACAGGTGAAACATATCGGCTGATCGTCCGTGGTTCTCCACTCAGTTGGGTTGCGATAACGCGGAGGGAAGTGTCGAGGTGGAACGAAAACAGTAGAAGGGCGTTCGTTGGCTCTGGGGTTGGTGACAGCACAGACAGAATGTAGGCCAAAGTTTTCAAGTTCCTGTCGAACGATGGCTTGCACGAGGGGAACTGAAAAACGGGTAGTATCAGGGCTACGCGAACAGAAAGCTGCGGGCGCCATCGCATCCAGTTCACGTCGAACGATTCGCACCACGTCCTCTGATGGCGATGCATGCTGCTGTGCGGGCTTATCTTCACACATTGACGTTGCGGCAGTATTGGGAAATCTGGTGAATTGGTGAAGGACGCGTCGGCTTTTGGCCTGCTCGAAATGTCGGCACTTTTTGATGATAGCATCAACTGTAGAGCAGCTTTTGCATATGAGTAAAGTAAGGGCCTCGTCAGCAATTCCCTTGAGCACATGCCCTACTTTCTCAGCTTCTGTCATGTCGTGATCGGCTTTATGACAAAGCGCCAGCACGTCCTGGATAAACGAAACGTAGGACTCTATGGGGAATTCGGCACGAGAGGCCACTTCCTGATTTGCAGCAATTTTACAGCCGGCTGGTTTGCCAAACAACTCTGTTAACTTCTCTTTGCATTGGTCCAAGCTGGTCAGCTCCTCTTCATGGTTTTCGAACCACACCTTTGCCATGCGTCTTAGGTAGAACAACAGGTTAGCTAGCATAAGCGTAGGGTCCCATCTGTTGATTCCACTCACACGTTTGAACATAGCCACCCACTCCATCAGTCAGGTGCCATCAGTCCCGCAGAAAGTTCCGGGATCCTTGGGTTGCACAACCACAACCGAAGGGGACAGAGACGTAGCGGGCGATGGTATCGCTGGAGGCGGCAACGACGTTGATTCCGAGTGCTCACCGTCGTTCATGGTGAGGATGGTGATGCGACGTCCACTGCGGAGTTCCGTTTCCAGCCGTAGTACCCCGCACCTCCCACCAATATGTTACGGGGATGTTGGGAGTATTTACAAGACTGTATTTACGATGTATATACAAGCAGAGTCAATGAGGTTAAAATGGCTGACTACTAACAACACGCAGCAGCTAGAGTCTCGCAATCTTCTTCTTCCTCTCTCTCTTTTTTTCATCCTTCCGTAACAATATATATAACGAAGTAAAGGATATAATGAAATAATTTTGGCTTCCCCTCAACTTCGTTATACGAAGTTTGAGTATATACCTTGCTGTAAGGCAGCTTGTTTGTTCATTTTTGGAAATGGAAGCATGCGTGGTAACTTCTCCAGAATAGCCTGCCACAAAAAGGCGGTGCTCAGGGTTGTATAGTGAGTGTAGTGACACTTAACACACCCACTCCGTCATGGAAGCTGAGCTTCAGGAATATATGTCAACAGAAATGTCACACAATTCCGCATCTGATTCGCTGGAGTTTTGGAAATACAAGCAGTGCAAGTACCCCAAACTTGCTCTGCTTACCAAGATGATCTTGGCAGTTCTGGCTATCAGTGCTGGCAGCCAACAGATCTTCTGTTCAGCAAGCTTCACGATGGAGGAACTTCGTACATGTTTGAAATCCGAATCAGCGGACAACTTATTTTTGCATGGTAACTTACGATCTGTTTGTGTGTTGCAAATATTGTAGGCTTTGTACGAGGGCCGTTTTTTTTTCAACCTCCGATCGCTCTGTGCAGGCGCTACGCGGGCAGCAGAAAGCGGACATGCACTGTAGGCAACTGCGCAGCTCTCGCACTACACACTCCGCCATTGTTGACATTCAGGCGTCAGTCGGCATTGTGCTACAGCCACATAAACATGGCTGCCATTATTGTTGCTTCCGCCAAGTGTGAATTGCGAAGTGTTATTCGTTTTCTACAGGCTGAAGGCCATGGTGCTGCAGAAATCCATCAGAGAATGAGTCGAGTGTATGGGGAAAACTTCATGAGTGATGGTGTTATGCGTGAATGGTGTCGAAATTTTAAAGATGGACGTAATGATGTGCATGATGAAGGGGGCCAAGGACACAAATCTGTCGTTTCAGATGACCTGGTTCAACGAGTTGACAGAATGGTTAAAGAAAACCGCAGATTCACCATTACTGCTTTATCTACGGAATTTCCACAAGTTTCAAGGTCTGTTTTGTACTCTATTATTACTGAACGGTTACGCTACAAAAAACTTTGTGCACGTTGGGTCCCAAAAATGTTGACGGACGGCCACAAAACTCGACGAATGGCGTCAGCTTTGGAGTTCCTTGAGCGTTATCAGGATGAAGGAGACAACCTTTTGAAATCAATCGTGACTGAGGATGAAACCTGGATTCAATACGACACACCGGAAACAAAACGACAATCACAACAATGGATGCATTCAAATTCACCAAACAAACCAAAGAAATTAAAAAAAACCTTCAACAACAGAAAGTCCATGGCTACTGTGTTTTGGGATCAACAAGGTGTGTTGCTTGTGGAGTTTATGGAGCTCGGAACCACAATCACTGCAGCTGTTTATTGTGAAACTTTACGACATTTGCGTAGAGCCATTCAGAACAAACGAAGAGGAAAGCTGACCGCTGGAGTTGTTCTGATCCATGACAATGCCCGTCCACACACTGCTGAAGCAACTCAACGGCTTCTCGAACAATTTGGATGGGACATTTTCGATCATCCGCCATACAGTCCAGAAAAAGCACCCTGTGACTTTCATCTTTTTCCTGGACTGAAGGCGTGGCTTGGTGGGAAGCGCTTTCAAACCAATGGCAACCTTCAAACCAATGTCAAGGCCTACTTGAATTCATTGGCGGAAACTTTTTTTGAAGAGGGTATTGCAAAGCTTGTCCACAGATATGACAAATGCCTCAATCTCTTCGGTGATTATGTCGAAAAGTAACCGTAACTGTACTAATCTTTTGGTAATAAAATTATTGTTTTAGATGAACTTGTCTTTTATTTATAGCCTCTCTGAGGTTGAAAAATAAAACGGCCCTCGTATGTTTATTCAACTTTAATTCAGCACGATAAATAAAACTTCATTTAACAGGAAAATATATTGTGACGCCACTGCAACAAAGCCCTGCTAGTGTTGAGCCAGCTTGCGTTGCAAGCAGCGGACCAGGGCAAAGGCCAGCCTTGCAATTGTGTACCCATCGCCAGTTTTTCTAGCATCATTACACAACAGGTAAATATGCAGCAATAAAGCTGTCTTTAGCCAGCACACATGGGGATTACTCTCTCTAACAAAGACCACTGTCTTTCATTCACCTTTTCCCGCTTGTCGAGGACTCTCCGCATGTGAGCTTCATACTTTTCCGTTGCTACATCCAAGGTTTCCAGGGTTCCTGCAACAGAACAAATCATGTTAGTAGACACCCTGCAAAGCAGTTTTCATGCTACACGAGACACCTACAGCATACAATATACGAGAGTACGCCATAAGAAAGGTTCCCACACGAGGTGAGGCAGTGCAAGAAGATGAAGACGGCAGAGATGCCTGTACACAAGACTATCTATCACTGTACTACAAACTGAAACATTGTTTCTGAAGATGAGCTTCAAGGAGAGGGGTAGACACAAGTCTTAAGTCTGGGATAGATGAAGCAAAAAGCCTGTGTCCAGGCGACGAAATACACTCGGCGGTGAACGCTCGCCCCTCGGCGTCCAAAAGTTTGACTCCCGCCGGCTACCTGGACCGATCGGAAAAACACCGCCTGGTGAAAATTGCCATTGGAAGTGGCGGGAGCACCTCGCACGCTCACGATGCATCGTGACGATCGATCTCCCTCCAACTTCCGACAGCTGGTTGGGTTTTGTGTATTTTTGCTTTTCCATCAGAGAATCCGTCGCAGGGTCGCACTGAAGCAACGGAATGCAGGCATTTGGGCTAGATTGGCCTAAAGCCCCTGCATCTACGCGCCACCGCCGCTTTCTTAAGTAGCGACAACCTTTGTAGTGCGACGCCTTTTCCCCTCACACCAAATCCGGTTCCGGTATTTCCGGTTCCGGCATTTCCGGTTTAAAATTTCCGGTTCCGGTGTTTCCACTTCCTGTAGTTGCGCTGCGGGAATTTCTGCTTTGACTGCTGTTAGACGATGGTGAGACACCCGCGCGTGCTTAGCAGAGCTGTGGCAGTCACCATAAGAAGAATGCAAAGGGGACAAGCTGTTGTATTCCGCTGTAGTAGTAGTTCGCGGTCGCTGTTGTCCAAATGCACAAAAAACAGCAGTGGTCTCCAAGCGCCCAGGCACTACATTCCACTGTACGTTGTCGCTCGTGCCACAACCCGTCGCAGGTTGACGTGAAGCAGCGAACACGAGCAGATCGCTGGTAACAGTAGGCGGTGGTTCTTGGATGTAATCGCATTCACAGTTTCAACCGCAGCTCGTGCAATTAAAGCCCCTCCAGCGGCGCGAAAGTAAACAACGCTAAAAAACAAAGTGTCACTTCCACTCGGAACAGGAAGCTGCAGCTACGTAAGTTCCGCTTGACGCCGGAAGCTAAGAGGGTGAGTGGGAGAGGGGTGTGGAGGAGGAGGGCTGGTTGGCGGTACTTAACCTGGTCGGCGGAAACGTGTATGGAGGGGCTTTAGTTTGGCCATGCACTTTCGGGCTTTCTACGCATGAAAGGGACACCGTTGGTCATTACAGCCGGATATTGAATGTTTCAGAGTACAAATTTGTGTAAACTTATTTTTTGTCTACAAACTTAAGTGAGGTGCTCAAGAAACAGATAATAATTATAAGTGCGGTGCAGTTTTCCTATCAACCCGATCAAAGGTTCCATGGTGCAAAGTAGTGTGTGCATTGTACTGCTTTTCTTATTATTGTCTTTCTTGTGTGTGTGGTGCCACCCATATGGGTTCGGGTATAGGGGACGAAATGGTTTGCCGTTCGCAGCGCCCGAAGCCGTTTCTATTCTTTTTTTCCTTCGCTGTTGGCACGTGTGCTCGCAAAGTTTGGGTTTGTGCTTCTTCAGTCAGAAGCCACCCCTGGCCACCCCTGCTCTACTACAACCATAACGCCCTTCTGCTCGAGTGCACTGAGGGAAAACAGTGACGGCAGATTACAGTTAGAACCCGGCCATGCCTGGATCTTCTGTGTGGGCCCAGGCGGCGCACAGAATGCCTAGTGCTTCGAGAACAAGAGCCGCTGACAGGCCCATTCCACGCCAAATACCGATAATTCCATCCTCTACGGCTGCAGTAGTAAACACTTGTTACTGGAGGAGGCTTTAAAACAGGAAGTGAAACTGAAGTAAACATGAATAACCACAATGTGCTTTTACACAACGTAAACAAAAGTCACAGTTGGAGAACCACAAAACCTTCTGCAATGCCTGTGCTCCACGGCGTCACCGCTCAACAAAGCCAGATGACGCAAAGCCAGCCTGCTAAAACGCTTACAGCTGAATGAAATGTGAAGAAATTGTTAGTAAGCGCCTGTACGAAACTTTTTTTCCAAGTTGTTTAGTCATTACCAACAAATAATACAATAAAAGGCCTATTTAGTATTTTTTTTCTTATCCAAAAACACATTCCTAGGGCCTAGCAACACTGACAAATACGCGAAGAGCACGCGGTGGCGCCTGCCTGTTTATCGCTGAATGTAAACGATGCCAGCAAACCATCGACGCTGTCCCGACGCGTCTATTTGTGCTGGGCAATGTTCGCTGCGAAAGTTCGCTCCATACATCCTGGGCTTTAGAGACCAAAAGAATGTAAAAGAAAAAAAAAAAGAAAAATGTATTTTTAAGACGATATTTTTATAATACAGAGTCCCTGTTGCATGTGCTCTCCAAGTTCAATGTGTTCTGGAACAATATTTGGGCTATAATCGTGATTTACATCACCACCCAAGCTATATTTTGGCTGAATGAAGCAAAACAAACAAGCAAACATTTCTATCATGCTACACTGCTCATAATCAATTTATACTATCATAGCCATCCTGGTTGCATTTGAAAGAGCCACCTTTCTTCAATTCCCACCACATGTCCCCCATCTACCCATTAGTTATGCAGAAAATTCACTTCAAAAAGAAGTTACAACATGTGAACCCATTTCCACTAAAAACCCACTAAACCCACTAAAAAGCATTCTGTGATTGGCGGAGGCAGCTGGCGTCATTTACTTCGGTCCAAAATTAGAAGTGCGTGATGCCATTTTATTCATTGTGCAAGTGGCTAGCATGCAGTGATGATAGATTCCAATTAAACGGTGGAACTTGGCACAAGTTCCGCCGAAAAGAAACGAATAAATATTTATTTAGGATGGCTCTTCGCTCGTGCCATCAACCACGATGGTGCCCACCGACAGTTTCAAGCACTGCGGAATGCAGAAGTAGGCTGTATTTGTTGTAAATTATTACTAGTATGTACTACTGAAGCAAACTGGACCCAAAGCAGCGGGACCAGTAAATGTTCTTATTAATAGCCTTTAAATAGCATCCAAGCAAACAATGCAGGCATCTTGTGATTAGGTGATGTGACGCAAATCTGAGAACATGGCTTCCGAGATTTCCAGCACACCTCAGGCATTGCCGAGCCTTGGAGGCCATGCCCAGACCACGCACTGTTTCTCAACTTTTCGGGTTTGTGCATCATTATCAGCAAGCCATAATGGCAGTGTCTTTTTGAGCTGTGGTATTAAGAACACCTGCCATCTTCTTGTGATTCATCTATTCCTACTTCAAGTTCAAAATTTTGCAGGGAGGCTGCTCTATACCTGTACAATCAGAGTCAGTAGTGCTTTCATGCGATTCAAAATTTCATTGCAGTTGGCCTTTAAAGGGAATCGCAGCACCCCTTTTCTAAAACAAACAACCTCCGTGTGACGTTTCAAGGGAAAATTATTTCGGGTTGCCACATACCACAGGAAAGTCAGGCAGAAAAAGATTGGACATGCCGTGTCTGGAAAGAGCAAATGCGAAGGAAAACTGCAACTGCAAGGCAAGCCAAACTTGCCTTCCTCGCGCTCAAAGAGCAACAGCAGGTCCCCAAGGGTCTCGGGCCAGTCAACAGCAGCATACATGCCTCGAAACAGAACCTTCCGGTAGTGCTTGTCGTCACCAAAAGCCCTGCACTTGGAAGGTGGCAATGTCGCATGCACAGGCTCACTGACATGCTTTACACTATTACAGAGCTCAAATAGAGTGAAGAATATTATTAGAGAGTAATTTAAAAGAAACTTAATGCAAGATACTTTGGTAAATTACACTTTTGTAATACACAATGGGCCAATTTTACCGTAAGCAAATCTTATCAGGTAAGGAAAGAGTTGAAGGGACCTTGAAACAGTATTTGAATGTGGTAAGAGCACATTGTCAATCTGTAGAAGAGGCTCCAGTGAACATGTGAGCCAAATATTATTGCACTGCATGTGGCAGTGAATTTACAATCTCTTGCCAGAAACAGTGAAAAATTGCTTGATCTCGCTTCCACAATGTTGTCATGCAGCGTCATCGCAAGCAGCGATGCCCACCAATAGCTATTGGCTGATTTTGTGATCGTGAGAACATTCTAAGTAATATTATTATTCTTAACTTTTAATATCAGACATATATGTTTCTCATTTATTTAACTCGGTCACCACAGGGTGCTGCGGTGAACCCTGTTACTATTGAGACAATAAACTTTTGGGTGGGGCTTTGCCCCCTTGGCTTATCCCGCGTAGCTTTTAGCATGCTAGTGAAGATGAAAGAAGAGAGAAAGCCATTCACTGTTGCGATAATTACGTCTAACTACAATTAGATACATTTTTTTTTCAGCAGGCGATTCGTAAGGCAACACTCTTTAAAACGTCGCGGAAACGTTTTTTCATACACCTAGACACAGAGGGTATCCCTGAAGGGATGCCTTCTCACAAGAATTTTGTGCCAGTGCTCCATAACACAGGTATCAGTGGTTAAACATTTTCTCCCCTCAAGCCGTGGCGTTCCCCCTCCACTTTTACACTGTGTGGCTATCGCTATGTACCACCTCCTTCATGCACTGACGCAAGTGTTGTCTACTTCCAGTTGGTTCAAACTGAGTGCATTCCCACGTCTCTGTTCAAAGCAGCTTTCATCGTTAAGCGTGGGCTACATGGAGTGAAATTTCAAGACGAACTTTGCGCAGAGGATTGAGACGCGGTGAGGCACAATGTTCACTGGCTTGCTTCTACATGAAGCGAAAAGATGTGGATACTGCTGCGGGCATTCGCCGCATTGCTGCGAGCATATATACAATGTACAAACTACAATGTAGCTGTTTCCAGAATTATTTCAGTTTAATAATTGCCTCGAAACATGTAAATATCTAATAATATTTATAAATACCATATTTTTGGAGCGCGTATAGCCAGCACCAAAAAATAAAAAATATAATAATAACAATAAAGTTGGTGTGTGCATAATGTGCGAATTTCACCTGTAGGTGTACCACACCCTGAAACAACGTTCCCTGCCATTTAGTTTTGTTACCTCTTAGGGAACCCCCGCCCTCTCCCCACCACTACATGTTGAAGCTCCCTTCTCCCCTCCTTCACGGTCTATTCTCCTCCTCTTTATGGGTCGCCGTTTCGCATATAGCGAATAGTGTACACGGCACCGATGAACTCATACATCACCCGTGCATGCGGAGCTTGCTTGGTCCACGCAAAGCGCTTCACGATACAGCTGAGAGAAATCACCGCTGGGATTTTCAGCTCAATCGCATTCTCTCCATTGCCAGTGCCCATGCGAGGGCTGCTCTGTCCATGCTGTCATCCTCTGTCGTGAGACTGCTACTACACCTGCGAAGTTACCTGATTCACATCAGATGTCATGTGACTGAATTGTCTGCAATCACATCCGTTGTGTGAATCCAGCTTTCTCAGTATTGCCACCGGAGGGGGGAGGGGGAACAGAGCTGCTAAACAAGCTGTGCACCTGTGAATGGACTACTTTTGCAAAGCTTTGAGCATCATTGTAATCATTGTATGCAGTTAGTTCCGCAAGTTATACGCCCAGATCTTCTTTTTCGTTTCTGGCTGTTGTAATTAGTGGTGCAGGCTATAAGAGGAATAATACAGTACATTCACAATTTCTCATGAGATTTCTTAGTAGCCGTTAAGGCAAAAAATTTTTAAAAATTTATGGGGTTTTACGTGCCAAAACCACTTTCTGATTATATGGCATGCCGTAATGGAGGACTCCGGAAATTTTGACCACCTTGGGTTCTTTAACGCGCACCTAAATTAAGTACCCACGGGTGTTTCCGCATTTTGCCACCATCGAAATGCGGCCGCCGTGGCCGGGATTCAATCCCGCGACCTTGTGCTCAGCAGCCTAACACCATAGCCACTGAGCAACCACGGTGGGTGCAAAAAAAAAAAAAAACTGTTGCCACTAACTTTTGATGTGATGAGATGGGCAATTTATAACGTTTCCTCTATCATAGAATTAAATATTCAGCAGAGACGTTTAAAGTGTTCACGAATGGGAATGCGAGAACACTATACCATTTGTAGACACTCATGACATGGCAACACATCCTCCCCTGTGGCTGTGCTGTCACATGCCCAATGACGCACGCAGTAAGCACACCTTTAGTCGGCCAGAACCATGGTGCTGCCGTGGCGTTGGGGAAGCATGCTTGTCTCGCACACCTGACGCCCGGGATAACTTTTCACCCAGACCGAAATTTCGAAAATTTTCTTTTTAAAGCCATCATTTACTTTGTTTACAGGAACATCCCGGAGAAAGTTGACGCCAACGTGAGCATTTTTTGACATGTATTTACTTTTTGCGTCGTCGGCCAGTTTTGGTACCATCTTTCGGTCACGCTGACAATGATGAATTTTCGCGTAACGGGGCATATAATGCTTTCGCATTAAGGAAGAAAAAAATATTAAAAACAATGTACATAGATATTGAGAATCAAACCCACACTTTCTGCATAGGAGGTGGAGACGTTATCACTACACCAAAGTCCAACTCAAGACGATGGCTTTCTGGCTAACGTTTTCACACGTGAGGCACACTAAATTGCCTTTGCAATGCTTTTTTGGTGAATATCTGCTTGCTAGCGAATTTTTCTGCTACCACTCTGGACAAATTACACACAAAACTTGGCTCTCTGACACGTGCAGGACCTGCAGTTATCGCTAAAAAAAAAAAAAAAACATTTCTTTTCAGAACTGCGGGTGACCGCTGCATTAACCAAGACGGTTGGTGTCGACATTGACTTGCTCGTATGTCCCCCAGCATGCAGTCGCTGCAGTTCGCTACCTGCACACACCTACAGTGCAAGATGAGCACAGTACAGAGCTGGTGGCATTCCTGTTCCTCCCATCAAAGAACATATCACTGTTTCTATTTTCATGTGAGGACCACTTCACGTCCCATAGGCTGCCACTGCAAGAACTGTAGCAGACAATCTGTATTCTCTGGCGCATTGGTTCAAAGGAATGCCTGCATTTATTGACTTTGTATACTTACCGTATTAATCCGAATCTAGGCCAATAGTTTTTTTCATATAATCATATACAGAACTCTAGGGTCGGCTTAGATTCAAGGATCTTAAATTATGCGCCTGCTTGTAACTGAAAATGATAAATATGGTCCATAGCTAGCACCATCTAGAAAAGTCAGGACCGCAGCCGCTAGCCGGGCCATTAGCCAAAAGTACACGAGTGATGTCGTCACTTTGACATGTGTCATATCGGAGCTGGTTCTATGGTATCGGCGTGTGGCGTGGCATTATCGTAATGGCACACTATAGTGCCGCCTTCAAACAAAAAGTTGTGCTAGCCGCAGAGGCGTAGTAAGCCAGGCGGGACTTCAGTATCGATGAGAAAAACGTCCGTCGTTGGAAGGGGCAACGGGAGATACTTTTGCGTGTGCTGCAACGAGGAGATGACAGCGATAAGGAAGATAAGCGCATAATAACAGAGAGGAGCTCTTCACCGAGATCGCACCACATTTCGAAGCATGCGATGCCGCACTGTCTGTGCATGCATGGGCACGTGAATGCGAGCTTGCGTGCGTCCGCAAGTGTACGTGTGGTGATGACGTAGAGTGAGCTCGGCATGTTCTTACTAAATAAATGCTGTTATCATTTTGTGAATGCTGTACTCACTTCTTTTCTTTGGCCTACATTCAAGGTACATTTAAAAAATTTTTTCTGGCTTCGGACATTCGGGGATCGGCTTAGAATCGGGGCCGGCCTAGATTCGAGTAAATACAGTATTTTTTAAGCGTACACAAATTAATATGCACAGGTATGATGTTAAAAATAAGCTTAATGCAGCGACATGTTTCAAGCATTCCCGATGAGGTAACATTAGTAGCCACTTGCATCGCTCGCCTGAGTGTCATCAGTTGCCTACGCTACATAGCATGCATGGGAAAAGGCGGCTGAAAACTCAAGGGAGCTGCTCAGCTGCGATCGGCGGTGATGCACATTTTTAAACCTTTTAATAAATTGCACGCTTTACGCAGAGCTCTTAAATCTGTCTCTTAATTATCAGAAGGACATACCCTACTGACTCGGAACGTTTGTACACAATCGTCAAAATCACTTCAGGGTCCCTTTAATAGCTAGGCTATTCTATGATTAGTTAAAAAAAGTGTTTCAGGGCCCCTTTAAGGGAAACGTAAGTCAATATGTTATGATGACTTACACTTCTGTAACACATAGTAGGCCAATTTTACCGTAAGCAGACTCTTAGCAAGGCAGAAAGGACGCAAAAATGAACTGAATGGTGGCGACATCATCTGTACCAGTTCTGTACCAGCTCCTACGGTGTGAATTTTGATGGTGTTTGAAGCATACAGCATGTAAAATTGTCTCGGCCCCGGCAAATCACACAGCCGTGCAGCAAGAACACGAGTGAGGGATGCCTCCATGACAAAGGGCTTTAATGCAGCCTGCTATCTCCCTGAATACCTCGGTTTGTGGAGGGGGGAAGATCGCTTGGCAACATTCTCAGCTGATGAGAGAAAACGGTGTGGACGAGAGTTCAGAACAGAGTTCTACTGCGACAAGTGCCCGTGACTCACCGATTATGGCACATTTCCGAATGCTTTTACTCGCAATAAAACATTATGACCATCTTTTTCTAATTCAATGACAATGAAATATGTAAAATTAGCGCTGATTAGTCAGTGCTCAAATTAAACAAGGTGTTTCGCATGTACATGTGCCTCTAAGTTCTTAAATAAAAGACAGTACCTTAGAACTGCCACTGCAGGAGCAAGATTTCAAGTTACTGTGACTTAGTGGCACCTAATGCGATAGCTAAGACAAAACAAAATGAAAGAGAAAAGGGCACCTCTCGAAATTTGCATAATCGAGCCATGTCTGGGCATCGGTAGCACGCCCCTGGTTGGTGATGTCATTCCACAACTCACGGGCTCTGGGTAGGTTATGGCACACCTTGGCCTGAATGTGCAGAAAGTAAAGAAAAAGAAAATACTTTAGACCTTTTACTGCATGCAGTTTGAAATAAATGCATCACCATAAACTGTAGAAAGATGAGGAAGATGACAGTTTTGCTTCAGAAGGTAAACATTCTTTTTAACCCTTTCGCTGTAGGACCTTTCTGGCCGTGACGCACCGCCAGTGTCGGCTTGATTTCAGGAAACGAGCATAACAGGGAACGAACATAGCAATTTATTTTTGATTATGATTGGTATACAAATAACATAGTCAATGCAATATGCACATTTCAGTGTTCTGCAGCTGTTTTAGTAAACATCATCATCATCATCATCATCATCATCATCATCATCATCATCATCATCATCATCATCATCATCATCAGCCTGACTATAACATCCGTTCAACATCCGAATCTGACGATGCGGAACTCATCTCTTCCTTGCATGAGATGCTGTCCGAGTCCAAATCCGAGCTCGGCTCGTATTCTGAATCGGAAGAGCCACCGTTCCAATGAGCAGACGAAAGTCCCGCGCGCTCAGCCATCCGAAAGTAACCACACGCAGGGAGGATGCGCTTTCAGTCGCCCGCTCAACGGAGAGAAATGGGACGATGTGTGATCAACACAACAGAGGAAGATGGAAAAAGGCTAAAACTAAAGTCCCTTGGTAATTTGAAAGTAGCGACACTCTTTGAACTCTGCCGCCACCGCGCGACCTCCTCGCCCCTTGCGCGTTTTCCCGCAGCAACCAGTTTTGCCACCGTTTTTCTGCACGACGATTTGTTTCCCTGTCGTTGCCCTTGGAAATGCGCGGATCTTGAGTTTTGCTTGTGTTTTTCTTTTTCGTTTGCGCCATTTTCCTCCTGAGCATGGCTAATTCGGCGCTTTAGCTCGGCGTAGCGAACGTTGCACGCTGTGTTTCCTGCTCTATGTGCTAGCGCAATGCCGGGCTGTTGCGCATATAACTGCAGCAAAAAGCCTGAAGATGGTTATGCCATTTTTATGACACCACAAGGAAAGCGTGATGGCGTGTGCAGGAAGCAGTGGCTGCATGACATTGGCCGAAAGAACTTTGTTCCGACAAAGAACAGCATTGTTTGTGAGCTGATGCGTCTTTCTTATAGCTCGTAGCAAAGCATCCTGTAATGCTGAATTTTTTTTTTTCATTCTTCCGGCCTGCTCACCAGCGTTTTTGTTGTGGTTTTCCTCAGTATGCTTAATATTCTGGGCGGCTCCATCACCTCGCATGTCGCTAACTGTTGTTATTCAGTCGGAAGTGCAGAATTATAGATTCTGCTTTGTGCCCTGAAAAAATTAGTGGCAAGTATACCCGTGGTATTGCAGGTGATGAGCGTTAGCTAGTTAACATTGCTTTTTTTTTAAGTTTTAAGGCGAAAGCCTTCAGATCTCTGTTTCAAGGTCGCGTTGTAAACTGGAAGTATCACGTGACCCAAGGAAGGCCAGAGGTGACCCAAAGCATGTCCACCCCTGTATAAGAGAATGATTACCCAAGTTAACTAATGAATCATTAGTGATTGACATAGAGTGGATTATGGAGGATTAAGGTTGATGTTGATTAGAGTGTATTAAAGAAGATTAAAGTGGGTGGAGGTGGATTAAGGTGAAGGGTTGATGAAAGGGTATTAAGACTGGTTAGGAGAGATTAGGGTAGATTAAGGTGGATTAGGAACAATGGAGCTGGATTAGGTTTGATAGAGGTGGATTAGGGTGTATTAAGGTAGATTGGGACTATTAAGCAGGATTAAGTTGGATTAAGGTGCATGAATAAGGATTAACGTGGATGAAGGAGGATCAGGGTTGATAAAGGAGGGTGATGACCGTATAGGGTAGGCTAAGGTGCATTAGGGGCGACGGTTGATTAGGTTGTATTAAGGTGGATGAAGGAGCATTAGGTGGATTAGGGTGGACTAAGGTGAATTAGGGTTCATTGAGTATTAAGACCGATTAGTCTACCATAATCCTCCTAATGCACATTAATCCACCGAATCCACATTCATCGACCTCAATCCTCCTTTACTCACTTTAATCCACGAAAGTCCTCCTTAATGCACCCTAATTCACCTTCATCAACCTTAATTACTCTAACCCTCCTTAATGTACTTTAATCCTTCTTAATCAACCCTAATGTTTCTTCATTCACTTTAGTCCACTTTAATCGTCCTTAATTACCCTTAATCCACCCGAATCCACATTCGTCTACCTTAGTCCACCCTAATCCTCCTTAATCCACCCTAATCCTTATCATTCACTTTAATTCACCCTAGCCCACCATAATCCCCCTTAATCCTCCTTAATCCACCCTTATCCTTCTTCTTGCACTTTAATCCACCTTAATCCACTTTAATCATCCTTAATGCACCTCAACGCAAATTCAGCCACCTTAATTCACCTTCATCGACTTTAATCCAACCTAGTCCTCCTTTATGCACCTTAATCCACTTTCATTCACCCTAATGCACCTTCATTGACTTTAATCCACCTTAATCCTCCTTAATACACCCAAATTGATCTTAATCCAATCACTAATCAATCATTACTTTGCTAATCACTAAGCATCTCTTATACACGGCTGCACATGCTTTGGTTCGCTTCCCGCCTTCCTTCGGTCACGTGATATTTACTGTAGCTCACAACGGGACCTTGAAACAGAGGTCTAAGGCTTTCGCTTAATGAGCCACACACAAAGGGATGTGTCACAAGCAATACTAGATCAGACACACGAAGTAAAGAGTCCGATCATGTGACAGAAAAATTGTCTGGAGTATAGAACTCGCCTCAAAGCTCCCTTTACATCGGTATACCCCGTTCATACGGCTTTAAGAAAAACCAAACTCCTCATAAACGTTGCCTCCAGCATTATCGATGCTGTTATTAGCATTTCTCAAAAATTTCAACCCCACTGGGGCGCGCCACTGGCCCAAAATAACACGCCTCCATAGAATCCTGCGGCCCGTCCGCGGGAGCCCAGGAGGAAAAGCGCACCGTGCGCAGCCGGCGGGCAAGGAGAATCGAGGAGGAAAGCGCCGTGAGGAGGAGAGTGTCGCTACTTTCAAATTATCAAGGGGCTTTAGCTAAAACAAAGTTCGAAGGGCTTTACATTTACTGCTGCAAGTCGGAAGCGAGGGTGCGGCGAGAGAGCGAAAGCAGCAATCGAGTTTCCCTTTTCGGAGAGGCAACGGCACGTGCACCTGAACTTGATGCGCCGTAGCCGACACACCAACAGAAGAAAAATCAAAACCTTCAAACCAGCGGAGATGGCAGAACAATCCTTGAACCCATAAGCACACGCACGCGAAGTATGATCCAGCGAACGCGGAGCCACCGCGCCAATCAGCAAAGAGAGAGTGGGGAGTGGCAGTCGCACCGTACTCTTCAATACATTTACTACCACAGGTCGGGGCGAAAATACGAACTTGTAGAAAGAGTCAACAGATGAGGTGGCCAGTCCAGGAGCGCCAGCTTTGCGCTCAGGCGCGAAAATTTGAACGCACGGTAGAGAACGTACCGGTATGTCGGTGACACTGTGGGGGGGAAGCGCGATGAAGTACCGGTACGTCCGTGACAGCGAAAGGGTTAAAAATATGAAGACACAGGATGTAGATACAACAGAAATTCACAGGTGTCCTGCTTCATCGGCATTTCATATAAACACACTGCACTCTCATTAGTTCAAAAGAAGAAATGAGTTGCTTGATGAAATAACAGTTCAAACTAGAGTATCACTTTGATTCAGAGGCTCATGTTCCTAATAGGCTGACACATAATCCTAATGTAACTGCAAATATTACCACTGGATGCTAGTATCATGAACATCATATACAATATGAAAAATTGCGGGGCTGAGATGAAATTACAATGTTGGCTAGCCAAGATTCATAGCAGTGGTGGACACCAGGCACTGTGTGACAATTCTGAATGAACTAATTAATTAAGTACTAGTCACCAATGGATTTTGAATGATTGGGTGTAATGCACATGTTACAACTGCGGCACCAAAGCCAGTCAGTGCTAGTTCCTCAGTAGGAGTACTAAGGCCACTGCCACTTTCAAGCTAATTTCCTATACTTACAGCAAAACACACTGGCACCTGCTTGCTAGTTTCACAAAAAGGTTCCCTAAAGGAATACTAAGACATTAATTATGTGAAACACCAATGCATTTCACGGCAAGTTTGGAAGCCTGAAACTGGAGCTACCGTGCTAGTATTCTTACTAGTAAGTGGACATGCCTTGAGTAGCTGGCAGCTTCAACTGCTGAACTGCAGTGTATGTGCTGTAATAATTTACGCTATAAAACAAATTAGCTTAACTTAGTTCAGCAATAGATTATTGGTGACTATCTCATAATACTGATGTTTGCCACCGCTATAAGTTGGCACCAACATAACTAGCTGTTTTTTAGAGATGCTCTATATCTATGACAAAAACAGCTGGTACCTAAACCTACCTCAACTTTTGACCAATACTTCAGCACAGGGCCACATACATCATCCTCTGTTGATGAATCTATGAAAAAATAAAAGGGAGGGAGGAAGGGCCAGACAAGCGATGTAATAGCTGCGCTTTGCACACGCACTAACATGCCTGTAATGAATTCTCGACTGCTGCATTAAAGAAGGCATTCAGCACATAAGTAGGAGGAAATATACTCCACTTAGATGTTTGTCTCCTTCATAATACCAACTTCAACAAAATGCATGTAACATGATCGCTCATAGTATGGTAATCGCTCGTTGTATGGTGACTGTCGAACATATACCAAGAGTATATACCATATACCTTTTCTTCATTTCTTTGAGTTTGTAACAGATTCTTAGAGATGAAACATTCAATAATAGCACTACATTTACACAAAGTTTAGAAACGTAAAAGAAGAAATTAACCCCTTCAGGCCCTGTGTACAATTGTGCATGCCAAGGAAACAACTGAAATCAGAATAGACAAGAATAATGACATTTTAAACACATTAAGCACATCCTGAGATATATATGACCTTACCAGCGCTATAAAATTTATTAATACAGCTGATCCTGGATATATCAAATTATTGTCTATATCAAACTGTTGTGAAATCCCCTTGAATATTCCATCCAAACATACACCAATGTACAATGCACACACTGAACCCTCGTTCACTGCCACATTCGATATATTGCATGCTGCACCTCTGCAAGTGCGCTTCTCCTAAAGGAGATCACTTCTAGTGTCAATGGAGATATTCAATGCCAACAAATTTGGAACGGCACTGTCTTGGCAGATGCTGTAAAACAAGAGATTGAACCTGAAGGGCAGTATGTGCCACAGAGGAAGAATGAGCAGGGTGCTCTCAGTTTTGCTCGCTGTACATATGGATGGCTCCTGCAAGCTGCAGTCATTCATTATCAGCAAGAGCAGATAATCCCTCTGCTTCAAGAGTGCGAAAGGCCTCTCGATCCAATAAGCGTTCCACAAGAAAGCGTGGATGACACTTTTCACTGAATGTGCTGTGGGGCATCAGTTGCCGAACTGGAGATGCCACGCTGTCAGGTCTTTCTTTTTATAGACAAGGGCTTTCTGTAGGCAGTTTTAGTTTAGCGTACGCTATAACATTGTATATGCTATAATATAGCGGGTCGTTAGTGCACGTGTGCAGAACGTTAAATGACCCATAGCGTATAGCGTATGCACACTATTCCTCAGATTTAGCATTAGCGTCTTTGCGTGGTTTGCGGAAAGCATGCCGCTGTTCCCTGCTGTCCGCTTCGAATTGAATTTGGCGTAGATTTTGTAAAATTCACTTCGTTCGTAGCAAATGACTGTGTAAATGGCTTTCGCTTAGTCTCGGGCCGCTTCGACGACAAAGAATTGTGGATAACCTTGCACAGTTTTCGAGATCACTTCTCGTCTCAAACGAGTCGAAGCCTAACGAAAGAAACATTCGATATGCCAGTGCCACCTATCGCTCCAGTCGGGAGATAGCCGCAACGACGGCATATGGCCTCTGAGATTTGAACATCTCGCAGGGCAACTAAAAGTGTAACAAACATGCACTGCTTAGCGTACGCTATACTATAGCACATACTATACTATACGCTATACTATAGTGCATAGCGTATGCTATAAGTTGTGTATGCTAAACTAAAACTGTCTTGTTAATGGCATTTTATGATTCCACAAGCAGCCAAAACAAATCTGACCCCTAACTCCATTTAGACGAATCTTTACATTTCAGTTTGATTTTAAGGACACGAGCGTACACCACATCCACATTTTGCGTAAAGACTATTGCGTCAGCGGCGTGCAAGACTCACTGCTGTGCGATTTACAGGTCCGCATGTTTGGAAATGGACTTGGATGTTCTACAAGCTGAGAGGCACTGTCAAAACTAACTACGTGCGCGTAATGTCAGCAGTCACCAATGCAGGGGCCAGAGGGGAAGGGCTGAGAATGAAGGGATGTACAGACCATGAGGCGTCGGAGATCTGGGCGGCATGTATGAAGAGATGCAGGGACATTTTAGGGTCGTCAAAAAGTGAGGAGCACTAGTTCCAACAGGAAGTCGGTTCCAAAACCCAACATAACAGTCTGCCTGGCTCGTTGGGCCACACATGATGATCAGCCATTTAAATGGCGCATTGTTGGTATTGCAACGGACATGCGGCCAGGCACGTTCACGCACAATTCGCAGTACAAGCGCATTGATGGCAGCACAGTGCATATTTATGCAGGCTAGTTTACTGATGCAGTGCATCCATTTCTACCTTCTCTCGAATAAAAATGCGCAAAAAGCGTTTTGAAGCATGCGAGGCATCCGTGGACTTGCGTCCGGGCAGCGCGGGCTTTTGGGGTTAGCATTGCGATCAGTATGTCAAAGACCATTCCGTAGTGCGAGCGACTTGAAATGTTTGCAGGCCAAAAGGAATCACGATTTGCGCGTTTCACACTGCCTTGAAGAAGCAAATTGGCAAGTTCCCACTTTTCATGATCTCGGGAAACTGTCACAGATGTGCACATATCTCAGATAAACTTCAGATAGGCGCATTTTATATTTCGGATTATCGATCCTAAGCGGGTTACTGCAGAGTTACAAGTCTGCATGTTTGCTGCAATGCTAGTGTATGTTGCCATGCATGTGGGTTCTCTGCTATCGCTGTTTTTAACAGTAACTGTTTCCAGTAGGTGAATTGCGGAAGACTATTGCTGCTCTCTAAACAATATTCACATGAAATAGTCCATGCGATTCTTGCATCAAAAGTATTTTTTTTTTATTTCAGGCATGAAGTTCGTATTTGTGGACACAACAAAAAATGAAAAATTCAGCATTGCCAATCTGTTCTGCTACTACTCGCCATACTGAAGATTAATGAAATGCGTTCAACCTGAAATTTGAGAGAGGAATAATTTGTGCCTAAAGGGCGTAAGGTCACAGGTCTCTGCCCGTCAAGCAAGCGTACAGAATAGGCCGACCCTCAAAGGAAAAAAATGGTAGCAAAGTGCACATCCTCGGAAAAATATGGAAAAAAAATTAAAAAAAAAAATGTGGTGGAGAAATTTTATCTAACTTTGCAGCCGTACTCACACTGTGCAAGGTGTTCAACCGCCTTTTGGAAAGCTGCTCGCAGGTCCTCCAAGTAAGGAGTCAGCAGTTCATCTGCAGGGAGAGAAATTTCAACAGCCGGCTCAGCGCAAAGGTGTTGGCTGTAGTCCTCTATTTCTTTCATTGTCATGCATAGCCTTCCAATGTTTGCAAAGCCGGACTCCTAGTCTTCTGTGCAGTACAAAGTTGTGTTTCTCACTGCATCTGGATTTTTCCAGGTGAACATAGTCGACTTCCATTAATTCAACCCTGACGGGACTGACGAAATTCATTAAACTATCCGGCGGGTCGAGTTAAACAAGATGCAGAAAATACACCAAAACATCCCGCTGTTCATTGGGCAATATTTGCCCTATTCAAACACAACCCTGAATCAAATGCGCGCCAACTTTCTGTGTGTCCAAAGCAGTAAACTAACGGAGTGACATTAAAGCTCTTAAGCAAACTAGAAATCCAACATGTGCTCGACTTCTGAGCAAGGAAAATTGTTCCATGAGGGCAGCCTGTTTCTTAATGTCAACTTCGCCACAGAGTTCCTTAAAAAAAAAAAAAAACTCTGCTGCAATACATCCGTGTTATACGGACGACTATTGCGAAGGCGGTTTTGGTTTTGTGCCTGACTGTACCGTGCAGGCTATTTTCGGTCCAATTTTCTTAAACAAAAGAAAGACACGCGATTGAATCAGATAAATACCATCATCAGATATTGTGAGCTTCGATTATTGTTTGGAAATCGCCCTAGAGCGAGCCGGCGGGATGACGTGAAATGACCTCTGTTGAATGCATTCACTGTCCCCCTAGGCTCCGTTCGGACAAACACTGCCACTAAAGGGGCGTTTATCGGGGTCAATACAGGGGGCAGGCGCGTGCGTGACGACTGGTTAAGTTCGAATTATTCGACGAAGGTGAATTTTCGGATCGACATAACTAAAGTTTGGGGGCATAGAAATGCATGGGCTCCGGCCGGGACCTTTCGTCGGGATTGCATTAACCGAAAAATCCAATTAACTAGAGTCGAAATCCCGGAAGCCTACTGTATTATGTTTCTCAGTATGATCGAGGTCGCACATGTATGCAGTGCAACCCCAATTTCTAGTTTTCTACTTTGGCCACATAGGAAATGCCTGTGATGGTGCTTCAGCATAATAGACCAAAAGGTGCCAACTATGTGAGTAACCCGGCCCAATGTGACAATGATCTTGACAGCTATGAGTTCATGTCAAGCACATTTCTTTTGCTGCACATCCCAGAATTAACACCTCAAAGCTCTCTCTCTGGTCCTCCCGTTCATATGGCACTATGTCAGGCACTTCCCTTCGTAGCAAATGGCATGCTCTTATCAACAAGCCCAGGCTGGTTGCTAGTCCTGCTTTGCTTTTGCTTCACTCACACTTGACAGACACTGGAGTTTCAGACACCACGAAATGTCTGCAATGAACCTGCTCGTCTTTTCCAACAGGCACAAAGTCAGGAAGCTTTTTTGCAAATGCGTCAGTGTGAGGTTGCCAATATTTACCAGCACACCAAATGGCATCAATTGTTTCACCTCACTGAGTTTTTCTGCCGCTGCAAGTTATTCTGCACGATCCACAGGCTGAGTGACCATTTGCGTGACTTTTGGCAAGCAACACTGGTGCTGCAGAGGGCTTCCAACATTTGGAACGGACAACAGCAGCAGTACGTACCATCTTGTGTCGAGTGTGCATCAACACGACGCCGTAGGTAATCAAGAAAAGCAAGCCACAACCGCTGGTAGTCTTGGCCTTGGCTAAATCCAGCTTGTAGCGCTTGCTCCATGGCCTCTGTCGAGAAAAAACCAAAGAAAGCTGAGAACAAGTAATTCAAGAGACATGTGAAAGTGCTAAACGCTGTTGCAAGGCACATTTCTGCCACTTATAACAAAGTACTAAGGTAAAACTTTTTTTGTCTTTACACATACTGCTTTCCCAATTTTCAATCTCACTTCGCATTGTTGTTTTGTTTTTCATAAGAACAGTGAAACCTGCAAGCCTCACTGGACACTTCCTTGTGTGTCAGTATCAGGTGAAAGTTGGGAATAAAAGAAGTACCAGACACACATGATGCATGGAAGAGGCATCATAAACAACTGGGGTGCCTAACGTGCTGAAGGATTCTTTGTACGGAGCTACATGTACTACACAACTATTAGTTCAGGAAATGTGAAAGAATGCGACGTGCACCGTATTTTAAAAAGAAATTATCAGGTCTTACGTGCGAAAGCCACGATTTGATTATGGCACCTGCCATAGTGAGGTTGTCTCTTATTAATTTTGACCACCTGGAGTTCCTTAACGTGCACCCAATGCACGGTACACGGGTGCTTTTGCATTTCATTCCTATCAAAATGCGGCTGTCACGGCCGAAATTCGATCCCGCGCCCTCAGGCTTAGTAGCGCAATGCCATAGCAACTAGTCCGCTATGCTGGGCCCCCGTATCTTGCAAAAGACTTGCATACTGTGCATCACATCAGCAGATTGGAAACTAAACAGTTTGACAGAATTACCTGTCTTGTTGAAATAATTAATTGAGAACGCAGGAGTGTTTCCAACTAATTGCTATTTGGTTAGAGACACTGGTAAATTCTCAGCATCACCAGATGCATGAAATGCTTGGGAGACGCATGAAAGGCACATTGGCAGAAGCACAACCTTTGACTTTGTTGTGTTCAGCGTGCGAGCGCTCAAGTGCCTTGAGGTAGGAGGCCCAGAGGCTGGCAGACCACGGACAATTGCGCACGGACCGCTCGTGGCAGGGCAGGGACACAGACTCCACCTTCAGCTGGTTGTCCTGCACCAGAAGATAGAGTTCATCCACTGCACTACGTAAATGGGCAGCTGAAGCACTTTTAGAGAAAGTGAGCTTTCATCACATTACTTTTTTTATCCCCTGAATACAATAATCACTGCAAGTCACTTTTATTTCGAGCAGCAGTGTCTGCAGGAGATGTCACAGGTCAGTTAACGGGTTCTGATGAAGAAGACAATAGTGATGTAGTTTCCGGCATCGACGTGGCGTGAGATTCGAATAGGGTACTCACGTGACCTCTGTATTAACGTCATCCTCATTTCAGGATTTCAAACGCTGCAAAAGTGGTTTTGGTATCGCGTCTGATTTCACTGCGCAGGCAATTCTCGACCCAACTTTCCTGACAAAAAAAAAAAAAGCAATAAAGAAGATACATAAAATAAAGAAAAGGTTTGTGTTAGAATCAAGTAAATACCGTGATAAACCTTTGAGAGCTGCGGTTATTGCTTGGTTATTGCTTGGGCAGGCTGAAAATGCGCCCTGTCCCGTTCTCTTCTCTTGCGTGTGTCCATTTATTTGGCGTCCTTATATTTTATAATGAACAGCTACCAACTAGCCCAACAGGAAGTGCTTTTATGAAAATAGCCATTTCAATAGGAGATGAGTGTTCAATGTGTTCCCCATTTCCTAAGCTCTGCCGAGACAGACAATGGCACTAAAGGCGTCGCTAGTGGGTTTACCACAGGGATCAGTCGCATGCGTGCTCACTGGTGAAGTTCGAATTATCTGGCAAAGGCTAATGGTGGGATCGAAATGACGAAAGTTTGGGCCTATAGAAATGCATGCACACCAGCCGAGACCTTCAGATGGGATCAAATTAGCCAAAAAATCAAATTACCCAGAGTCAGATTAATGAAAGTCTACTGTATAACAAGGTGTACTTATTCGAGATTTCATTATAACGAAAGTTCCCTGCTGCTGCAAAGGAATATAGATGGGAACTGCCAAGGGTGCAGATCGTCAAATGATTGAACTGTATGCAGCCACTCTAAATCATGGTCCACACGACATAGAGTGGCTGCCGAAGTGGAGCGATGTCTTCACCAGTAGTGGCAAATTCAGCTGGTCATGGTCTCTGAAATCTAGCAGAAATCTTGAAATCTTGGAGGTCATAAGTGGCGAGTGCAGAGTTGGTGCAGCTATCACGCATTTGTATTGACACATTCTACGCAGCACACGTTTTCCGAGCGTGAATTGCTATAGAACCTGATTTGATGTTTTTGTTATGATCATATCCCTGTCTCACATGGCAATAACAGTGATAAACATGAGCAGTGTTGTTTGTAATAAACGTAAGGCCCTCTCGCCGCCATGTTCCACATAAAGTGGCATGGCTGTCAGGGCAGTTGGGCACATAGCGGCCACGCATCCTATCTCAGTCTAGTAATCTGAGTCGGGTGCAAAGGTTGGCGAGCTGGTACAGCTGGTGGCTTCGTGTGTGCTAGTGCTTGGGGCTGCATAACCTCCAGTGTGAGAGCAACGTGGAAGCAAGACACAAACTTAGCATTTACTACCCTCTGCCTATGCTCTTCATCCTGCCAGCATTGAGTGGTCATTGGGCGAGATTTCGTCGTGTTTGCTTCTGCATGTGTGACGGCATACTTAGTAATTTAATCAGTATGCGAATGTTTACTGCAATTTACACAGCCAATAAAACTACGAACCTCATTTCGTGTAGTTATCTAATACTCTGGTATCTCCATCAATGCTTCGATTTCCAGGCGAAAGTGCTACTTCTTTACTCATAGCTAACACCAACACTACAAACAATGCATAACGGCTACCGAAACTTCCGTCATCGTACTGAACCTTGCTCAAATTTTTTAACTTGACATGTATGTGCAATGTCGCAAACTTACAGCAAACATGGAAGCTGTGAACAACTTGTTCTTGCCCATCACATCACTTTCGTGTGATTTTAAAGCGAAGCTTTCTTTGTAACATTTGATGGGTTTTGATGCTGAATTGGTCGGACTGAGCGGAGAGCGGTCTGCTGATAGCGTCATCCCACTGCGGCCAACACTATCAACTGTGGCAGCAGAGTGAATGTGAAAGCTTCGTAGGCTTTGGTTAGTGCCGCCAATTTGAAGCTATCGTCAACACGGCATGAAGTCATACCTTTGATCACCAACTTTTAAATTCAACAAAATGAAATTTCTTTTTTGTCAATGAAATGCATTCTTTCTTTCGATTGCCTGATAATTCAGAAATTCTTTACAGTCCCTTTCGTGAAAAATCTGTCGGTGAGTGTACCTGTTTTCATAAAAAGGAAGCATTTCAATATAGCGAAAATGTTTATAAACAAAGTAAAGTGCCAATTTTACACACTTCATTACATCAAAGTTTTATTGTATTAACAGGGATGAAGCTGGAAGTGTGATTTTAATGGCTTGCTATTCAATTCAGCCCAAGAACCAAATACCCTCTCTGTGAAATTAGAATTTCAAGTTATTTTGTGACTGCAATATTTGTGACATCATTCGTGCTGATCACACCCACAAAATCCAGTAGTATGTCGCAGAGCATTACACTTTCTCGCGTACAGTCAAGCAGCATATTGACACATGTGCTTATTTATCCTTTTCTTGGGGACTGCATTTCACCCGCTAACGACTTAAAGTTATCGCACAGCGCAAGAAACACCTGCTTCATTGGAATTTACTTGAATGTAATCGTTGACCCTAGCTGCTTTGTATGTTCTCGCCAAACCTTGTGTAATCAGATTCTATCCATGACACGAATTGTGGAGTACTTTCTGGAAGGCACACGGGCACCAGAAATTACGCTAGAACCTTCGATGAGTCTAGTACAGTGCAGCTTACTTATAATGATAACAAGAAGAACAAAAAATAAAATCGTCATAATCGATCATCGCTATATCTGGACTGCCATAAAAGAAAGCTGCCGAACGTACTTTTGTAGCTCCGAAACCAAATTTGACACCTGCACTAAAAAATAGACGTTGTATAAAGTAGCCTATGAAAAAAAAAAACATTTATACCTCTCAACAGCGTATCAATCATTAGGCGCGCTGAAAGAGTCAGAAATCCGCACTTGCTTTCGCAGGAGTTTCAGGTTCACAAGTGTGGTGTCCAGCTGCTGTGCCAACACTAGCAGCAATAATTAAGTGTGCATAATGAGCGACTGAATCGACAACAGTGCATTTTGCGTGAACATCGGGGTCGGTGTCAAAGACGAGTCACTGTCAATCTCGTCACCCCCGTCGCACAACGCCGCCGTCTGTCGCGACAATGATCGCGCCATTGGAGATCTCTCCGTATAATGAGGCAGCACTATCTGCGCTCAAGAGACTCCTCCATCGAAGCACTACCTGCTTCATTGTCAGTAGCAACATGGTTCCAGGGTTCGGTAATGTCAGCAGCTTCCACCGTGTTGGTTCCTGGGGTTTCGCCCAGGCGCACAGAGCCTGCCTTTTCCGTTGAACGGCATGGCCCTTGGTTGCAGCCGTCATTATCGTGGCACTCCTTTGTGAGCTCACACTTAGAGCCTTGCAATACAGCCACCGACCGATAAATCGGACACTGATAATCCGGAGATGCTCTGTAATTCGGTCAGCTTCGTGGCACCGCCAACCAGACTTAATGTGTAAAGACGCCGATATTTCGGACAGCCGCCAGCTCTACATTCGATTATCCGGACTCCATGGCTGTAGCCTCAGAAATTTTACTACAAATACTGATCTTTGAGGCTTTGCCTGAATTATAGGGCCATCAACATCGCGATCCATTACATCCTATTCCAACCTTGTACGAAACTCTACGATTCCAGCAACCCCGTACATGGCCTGCTCTCGCCATTCTGTTTGTTGAGTTCCAGACAGTGCTCTGCTGGCTCCAAGAAGTCTTCCTAGTGAACTTATTGAAGGGCCACGTTAAATGGCACCAACGGTGCCTCAATGCCCGAATGACTCCACAAATGAGAAGCCTGAACCTGCCGCCTACCACAACGTACTCAAACGCGGGGATCATTGATGACCTGCTAGGCTGTGGTGTGCCGATTTCTGCTGCCGTTACATTTGAAGACTTTGCAGATGTTGACAGCACGGTGTCGTCATGTGCCGAACTGAATGATGATGGAATAATAGAGCAAGTTCTCCCACCGTCAAGCAGCGACTCTAACTTGGATGGTGATGATGTGCCGTGTACGCCGAAGCCGTCACATACGAATTTGAATCGAGCCTTCGCAGTCCTTGCATCTGCGTACAGCACAAAACTGGCAGAAATACAGCCGTACTTGATTGCACATAAGTGGAAGTGCGTGTAGCAACGAATCGGCCACTTATTCTTTGCGCAGGGACCTTAAAACGTAAGTAAATTGATCTTTTTCTTTATGCATTCGGTTATTTTGGGACGTTCGATAGTTCGGACTTATTTACGTTCCCCGTGGAGTCCGAATTACTGGTCGTAGACTGTATTTACAGCTTCGTCTCAAGCGACACAACATTGCACTTTGTCCACGCGGTCATCTATCAACCGGCCTGTCCGCTGCTGCTCCGATGGCACATTTCTGTGCTCGCTGAGAAGGCAAATGGCAGGCACCACTTCTTTTCTTGCTTTTTTCTTCTCTTCCTCACGCATAGCTCGATCGTAGGCAAGGCAGCTGGCACCATCTTGTGGCATACTGCACCAACTAGCAATGCTCTCCGTAGATTTCACAATCAGCACGAGGGCGGAATGCGGTTAATGGCGGCAGATACGAATTCGCGCATTGTATTGCCCCTTCTCAGCAACATTCGTTTAATGGGAACTTAGGAATCCAAATTTCACAATTATTCTGCATGAAAAACGTCATTCAGAATGCAATACTTTGATTGTTCTATCAAATATGCGGTGAATAATGTATCGTTATATGTTTTTTTTTCTCATAGCCCTAACATACTGTATTTACTCTAATCTAAGGCGCACTTTTTTTTCGATAAAACAGGTCCAAAAATTGTGAGCACGTTAGAATTGAGTACGACCCTAAAGCTGCGTTACAATATTGCCATCAGCATTTCAAAATGGCCGCCTTGTACACACTTCGAGCCTAGCTGCCGTAGCTTCCTCCATGTGCTGCAGTATGTGTGCTTAGGTTAGCACACCGCCCGTCTTCCCATTTTCTGCATTTGCTCTGTCAACATGGAAGCACCAACTGCAAGGACACACAATGCCGCACGGTGGCACTGCCAGTATGCGGCACGCTAACCCGTTTGCATTCATTGTACAGCTGTCCTTCGGCCTGCTGCTTCATGCCGGGGATGGAGGCACTGCGCAAGCCGGGGCAATCAGGGCGGCGCAGGAGCTCTACGCTACCCAATGCCACGTGCTGGATCCACCGCCATACTCATCGTGGAAATTGCACCGTCAACACCGGAAGATAGCATGCTCGGAGATCTTGGCCCGTGATCTGCGTTCAGCGCCACTGCTCTCCGCTGCCTTAAATAGCCTGCCTGGGATCGACTCGGCCACTGGGCACGGTGGCACTGCCAGTATGCGGCACGCTAACCCGTTTGCATTCATTGTACAGCTGTCCTTCGGCCTGCTGCTTCATGCCGGGGATGGAGGCACTGCGCAAGCCGGGGCAACCAGGGCGGCGCAGGAGCTCTACGCTACCCAATGCCACGTGCTGGATCCACCGCCATACTCATCGTGGAAATTGCACCGTCAACACCGGAAGATAGCATGCTCGGAGATCTTGGCCCGTGATCTGCGTTCAGCGCCACTGCTCTCCGCTGCCTTAAATAGCCTGCCTGGGATCGACTCGGCCACTGGGCACGGTGGCACTGCCAGTATGCGGCACGCTAACCCGTTTGCATTCATTGTAC
Source organism: Dermacentor variabilis (assembly GCF_050947875.1). NCBI lineage: Eukaryota > Metazoa > Arthropoda > Arachnida > Ixodida > Ixodidae > Dermacentor > Dermacentor variabilis. The sequence continues at coordinate 140,888,761 of NC_134570.1, read as the reverse complement.
AGGTGAGAAAGGATTTTGGATATTGCATCCGCTCAAGCGACCCTTTCTTGCTAGTGCTGCCGTGCCCACCGTTTTGTATCCTGGTTTTTGATGTCGCCTTGGCCTTGACAAAATTGCTGCTATTAGGTGGTGATATTGAAACTAACCCTGGCCCCGATCTAACCCAAATTTCAAAACAGCTGAAGGATATTGCAGCCGACATCAAAGATATTAAAGAAAAACGTTTAGTAGATATAGAAAACAAGCTTGACCTCCTTGCAGTCCTTGAAGATAGAGTCGAATCCTGTCAACAACAAATCGCCTGTATGAGCGAAGTAATAGACATTCTTCAACATAAAATTGACGACCTTGAAAACCGCAGTAGGCGATCTAACCTAATTATCTATGGCCTAAAGGAAAAAAACGATGAAACTAGCGAGTCGTTAGAACAAACTGTGAACAAAGACATTATCGAAGACACCCTGGGACTAGAAAAAGTTTCCATCGAGCGTATACATAGGTTGGGGAAACGCGCCACAGATAAAACTCGACCGGTAATAATGAAGTTACTTGACTACAGACAAAAAGTGGCAATCTTAAGCCGAGGTTTCAAACTAAAAACAACTGACTACTCAATTGGTGAAGACTTCTCTAAAAGAATAAGAGACATCCGGAAAAAACTTTGGGATAGCGCAAAACCAAACCGTGAAAAAAAAGAAAAAGTATCACTTTCTTTTGACAAACTTTACATTAACAAACGCGCATATATTTGGGACGAAGAGAAGAAGGACAAAGTACCGATGCAAAAAAACGACGCAGAAACAAACCGCCGAATAACCCGCAGAGCCGCACAAGCGGCACAAGCCACACTATCAAAAGATTAACATTGATAAATGTAAACGCCCGCAGTGTCCTAAATAAAACAGAAGCCTTGGAAAGCCTTCTAGTCGATTACGAGCCCGATATTGTGGCCATCACGGAAACATGGCTATCACCCGCTATATTCGACCACGAGATTGCCCCGCCAAACTACACAATCGTCCGAAAAGACCGACCTTCACGAGGTGGAGGAGTGGCATTACTGATAAAAAACTGTCTTCGCTTTGTCCTTCTTCCCGAGCTAAACAACGCTGAAGCCGTTTTCTGCAAACTTTTGTGCGACGGGACGTCAATCGTAACCGGTTGCGTTTATCGGAGCCCTTCCTCTGACAGTGCATGCCTTTCAGCAATACAAAAATATATGCAGCGTCATGTCCATCAATCCAGGATTATTCTTGCGGGCGACTTTAACCTAGCTGACATAGACTGGTCCACAATGCATCATACGTCAGAAGCCTCCGAAGTGCTAATAGACTTAATGCTAAATTTTAACCTACATCAACTTGTCACTCGTCCTACCCGCGTTCAAGGCTCAACGAAAAATATCCTCGACCTCATATTTCTTAGCAACCATTTTACTACAAGTCAAGCACAAATAGACATTATTGAAGGAATATCTGATCACAGTATACCTATGTGTACATTCCAGCTTGATCATTGTATTACTACCCAGTCTACACTAAAAAGCTTTTTCAACTTTCATAAAGCAGATGACGCCAGCATACTAACTTATCTGTCGCATGAATTCGATTCCTTTTCAGAAAAAGCATCTCGGGAATCTACTGATGTAGATGCATTGTGGCTACATTTTAAGAGCATTGTCCTGCACTGTATAACTAATTATATTCCTATGCAAAAGAAAAAACAGCACCTTAAGAATCCATGGATCACACGCGAAATCATCCATGCTAAACGGCGCGCAAATCGGCTTCGTAAGGCAAACAAGGATAGCCCAAAACCATCTACAACCTTGAAGTTAAAATCTGCAGTTATGCATCTCAAGCAGAAACTAAAACATTCGAAACAATATTACTACAGTGTCACTCTTGCTAACTTCCTAAAAGATAACCCACAAAGATTCTGGAAACATCTGCGCAGTACCGAGCAGACAACAACCAAACTAACTGAAGAAGAAAAAAGTGCAACGGCAAACAAATATAACAATTTCTTCAAATCAGTCTTCACGGAAGACAATGGTACACTCCCCCCTCTTCCACCATCCTGTACGTCAGTGCTTGATCTGTTAATAATAACGGACGCCGGAATCCACAATCTTCTCCTCAACATTGACCCTAAGAAATCAATCGGGCCTGACGAAATTCCAAACGAATTCCTAAAAAAGTATGCTGAGTGGTGCAGTAGATATCTGGGACACATTTTTCGTAAATCACTAGCAACTTCTAATCTAACACATGACTGGAAAAAGGCTAAAATAATACCGATCCACAAGAAAGGAGACAAAAATAATGTTGCCAATTTCAGACCCATATCTCTCACCAGCACTTCATGCAAAATACTAGAACACATCATTCTAAAACACATGACAGTATTTCTAGAACGTGAAAACATCCTATCGCCTCACCAGCATGGTTTTCGATCTGGCTTATCAACCATCACTCAACTAACAGAGGTAGTTCATGACCTTGCTCTTAGTATTAATAATCGTTCTCAAATTGACATGATTTTACTTGACTTATCTAAAGCTTTTGATTGCGTGAGTCACACTAAGCTAATTGCAAAAGTGGAGCATGCCATCGGGAAAGGAGAGGTTTCTGCTTGGATAGCAGCTTTTCTAACACACCGCTCACAATTTGTTATGTTTGACCACATGCCATCTAATGTCGTTCCTGTCACATCTGGAGTACCACAAGGCTCGGTACTCGGGCCGCTGTTATTTCTGATCTTTATTAACGATATTACCAATAATATAGGATGCAAAATCAAACTCTTCGCGGATGACTGCGTAATATACAAAGAAATTAACAGCTATAACGACCATCTCGATCTTTCTGATTCCCTTAACACGCTAACCGAGTGGTGTTCCCAGTGGCAAATGTCTATTAACGTCAATAAATCAGTGGCAATGACAATAACAAGAAAAAAGCAACCCTCTCATTTCACCTATATCGTTAATGGCACGCCTCTTTCCATGGTTGAGCAACAGAAATATTTAGGGATAACGCTGACATCAAACCTCAATTGGGAAACACACATTACTAATATTACAACTACTGCACTACGAAAGCTATTTTATCTAAAAAGACGCCTAAAGATCGCTCCAACGAACATTAAGCTTCTGGCCTACAAAACATTTGTGAGACCTATTTTAGAATACGCTAACACAATTTGGTTTCCTTACACAGCAACTAACATAGCTAAACTTGAAGCTGTACAAAGAAAAGCCGCAAGGTTCATTCATAGCAAATATCGTTCTACTGACTCACCTTCATGTCTTTTAGCTTCCTCAGGCCTCAACACATTATCCACGAGAGCAAAACAAGGTCGACTAAAATTTCTGTTTCAAATGCTGCACCGTCACTATAAAATTGATATCACCCGGTACATTTCATATTCGCAATCTAGGATAACACGGCATCAACACGAACATACGCTAACCGAGTATTCCTTTTCTAATGACTCATTCAGGTACTCATTCTTTCCTCGAGTAATCAGAGAATGGAATGAACTTAACTCGTCATTAACAGCGACAAATTCTTTATCCCTGTTCGTTTCACAACTGGAGCTCATCACAAGAGATTATTAACGATTTCTCATCTAACAACTAACAGTGCTTAGAAAAAAAATATGTATACACTTGTTTTTTTCCAAATACTTCACGTTTCTGCTTTGACTGTGATATGCCCCGGTTGTTGTTCATTTTATTCTCCTTTTTTTAGTGTTCTGTTGTATAGCTTATCTACCTTATCTTTTGTATTTTTGTTGAATATTGTTGCTTTTTCATTCTTTGTGTAACTCGCACATGTATTTATGTCGGGAAAAGAAATGTTCATGCCCGTCTGCTAGGCTCTCGGCTGAGAGCGGCAGTATTGTAAAATAAATAAATAAATAATAAATAATAAAAGGAAAGTGATCATGTCTGCGGAGACACATGGAAATCGGGCCGCATCACGGTCATTCGTAGTGTCGGAAACTTGCGCGTGGGGCCACAGAAGAGCCATTCTACTTTGATAGCTGCTGCGTATTGTGCAGCCGCTATCTGGAAATTGGTATGTGATGGAGACAGAGCCTACGCATCTAGGCGCACCGCGCTGTGTTCTCGTTGCTTAGTTCACGTTGAAGCAAGAGGCAGCACAAAAGTCAATTTGCTTGCTCCTGCTAGAGCACTAAAAAAGTTTCCACGGTCACTGAGTGAGACGTGTTCATGTTTGCTTGTGCGTGCGTGATGCCATGCTTGTTAATTTAGTCAGTAAGCGAATATTTAAAAGTTTATACAGCCGATTATACTATCCTTACTTTTCATATAGCTGTCTACTAATTTGCTATCGCAATCGATGCTTCACCTTTCGGGTGAAGCTGTGACTTTTTTTATTTATCGAAATTTTAGTGTATTGCGAGTAAATCTTTGTTTTTCCAAGTGAGAGAAAGTTGTATTTCTGTATGAAAGAATAAGGCGTTCGGTAATGTATAGAACTTTTCTTTTATTAAGGCATGGCAAATGAGTGTGCATTACAATCGAGTTCGTTTCCTTTTTCTTTTTTTGGTCACGGAAAGCGGGTGCACGTTACAATTGAGGGTGCATTAGAATCAAGTAAATACGCTATAAGTTGGCACGCTTAAGCCGGCTCTGCATTACAACCGATATATTGTTATATGTGGTATCACTACAAGTGGACTGCACTGTATGAAAGCTGATGCACTTGACTTGCAGATCAGATTTTCAGATGAGTCGCTGACTATACCAACAGCACACAAATGTTCGAAGCTGAACATATCGTAATGGTCCAGACAGTAAGCGAGTAACTAGTGATAATATGTATTTGCTACTGTGATACAAACGCAATGTCGTACCTGTGTAGCGAGACTTACTCGACAATTGTAACAGGTGGCAGCAAACTGAAAAGGGAAAAGAGGAAAGCGCGAGGCACGGGCGGAAGAAAGCATGCACTGTGGGGCTCATCAGGCTGGCAACAAGGGGTGGTGCGAGTTCGAAAAATGTCGACCGAGCACCCCAACGGAGATCCAGAAGGCAGCCCTGCTGGTCCAAGGAACCGGACTGTTGTGGAGACATCAACGGATGATGATCCACAGTTGATCTGTGCATGATGGATGGAGCAGACTGGCCAGTCGGGCGCAAGGACCTGGGCCTGCCCCACAACCTGGGTTCCGTCGGCCATTGCCGAGTGCTGATCCTGCACCCTGCCCTACCAACATCTCTCGGAGAATGCAGCTGAGACCCGTTCGTCGACCATGCTGGTCGTGACAGCCAAGGTAGGAATGGACAACAGCATTAACAAGGGGCTCTGCAATTCGTCTACTGCCGCTCCTTCGGCAACTACCCCGTCATCTGGGCCGATGAAACTTTCCAGGCGAATCCGTGTTTACACGATCGCTGTGACATTATGACAATGGAATACTAAGTGTAGCCCTGTGACTATTATCGCGTTCCGCCCATTCGTTCACACATGTTATGACTGTACTTTTGTTGGAGTTTTTCTGAGGTGTAATCATAACTTATTCACTTTCTTGAGTGTAATATTGTCACGTAGTAGTGACGGTGAAGAAAGCAAAACTGTGAGTAGCGGCCCACAAAAGCAAGTTACACTCAAAGCATAGCAATAGCGGTGAACAAGGTCGGCTGTCGGTGAAATCTGATCTGCGGGTCAAGCACTTCGGCTTTTATACATCAGTCATCGAAGGTTGCAGAGTAATTGCTGGTGCCCGTGTATCTTCCAGAAAGTTCTACACTACTCGCGTTGTGCATTCATGAAATCACATTACACAAGGTTCGGCGACAACAGACAGCAGATAGAACGATCGATAACTTTAGAGAAACTTCCTATACATGCAGGCGTGTCCTGTACTGTGTGATAACATTTGCTAGGCGGCGAAATGTGGTCAATTGATAAAAAAGGACACATGTCAATATCAACAGTTCACATTCTGTGTACAATTAGCCTTGTCTGTTATTCACGTTACGGTTGTGCTTGTGTGTGTGTGATATATCTCAAAAGAACCTGACTTCACAGCTACAAGCTAAATAAAGAAATTCTACGTTGCAAGTCTTGTGCCCAGCAAGAACAAATCTATCGCAAATGAGCACACCCACAAGCCACTAGTCAGAAAATAAACTATCAGATAGTGACCACCCGGGGAACATGATGAGCCGCTGCTTAAAAGCATTTGCTAAATAAAGAACTGATTCAATTCATAAGCGGAAAGTTAGGATAGCCTGGAATATATTTTTAGCCCCGTTTTTAGTACAAGCACTATATACGCCCCTGGCACCATTTTGACAGACCGTAATGAGCTCCAAAAATGCTTACATGTCGTTTGAAGCTATAGCAAAAGCTTCGCATGTCATCCGCCTAGTCACTGTCTTCGATATCTGCCGAAACATAGGTTTGCAGCGCCGCACCACCGTCATGTACATCCATTGTAAACACAGATGCAACAGAGGCAGCTGAGGCAAGCAATAGGCATGTCACCACGTGTTAAAACAGGGCAGTGCCCATGAGATCACCGTGAAAAGGATCAACATGGCAGGCCCTTCAAAGTCGTAGGAGACCACCAAGCTTTGCGTTAGCTGACAAACTTAAAGACCTTTCAGGATGCCATGCACGATGGAGTCTCAGACACCAGGAATTTGACATCATCGTCAACTGCAAGTCAGGATCAAAACACTTCGATCCCGACTGCCTATCCCGCGCCCCCATTGACCCGCCGCCGCAAAACAACGAGGATGACATGACTTTTTTGGGAACAATAAGTGCAGAAGACTTCGCTCAAAAGCAATGAGCATACCTGGAGCTAAAAAACTTCGTAGAGTCCTTGGAAGGCAACACCGACGCTTTCACTAGGGCATTTTGGTGAGGATTGTCTTTGTTCTTCCTGCAATATGATGTACTCATAAAGAAGAACTCTTTACCAATCCACGCCAACTACCTTCTTGTTGTTCCCTCAGCACTGCAACCAGAGGTACTGCATGCCCTACATGACGATCCGACCGCTGGGCACTTCAGATTCTCTCGTACACTATCAAGGATACAAGTTAAGCATTACTGGCCGTGCCTGACTGCCGACGTTGCCCACTACGTCAGAACATGCTGAGACTGCCAGCGATACAAGACACCACAAACAAGGACAGCAGGATTGGTGCAGCCGATCAAGCCACCTTGCCGGCCACTCGAGCAGATAGGAATGGACCTATTGGGGCCATTGCTGATGTCAACATACAGAAATAAGTGGATCGTCGTGGCTACCGACTATGTTACCCATTACATCAAAATGAAAGCCTTACGCAAAGGTACTGCAGCTGAAGTGACGAAATTCTTCCTTGAAAGAATTCTGTTACAACACGGTGCCCCAGAAGTCCTGGTCACCGACAGAGAAACTGCTTTTACGGTGGAGCTTACTCAAGCCGTCCTGCAATACAGCCAGACAAGTCACCACAGGACAACTGCCTACCACTCGCAGACGAATAGCCTTGTAGAACGCTTGAATAACACTCACACTGAAATGTTGCCCATGTACGTCAATGTCAAACAAAAGACCTGGGGTGCAGCTCTTCCCTACGTAACCTTCACTTATAATATGGCGGTGCCAGGAACAACGCAGATCACGCCATTTAAGTTGTTTTACGAAAGGAACCCAATGACGGCTCTCAATGCCATGCTGCTGCAAGTCACCGACGAAGAGAATCTCAATGTTGCCATCTACCTGCAGTACACCGAAGAAACCTGACTGCTTACCAGCCCGTGCATCAAGAACCAGCAGAGGAGCGACAGCTGGCACAACAATTTTTAACGATGCTATGTGGAATACCAGTACGGCGACCGTATTTGGGTTTGGACCCAGATATGCCAACGAGGACATAGCGAGAAATCTTTGCGATGCTATTTCGGACCTTACAAGACCATCCGATGTATTGGCACAGTGGACTATGAGGCCTTGCCAAACAGTCTTACGAAAACACAGTGGCGCCGCTCGTGACTTGGTCATCCACTTGGTGCGCTTTTAGAATTTCTATATCTGCTGACAAACTCTGGGACTTCGTTTCTTTGTTGCTTTGACATTCTCCCTCACTACGTGTGCTTTAGTTTTATTGCTCTCATGTTTGTAGTAACCGAACGATGCTTTTTAAGAGGGAGTCACTGACATGTATACTATACTTATTTATCCTTTTCTCAGGGACTGCATTTCGCCTACTAACATCTTCAAGTTATCACTCAGCGCAAGACGCGCCTGCATGACTGGAACTTACTCAGATGTTATCACTGATTCTATCTGCTGTGTATGTTCTTGCCGAACCTTGTGCATTAGGATTGTATGTGCAGCACAAATTGTGTAGTACTTTCTGGAAGGCATACAGGCACCAGCGATTATGCTGGGACCTTCGACGAGTCATGTATAAAAATCAATGCGCTTGACTCCCAGATCAGATTTTTTACAATTGTTGACTGCGCTCGCCGTTATCATTGTGAGTTCAGTGTAACCTGTTTTCTTGGCACAGGTTCACCCAATAAAGAGTTAGTTTCGCGATTATGGATTTTGCTAGTACTGAGTTTTTCAATGTCACTAAAACGTGACAATATGATTGCGGAAAAGTAAAACTGCGATGCGCTTTCCCAAACCTTCTTGGATGCAATGGAATGCCTCTTTAGAATGGCTATGCCTTGCAACGTTTCGGATGTCATGCATTTTTGGTTCATTGCTTGTGAACTCGTAGCCCCCCGTATCAACTTCCATAGATAAGAACTTGGGAAATTGCCAAAAAGGTGTTATGCAAGTGTTCATTCACGCTAGCATAACAACAAGAAGGAACCCACAGCTCAATATGGCATCAGCGATATAGGGAAGGGTAGAGAGGGCTAATTCGGGCAAAAATGGCCCACCTAAACACAAGGCTGGCTAGTTGGCCAGACTGCTGAGCAAAAATACCAATGAGCAGTGCCACAGTCAAGTGACGTCAAACACCTCAACAAAATTGAGCGCTCCAGAGCACTTGAAAGCGACCAGCAGAAGGTACCATTAGTATATGAAACTTCGCAGCAACGGACAATGTAGGCAGTGCCCTGCATGCAAGTACGTACCAGATATGTCATGTACCGCTCCCAGAGGTCGGCCACAAGGCAGTGTTGTGCCAAGGCACGCTCGTAGAGGCACTGGATGCGGGCAGGGTCACCCTGCGCTTGCTCCCACTCCAGGTAGGGGAGGTACGTTGACAGGTCTGGCACTCCCCTGTCATCTTCACACAGCTTTTGGAGGGCACCGTGGGAAAGAGACAAAAGGGGCGACAGTGACTGACTGATTCATAGGGTTTAATGTTTCAAAGCCACAGTTTTGCTGCGACAGATGATGAGGAGGTGGGCCCCACATTAACTTTGGCCACCTGAGATAACAAACACTGGAACATCAGTATGCCTCAAGTGTTTATGCGATCTGCACCCACTGCAGCCACGAATAGAACAGCAGGCAACATGAGGTGCCCGCAGTGTATTGAACTATTAGGTCAAACCTTGATACTATAACATAAAAAATATATTTTTTTGCGTTATTGTCATGCAACAAATATTTGTTTATAATGAAGACTGGACATAATGACAAGGGTATTTTCGTATCAAACGTGACTTGGTAATGACGAGGCTTTACTGTAATACGAAATACAACAAGCTTTTGCAAATTTTGCATTGGTCAACAGAACTCCACTCATGAGTACCATAAGGCACCAAAGCTTTTTCACGATGCTTGCTCTGTTTAATATTCTCGGTAATCAGGACCACCTTTCTGCCTGTCCCACTGAGGCGAAATTGACAAAGGTAGAGGACACTTTGTCAATTCAAAGTATAAGCTATCACGTGCAGCCGCTTCTGAAAGTGGCATCAATTATTTACTGACTGTTACAAGTATCACTTAAATGTTCCTACTACTGCTCTGCATCCCACAGTACCGATAGAATATTCTACTTTCACTGCTTAAAGTAATACGCCAAGAAGAAGGAAAGCGGCAATCAGTAGCAGCTGCATTCAGCTACTTCAATTTTGAAATCATACAGTCTTAAATCAAAATAACAAAGCTGCACTTGCAGCAATAAACTTATTAAATTGAGAATTTTTTAAAGCTGAGGTTTCTATGTTTCAGCACTAAGGCGTATTTCGCAAGTCTTTGCTGTTGCTGTGTGTAAGTACAGCAACAGCAACAGTACAGTGTAAGTTGCTGTGTGTTCGCAAGTGCTGTTGGATAGCATCTGACAACTAGGCATTTATGAACAAAATCCCACAAAAAACCACGTATATTTATGTCCTCAAGGGACTAGCACATGATACTAGTGTCAAGACTCGAGGGCAAAGTTTCAGTGCAGACTGCGCCTACTACTAGTGACCGGCATTACATGGCACCAAGCGAACACCAAGCGAACACCAAGCGAAGTTTGTTAATAGCAGAGAGAAATATCGACTTTTCCGTGATATTTTGCTTTTCAAAGGTCGCCTCCCCTCTTAAAGAGGTCCTGAACCACTTTTTACCGAAGAGGAGAAATGCGTTTGAAGTTAAAATGGGCTATTTCAGAAATACTTTGCCACAAAAAATATTTCAATGCGTTCAGCAGGAGTGGAGTTATTCGCAAATATATACGGCTTTCACGATGCTTCCGCTCCTTAAATGCCTTGCACTGCAAAGGCTACAGGAGAGCGGGGCATGCCCACATAGCTCCACCTTCTAAATGTCACCGTGGCGTCGTTAAAATTTCCTTTTGGATGTTAACGTGGACTCCACAACTTCTGATTTTGGCGCTTACGACGTGCCAAATGTGGTTGTCCTCGGCGAACTGCACTGCGCTTAGCCAGTGGACTCGTCGCGGCACCCTGCGCCGGCCATGGTATCAACACTACATTGCAGACCACAGCTACATGAAACTGTAGTCCGCGTACACAGCATTTGCTTTGTACACGACAGGGCTTGAGTGCGTGCGGACCAGCTGTCCTTCACCAGCTTGACCGACAGATAGTAGACACATCCAACTTGTGCATTTTTTAAGCATTATCACTTAGTCTGCCAAGGCATCTAATCAGGAGCAGCTAGGAGTGAGGACGCGCTGGCAAGCGTGCATGTACGACAGCGCCGCATATGACAGCAAAATCTGACTGAGATGTTTGTAGCAGCGCATGGTTTCTGCAAACTGTTTTTTCACCAAACCCGAGGGGTGGTTAAAGACCCTTTTAAAGGGATCTTTTTCATCATTGCACTGCAGCACATTCCCAGTGGCACATACCTAGTTATCCTAAGCAGGAAGACAGTTAGATACGTCGACAGCAACATAAGCAGCACACATATTGTAAAGTGCGAACGTTGGGCCAATTAGCCACCAATAGGAACGCAGAACTTGCTGTGACTCTAGGTTGCAGAATCGTTCACAGGTGGAAAATCACGCCAAACCTGACAATGAAATGGAGCAGATAGCGCCTGCTCTCTACTGTCGCCACCAGCAGTGCGAGTCACATGATGTGCGGTCCTTTCGACTGCCACGCACATTGGCCTTATGATAACCCACCAGCCGTAAAGTTGGGATAGCCCTTCTGCATTTCGGAGAAAAACTGGAAAGCAAAACTTTGTGTGCAATAAATAAAAGGTTTCTGCAAAACACATGCTCACTATTTAACTGAGAACCTCATTGGTATTCAGTACAACAGAGTGTCACTAATTCATTAGCTTCAGAGGAAAAAAAGTGCTTGATGCTATTGAACAGAGATTATACTGTACTAACCTAAGCACACATACTACAGCCTATGGAGGAAGCTACGGCAGCTAGGCTCGAAGTGCGCATGAGGTGGCCATTTCAAAATGCTGATGGTGATGTGGTAACGCAGATTTAGGCTCGTACTCGATTCTAATGCGAACAAAATGTTTGGAGCCATCCTATCGGAAAAAGAGTGTGCGTTAGGTTCGAGTAAATACGGTATGTACAAGCTAGTTATTTTATTTTAAATATGCTATTACCAGCCTCGTGCATGTGCTACGAGCACTTCAAAGACATGTACAATGCTTAACCCTTTGAAGGTTTTCGCCGTACATGTACGGCGGCGGTTTTCTGTCCCTCAAGGTCTTTGCCGTACGGGTACGGTTCCTACCCTCTGTTTGAAATTTCGCGCCATAATGACGATGCGTGCTCACCGGGAGGTGCTGCCACCTCTTAGCACTTACAAGATGAGGTTGAAATTGGTGCTACCTTCTTGGGGAGATAAACAGAGCTGATTGCTAGCTTCAGCGCGTCGCTCTGACTGCAGCAACGCCCCTTTGGCGGTTTCGGTTTCGCCGCGTGATCGCAACGGAGACGCGCGAAACGTCATATTTTTCTTTGTACTCTCTTGCAGGGCGGTGGAAGTTGATTTCTATCTTGATTGGCGCTGTTCTTAGCTTGCTTATCAGCGCCGTTCGCGAGTTATTCTCACTCTCAGTGGCAACGCGCTTTCGCGGTTTCGGTTCCACCGCGTGATTGCAATGGAGGCCCGCGAAACGTGGTTTTTCTCTTTGTCGCCACGCTCTCGCAAGGGCGGTGGAAGTTGATTTCTACCTTGATTGGCACTGCTCTTAGCTTGTTTATCACCACCGCTCACGAGGTATTCTTGCTCTCCGCGGCAACACGCTTACGCGAGAGGGTGCCTCAGACCTCTGCCCAAGGCAGCCGCACGCAGAGATGTCATGCGTGCGCCAACACAACTCCTCGCTCCAAGAGAACAGACACGCATTTTAGGTGTGCAGACTGCGATAAGGCGCTGTGCGTAAACCCGTGTTTCAAGGAGTACCATGCTCAGAAATACTATTGAACATTTTGCAGTTCTGAGTGATGCCGACACCAAAATACTGTTCCTAATTATTTTTTACTATTTATTCCCGACTTTATACATTTTGTACATTCAAGATCCGCAATAAAGTAATTCAACCACCTGGGAAAGTTTTTTTCAAAATAATTCGACCCTCAAAGGGTTAAAAGAACAGAGTGATGGGCTAAATGGTAATACGTAACTTGAGTCATAGCGCAAAACAGCACGCAGGACAACAGAGGAGACTGTCTTCGTCTCTTCAAACGTCCTGCGTGCACTTTTGTTCTGTACCTCAAGCTATGTACCATGCATATGTGACAAATTCAGTTGAAGTGAAATTTCGTTGAAGGTGACCTTCAAAAGGGCTAGCTGCAGTGGCTCAAACCACGTGCATAGAGGCAACACTAACCAGAGCTGTCTCATATTCCTGCACTTTTTCCAGCTTCAGCTTGGCCTTCTTGTAGAGATGCTCCACAGATGGCTCGATGGCTGCCTCACTCCACTCTTTCAGCTCTCGGTACGTCTTATCCATGCCTGCAGGCCAGTGGCAACCAACTGTCATAAACACCACCTCAGCTTGAACATTCAAGAAATTATGGTTAACACATACGCAGGTAGCCAACAATGGATGCTTTCTGCACTAACAGGAATCGGGTGGAAAAGAACACAGGCAGTGTGCCCAAGACCAGTGAACTAACTGGTGCAATCACAATATGTTAATCAAGGGCTTCTTATTAATAAGCACTGACTTAGCAGGCAATTCATTGTCTAGAGTATAGTGCAAGGACAAGTAAAAGCGATGAAGACACAGTGCCAGTAACAAATGAGGAGTTACTGCACCTACATGAAAACTATGCACAATATGGAGCTCGAGGTAGTGCCTCTGTGCAGGCAATCACTTATTCTGTCGTCCCTATGCCTCTCTGTTTCCACTCAAGATGGCTGTTGGGGGTGGATTTTTCCACAAACCAATTTTCGGTGGTGTTGCTTTGCTCTGCTGATCACAGTGCAAGACAGCCCTTTTTCGCTGGAACAGCATCAGGTGCGTAAACGTTTTTGCTTTTGTCCGCCGGCCCCTTTGTTTTGGGCATTGCTCAAGCATGAGCTTGCCTACGGTGCCTTGCGCCTGCCGTGAGCAGATACCAGGTGTTGCTCCTTTTCCGAATGGTGAGCTGAAGAGCAGAGCCTAGTGCTCGTGCATGGTGATACTATGCCGAGCCATACTTATCGGAGTCCCAAGCCAACAGCTGTTCACCTAGCTCTCGAGAGCAGGCCCACTGCTTATCACAAGAGTATGCAGCATAGCAGCGGGGACGCTTTTTCCTTAGCGGCGTATCGCAACGAGCCATCCTCTATAAGCAGCGTGCTAGCAGCACTCTTTGTATTTTGTTGGGATAAGGGGGACATGCCAACGGCACTATGCCTCGGCACACCGAGCGCCGCACAACTGCCCATCAACTGCAGTCCAGTACAAGCTTGAGGAAACAATTGCTGACTCCAACTAAACGCTCGCCACCTAGCGGCCGCGCCAAGGAACAGCTCATCCAAATTCAAGCTTGAAGCGAAAGACAGCCTCCTATCCCGGCATGCACTAAATGTATCGTAATTCTCAAATCGTTGTGATGCTGCAGTGCACAAGCCCTGAAATGAAAAAATACGGATGTTGAAAGACTTGTGTACCATTATGCGTGTCATCGCGGTGGAAAGACAGCGATGTATGATTTCATTTTTTCGCGAAAGAAGCAGACATTGAAGAGCTACCTGGATAAGAAACTTCACATTGGGAAAAAGTGACAACTGATATTATGCCGGTTTGTTTTAAAGGGCCCCTCACCAGGTCTGGCCATTTTAAGCTGACAAGCGCAGCGCAGACAATGCGCGATAACGATAGTGTATGCAAAGTATTACATCGCTATGCACTGCGGAAAGATCTGAAAGTTCATACCGAATGCCGTTTTCCCTTCTTCTCACGGTTTCCGTGCTCCAAGCCGGAGGATGACGTACACATGCCAGTGTGCCTATGTACATGTGTTTGCTGTGACGTCACTCATGGTGACACGTGACTTCAAGAATTATTCTCAGCAACATCTGTTATTTGTGTAACATGTTGCTTGAATAGACGAATTCAAGCTTAGAGAAATAATAAAACAATAAAACCGAATGTCTGCGTGTTTTTGTTTTCGCACGGCAGAGAGAGGTGTACTTCCATTTCGTCTGCATGTACCCAACGTCATGCAGTCGTGCGCACAGACACCGAAAACTATCAGACGCCGAAAACTATGTCATTTTCTACCGTGTTGCAGCGTGGGATCATGCTCTGTGATCCACTTGTGCCTGCCTCAGTATTTGTGTAGCACTGACCTATAGCACTAGTCAGGTGTCCCCGAGCACATCGTGCAAAATCATGCGTTGTGTGAAACGAGACAATCACAACAGCTTGCGCGTGATTCCATCAGCGGAAGTGCACTGCGCAATAAAAAAGCGAAGAGGAAAAAAAAAATGAAGGTGGGGCCCATGACGTATGCATCACGCGATCCTTGAGGTTCGGTATGGGAGAATGCAGGGAAGGAATTTCGCTTGCGAAGGCTAGACGGCTGAGATTACATGTTCGCAGCACTCAAATATTTCTATCTCGGCTATTAATGAGCCGTTTTGAAAAATTTTGCAGGCAGAACGCTGTCTAGAGGACACATAACAACTTCCAGCATATAACCAAAATTTGCTATGGGGCCTGGTGAGAGGCCCTTTAAGCACTTCACTCGGGACTTCTTTCGTCCCAGCGAACAGAACATTGCCTTCAATATCTTGCTGACATTTCAAATCGCAGAGTGTGCTTTATTTAAGCAGGCACTTTAATAAATTATGGTGATGTACATTTTAGCTTCATTTAGTTTTATTTTTTTATACCTTCTGCCCCAGCACTAGTGCTACTAATGCTTTAAGCAACAGCAATATTCTCACTAATGTACTTTTGTCTGCAGGCACGGTAACAGGAATGATAACTGCCTCGGAAAATCTCAAGTTGATCATGACACATGTTATGCCACGAAGCGACATATCATTTTCACAGCGTGCTTTAGTTTAGCGGTGCAAGCAGAAGACGCTGCTTTCTCATTCAATGTGTTGAGTTTTCAATTTATTTGCCCTCAAGTAATTCAGAAGTAACAGCAAACAGTGCTCGTTTCACCTTTGGCGCGTTCGACCTGCGCACAGCTAGTTTGCTTTCCGACATTCTGCACAGACCTAAATTTCATTACAACTGGTTCAGTTCATTTCCAAGTCACACGTTTACACTAACACAAGTGAATTTGTCCAAAAGAAAGCCTGAGCTAAATTTTGTAAACCTATTGGAAGAAATTCAACTCGTTCTGATTGGTTATTACTCACTTCTCGCACTTCATTAGGGTTTGAGAATTTCTACGAGTGGTTCACAAGCCCAAGCCCTACATTGAACACTGTGTTCTGCAAGCGTGAACAAGCACCATCCAACGGACGCAGATGACCTTATCACACGTACCAGCTTGCTATAAGAAGAAGTATGAGGCCCCGACTCACAAACAGAACTATCATTTGCTTTTACCCCAAGACACACTGACCAGGTAACGTTAAAGTTTTTAGCCTCAGTGCAGAATATCCATATTTAGATTCTGAAAACAAGACAGGCGTTCCTGCCTATATATTGTGAGATGCTATATGTTATATACTACAACCCGTGTCGCAGTGGGGAACTGCCTATGAAGGTCCAAAACAGTCGAGTATCGTACTTGTACTAGTGCAGCAATGCTGCAAAACACGTGCTTGCACCTTTCGGAGGCCCACTATGCACAAACACCTCCCTTTTTTAAACCTGCGGCTCGCTTGAAAGCCTCTTTGTCTATAAACAAAAAAAATCTGGTGTGGCCCACTGGGCAGGCCAGACTTTGGCACACACAGCTGAACGATTTCTGCGGCTTCATCGCTGAAATCCTAGAGACTGGTCAAAATAAGGAAAATGGCAGCAACAACCCATTCAGCTTTGACGAAACCCCTCGATTCGACGCCATGACCGAGAAACGCATGGTCGCAGCACCAAACAAAAGAGCCACCATGAACCTGTATGTCGTTGCCATCTTTGTTTATTTCGACGGTGTTGCCAGCACAAGTGGTAGATTCTGGAGTTGCCAATAGACAACCACGTGCACACTTGGACGATTGCAACTCACACTTCCAGCAGGCCAGCTAGCTATAGCTGACATCACTGAGGGTTCCTACGAAGAGAATAACAAGCTAGGTAAGGAAGGGCTTCCGACTTACCTTCTGGGGATATGGGCGGCTGCCACGGCAAAAACGCGGTTGAATAACCACGCGTGGGAAAACGGGAGTGGTGGCAGAGACTTCCACATTCGCCACTTGCTGGTGACCCAAAGAGAATCGGGCAATGTCAGAGGGACCTCACGTGACCCACTTGGTGGCGCTGATAGCACTTGCGATGGCCGTGCGAAGCCCATGCGCTGCC
Source organism: Dermacentor variabilis (assembly GCF_050947875.1). NCBI lineage: Eukaryota > Metazoa > Arthropoda > Arachnida > Ixodida > Ixodidae > Dermacentor > Dermacentor variabilis. The sequence goes on along the minus strand of NC_134570.1, from coordinate 140,871,412 downwards.
CGCGAATCGAAGGTTTCCCCTCTCCCCAACCTGCTTGGTGCACACGTGACCGACGCAATGTTCACCACACGTGCGACAGTCATGGGACCTGAGGATTCTCACATCCCTCCCTCCTTAAATATTTAGTTCCCCTACAGAGGAGAAATCATTGGAAGGACAACGGTGACGAAGTATCTGGGCAGATGCGATGGTAGGGCAATGCTTTGTTTCTTGTCGTGCATCACTTGGTGCCCTTTTGCAGGCTGTGCCTGTGAGATACGAGATCCCCACAAACATCATCGAGCAACCAGCGCAAAAATCTCACACTCCGCAGAAATGCCCCTTGGACCCGTGGGGTTAACGTGACTTTTCGTTCGTCCACTTTGATGTGTGGTATGTGGTATCTGTGGGTCTACAACACAGTTAACATTTGCTTTAAGCCACATCCCCATGGAGGTGTGCAAACAGCTATATTCGGTGACAAACTCAGATGGTAACGATCCTCGTCATCATGTACAGATTATACTGATTGACCTTGTCACACGACAGCAGGCTGTAGGAACGCTATATATAGTACTATGGTAGTACTGTGAATCACATTCAAATCCAGACAATGTGAGAGGGACATCTGTCACAAAGAAACTTGCCAAAAAGTGGGACTGAAAGCTGCCTCTTGAAAAGACTGTAGACGCGGTTCCTCTGTGCAACGTACTGCTCCCGCTGCTCCTGTGTGCTCTCTTCACTGGCACCTGCCTGGAAAGAGCAAAATATAATGCCACAAGCTATGGAACTCTCAGTTCTGCATGTGAACTTCAGAGGTCGCAGTGGTGTTTTCCCTTTCCCTCCCAGCCTCTCCTTTATGATTGTAACAGGCAAAATTAAACACAACTGTCTCAAACACACCATTGCCTCGCTTTAGCAGAGTCCAAGAGTCAAGCATTATACAGTAACCAGCCCAAAAAACAGAATTCGTAGAACAAATCAAATTCAGGACGCAATGCTAGACTGATGGTAGTGGTCTAAAAGTCTGTTTCGTGTGTTTGTTCTCATTAACACCTTTGTTTTGCTTTTTTCTTCTTTTTCTCTTTTTGTGCTAGTTATAATGCCCATGCTCTTGGAAATGCACCAAAATGCCCAACATTTATTCTTACCTATTTAATAATCACAGTATGTACAAGCCTGCAAATGTTATAAACCAAGTGCGGAGGGATGCTTTACAGAACGTTTCGATAACCCTTGTGCCAGCTGTTACAATACTGCCGTTTGGGTTGGATGATTGAAGATAATTATATTAATTATGCAACAAGGAACAATGTTTAATGAACCAGTAAAAAAAATCCCACTAATAAATCACACATGCTGCCATGTGGAATAGAAGCCAGTCAGCACTCAAAGCATGTCCATTTATTGTGGTGCATTCTCAAAACTGGCATCCTAAACTAGTACCTGGATTTTCACTAAATGGGCCTTCTACAAGTACAGCGACCAATGTGAAGTACAATGACAAGTACAGTGGCCAAAAAAAAAAAAAAATAATAATAAAGGTATGAAGTGTGAGAATGGGCATTGCTTTGCAGGAGGTATGATGCTTTTCCTTATCTTGGAAGCCCTTGTCGACATACGTTATCATATATGCATTGAGAGCATTTCTGCATCCACCCTAGACCTGTCAGGCTTTTAGTTCTTGAATGCTGTCATGCTGTTTTACTGGTTTTCAATATATGCTCTTGCAACAAAATTAATGGAATTACCCTTCTTTGAACATAATGTGGTTGAGTAAACATCTTCTCAATGTCACAGCTACCATTTTCAATGCAGAGGAACATCAGCACTGCATTATTAAATGCGTAAGCATTTCTATGCCTACTAACAAGGAACTCCATTCGTCAAATAAGACGATCACTTTTAAGATACCGCCCACAGGAGCAAGCAAATTCACCTTTGTGCTGCCTCTCGCTTTCAACGCGAACTAAGCAGTGAGAACACAGGCCCACACGGCTGCGCCCCACGCAGCTGCTGCCAGAGTACATTTGATCACGGTTGATAATGGTTTGGCGCGGATGGATAAGGCGCTTAAGAGCGATAACGGCTTGTAATAATCGGAACATCATCAGCGCACCTAGCACCAGCACCTGGAGTAGTCTGCTCATGTCAACAATTCCCTTTGCGCAGCAGTTTGTGTTGCCGCAGTGCTGTCATTTGTACTGGTTGGATCAAGTATCATAACAGTGATAATGAGATCGGGCTACGTGGAGACGATCAAGAGGCAAAAGGCTTGTGCATACTTAGACAACTCCCAGAGAAGTTTCAGCGCAGTTTTTTTTCGCTCCCTAGTGCATTATCACCATTTACATGGATGCGCCGTTGTCGTGTTATGAATGAATGTGTGTTGTTTAGTGGCGCAAGGGCCAGGTATGGCCAAAGAGCACCAAGACAGTGTTAGTGATTTCGCGGTGGAATGATGAGTTCTGTGAAGTTGATGTGACATGGCTGTAAAGGGGCCTAAAAAATAGTCGCTGTAAGGTACGTAAAATCTATGTGTAATAAGATTATGGTGATGATTAATGAGAAGTATTATGAGCCTTACACTGCATTGCGGAAGAATGATATGATATACAGAACAAGTAAGATGCAAAAATTAGCTACAGCACAACTGCCTCGCCGGAGCCCTTGAAACACAAGGGCCTGGAGGCACGTGCTATACGAAAGAACTATCACAGCGCCATCCTCTGAAGAGAGGGGATGCTACGAACATGTGGGGCTAACAACATGCAACACAACATCTTTCAGATAACTTAGGACTGCATTGGTGTCAAATAGCGGTTCTGGGCCGAGTAACATTACTGGATGAAGGGGGATCTGCTGCCGGTATGCTCAGGGGAAAATGTTTCTTTCTCTCAGATTCGGCTGCCCGACACTCCAGGAGGACGTGGAGGACGGTCAGCCTCTCCCCGCATCTACCGCAGGTTGGAGGATTATTTTCAGTGAGTAAAAAGTTATGTGTGCCGGTGCGGGGTTACTGTTAGTTGGGTCTCCCCAAAGGACACTAGTTTCGGCAGTTTGTCGTATTGCTTCTTATTGCGGAGCTCCAGGAGGCGATCACCGCTTGCCATCCTCGTCGCCTTATAACCGGGACCAAAAACATCAGTCAAAGTCTTTGATACAAGGAACGGAGAAATGGTGCGCACTGGTTTGTCGTGTTTTTCCAAGTGAACTACATGGAAGCGTGGGAAGTTGTGGACTTGGCATCCGAAAAACTGGAATAAATCTTCGGTGCGTGCTCTTTTCTGAAAGCGATCAGGGAGGGGAGGAAAAAAGCTTACCATAGAGGAATGTAATTTTCGGCAAAAACGCCACCTACCCAGCGTGGAGCCCTACAAGGGAATGCTACAGGGACTGTAAGAACAGGTCCTGCAAACACCAGCTGTATGTTACCACTATAACCAAATATGAAATAACCTAGGTTGGCTATGCACACAAGGTTAACCCTTGCTGCCTGGAAAAATTGAGTGTAAAGGGAAGCTAGATGACAGGAAAGATGGAAAGTGAGAGAAAGACGAAGGCTGGAGGGAGAGAGAGAGAGAGAGAGAGAGAGAGAGACAGGAAAAGGCAACTACCGATCTCCCCCTGGTGGGTCAGTCGGGGGGTGCCATCTACGTGAAGCCGAGGCCAAAGGGGTGTGTTGCCTCCGTCGAGGGGCGTTAAAGGTCCAAACACCCGGCATCGGCTCAACCCCCAGGATCCCCTTTTACTCGGACACGGTTAAGCCACGTATGGTTAAACGAGGGAGGGTGCAACCCTCGTGTGCTTGGGTACGTGGTGTCGCAAAGCACCAAACACCTGCTGACATAGACGCCCCTGCGGGGAATGTCGTGTTACTAAACGCCATATTACTAACTGTGTTACATGGTACTAAGAAAGCAACAAGCTTTCATTCACTCATTGTTGGCAGGCACTGTAAATATTATATATTTATATATGCCAGTTACTGCTTGAGTTTTAAGCGCTGACGAGGCTTGTAGCACATTTCAATATTCGTATCATCAATACTATGACATGTCTTAACCACTTGCTCAGAAAAGACGGACAGTGTTCATTACTTTTGCGAGACCTGCATTTATTATTATAACTTGAAAAAGGAGGCAGACTTGGGGCAGAAATCAGTATCCTGATTTTGATCAATTTTGTTCAGGGTGCTAAAATCGGACATATCCAAAAAAACGATGGGCCCTACATATAACGCAGCAGAAATCTAGGAAGCTCCCCCACCCTCTCCCCATCAAGATCCTATAAATGTAACAATGCAGGAAAATGGAGAAGCTAACATTACTTTCATTGCAAATGAGAGCTGTGACACCACATACACGACATACGCCACATACACGACATATTGGCCTACAAGAGGCAACAGCCAAGTGTAATGACAACGTAACCTACTATTACCCCCAGATTAAGCTCTATTACTGTGAAAGCTGTACTGCCACTTTTACAACCATATTAATTTGGAGTCCATCTACGACTAACTTCAAATGATGTCATCGTCCAATGTTTAATGAAAACAAAATTTTGTTTGCTGACAGTGTACTGCAGTTGCTTTCTTTAGGTATCTGAAAGTCGTGCTGCTTTTCGTAATCCTTTACCGAGTGATGTATAGGTGTCTATAGCTTTTGTTACTTATTTCCATTGTATTTGTGAAGTGTTTAATATATGTTGTTGTTCTGTAATTTCAGGAGGTCCTGACCCTGCAGCTTTACTTTGAGACCTCCTTTAGAAACATTTTTTATACACCTCTTTTTGCGACACATGGAGCGAGTTAATAAGTGTGAAACCTGAATGGATAAGCAAGGACCACCCACCTGGACGGTGGACAGGAGGCAGATCTCGAACTCACGGTAGGCCTCCCACAGGAGGGCGCCCTGGGAGACGTGCAGGCCGGCAGCTGTGACTGCCCGCTCAAACACCTGCCGCACCCGATCAAGCCCTTGTTCAGCATTCATCAGGCCAATAGAGAACTGGGCATACTCCAGCCATAGGGCCACCGCTGGGGAAGAGTGGGTCGGGGCACGCACAAGGCGAAAAGATGGCAGAAAAAGGGCACCATTCAATGTTTAGGCTAAAAAATTTCCACAGAAAACAACCAACAGGCAAAAATGAAAGAAAAGGAAGAAAAGTAGACAATAAAATGGTGTGCTATCTGTTTTCTTTACGTTATTCCTTTCATTTCTTCATTCAGTAATGAACATACACACTATATTAAAGAGTGTCAGTGACTCACATAGGTAGTCATGGACGGCCCGCTCGAAGAGCGGCATCACTTTCTCTTTGTCCTCGTCACTCTCACACAATGTGCTCTCGTCTTTGATCCACTCCAGCCACAACTCTGCGCATCAAGAAAATGGGACGACGTTATCATCAATGAATGACCAACGAAAATAAAAACTACACAGTTTGTAGAGATTCTACCTATTTAAAAACCTACCAGGCGTAAGGGGGAAAATCTTGGCCATAGCTTCCCTCGCTTCCCGCAACTTCTCGAGGTTTCCCGTGTTACGCAAGAAGGTGATCAGAGCTGTGTGGCTATCGTAATGGTACGGGTTGGCCGTGATCTGCAAATCGAGAGCAAAGCACGGTTTTTCTATAAGCAAATCGCAAAAGCTGGCACGGAGGTTTTGCGCACAAGAAAACATCGGCGCAGCGACGCGCTTGCAAGCGTCACTTCCAGCCAAGTGGGGAAAAAAAAGGTACAATATCATAGCATCGATCCCTTTAAGCGCATCTGAGTGCTGTAATTCTTTCGTGTGACGAACGTTAACGTCAAAGTACCACCTAGCAACACCACGCGTATACGGTCTATTGTCCGTAATATTTCTGGACCACCAAAAGATCGACTAGCATGGCCCAGAAAACGTCTAAAAAAGTTCTACAGTTAAAAGACGCACGTGAGGAGTCTACATGTGGATGTCATATGTCTCGTCAGATGCCGGTTATCGCACAGCAGAGAAACCACGTTGCATATTACGCAGCAATTTGGCACGAGAATTTTGGAACGTGTCAACACTTATTTAATGTCCCTCATTTCAACTCCCTCCCGACTCGATCGTACAGAATTTTGTGGTGTGGTTTACAGCACTCGCGATCGTCATCATTTTGAGCAAAAAGCGTCTACACAGCGTGGGCCCGGCCTGCAAGAGTAGCGCATGCTGTTGGCTCCACCTTTGCTTGCAACTCTTCTATTTGTTTTCCTTCCTCGGCATCGGCGTCTTCGTCGTCTTCTGCGCACGAGCTGTCGTCAGACATTGCATCCTCTTCGTTCTTGTCGTGATTTGTTTCCATCTCCTCGCTTAAATCGTTCTCAGCACCCGCCATGTTTCTAGGAGGTTATGTCAAAACCAGATGTTGTAAGGTTGTAATGCAAAACAAAAATAAATTAAACAAAATAAACAAAGTGATGTTTTATATTATTGTAAACATAAATATTATGCGTTGTGCAATATTTAACTGAACAACTTAAAAATTATTGTGCGTATACCAAATTCCCACCCCGTTTTCTTTGCTGTTTGTGACCATGCGCGTGTGTATGGCGTGTATTCATATCATATGTTGATATGGTGTAGCTGTTGTTGCAGGGCAGCTGGGGATATGTTGCATGGGATTACGGTGATCATATTTTGATATTTGCATACCTTAAGAGCCTAAAGACTGTAAATAAATGCAGCAACATGTCTTCTGTTTCGTTAAGCACGACGCTTTTACTTTTTCTCTGTTTCACGTCGTGCACACTTTGGAGACTTGGTGCTTGTGTGGACAGAGGTAAGCGGTCTGGATGTAACAACTGCACCCGTTCCGAAAGCGGACTGAAGCGCGGGTTTAGCGGTGCTGCTAGCGCAGCTCAATGCCTGCGCTGTTTGTTTGTCAGATGCTGGTATTGTCTTCGTCGTGCTGAGTCAAGACAGTGCAATGAGCAGCAAAGCGGCAGAGCAGCTGTCGTCAAGCATAGCGGAGCAAGCTGCAGCGCTGAAAATGGTATACACATTCATTTGTTTTGCCTGTCAGCGGTGTGAATTTATTTCAAGTGCTCGTTCGCATGGCCTCCTAGCCGTCTGAGCGGCGAGATAGAAAAATACTACACGAGCAAAGAGCTCGGACGGTCAGCCAGAACAACCTGGTTCTGGTACGCTTACCAAGGAATACTTACTGTTGGTGGGATGAATTAAGGGACAACAGCGCTTGCAGTGAGTCGTACACTCCACCAAAGTCCCGCCAGAGGATAGATATTAGTTATCCTTCGTTGAACCGGCAAGAGCTTATTGTTAATGATAATCGCAATTTTCTTCCAGTCTAAATTAATCAAGCAGCAATTAAGATCACTGCATGCGAAGAAAATAGAAACAACCGATTGCACTATTTCCAGGTTAGCATGTTTAGAGTGTAGTATTTTTCATGCTTGTGAGTGGGAGTCGGCAAAAAATGTCTTTTGCTAAACTATTATTTATTTACTTTGTTTTGCTTTTTTTTGGGGGGGGGAGGGTAGTTGCTGTTTCCATAGAGTTTCCTTTGTAGGAAACTCTATGGCTGTTTCATCCTGCCCACGACGACTCGGTGAAAACTGTCGGCGCGCTCAAACGCAAATTCTATAGCAATGGTGGGTGCAGTGAGTGAGTGAGTGAATAAACTTTTATTTGGTCCAGCAAAGCGCGATAAAACGCGCACCCGGCTAATCCCACGACGGGACTGACAGATCTAGTCTGCCGGCCCGATCGCGGGCGCGCTGGACGGCCAGGATTTGGTCCTCCAAGACGGGACTTCGCAGGAGCGCGTCCCACTCTTCCTTGGTGAACTTCGGGCCCAGCGACCCGCACTCCCAGGGCATATGAGGCAACGTAGCTACCTTGCCACAGGCCACGCAAGAACAATTCGGATAAATCTCGGGATATATACTATTAAGGGACGCCGGATTTGGGTAGGAGTTCGTTTGCAGAAGTCTTGTGTGACTGCCTGCGGCCTGCTTAGCTTGAAGTGAGGCGGGGGGAAAACCCTTCTCTCTAAGTAAAAGAATTTAGTGATTTCGTTGTGTGTGAGAGGAGCGTCTCTGTGTCCGGGGAGAGAGTCGCCCGAACCGAGGGCAGCGCGGTCGGTAAAGCCACACGCAGCCTCGTGGGCAGACTCGTTGAGGTTCAGAGGAACCCTCTCAATGGCCCCGACGTGTGCAGGGAACCAAAGGATCGAGTGCATGGAGGTGTTGCCGTGTTTGGCGCCTTTCAGAATTTGAACTACCTGCCGGGCTACGCGGCCTTTCTGGAATGCCTTGATGGCGGCTTCCGAATCGCTATACACCCTGTCTCTCCGACCGTCTTGCATGGCGAGTTCAATGGCCACTTGCTCGGCCACCTCTGTGTTCGTCGTTCGGACGGAAGCACAGTTGATGACTTTGCCCAGCGTGTCAACGACGGAAACTGCAAAAGCCTTGCCGTCTCGATATGCAGCTGCGTCCACGAAGCTTGCTGCGATTTTGTCCTTGTTTATTTGCTTTAGTATATTCAATGCTCTTGCCTTGCGACGACCTGCGTTGTGAACGGGATGAACATTGCGGGGCAAAGGGGCGACCACGGTCTTCTCCCCTATTTCTCTGGGGATTTGTGTGTCTTCAGCCAAGTTCTTGGTGGGTGCGAGTCCGATCTCCTCGAGGATACGCCTGTGCATCGGTACACAGCTCGTCCGCCTCTATCACTGTCTCACGCGCACAGTCCGAATGATTCCTACCTAAATCACCCCTCTCTTGGCAACCTAGACTGGCGGAGAGCTGCACCGATCCCTGTACAATGCAGTTGCCTTCCCTTGAGCTACGGAGCTCGCAATCCTGCGAACTGCCCTCAACTGCATCGTCCAGCCGGCACTTCTCTTCGGCACGCAGTTCCGACCTGACATGGGTGCTCGCGTCTGTCGGGTCAGCAGTACTCTCTACTTCGTTAGCAACCTCGCTAACATTACAAGCGACGCACACGCGCGGTGACTGTGCCAATTCGTTCACAGCTGGCCTAGCTGTCTCTATACAGTGCTCTGGTATGGTATGGTATGTCATGGTATGGTATGGTATGGTATGGTATTCCTTATGCGATGGCGCACACCCACTGTGGGGGATTGGCCAAGATTTGAATGAAATTAGGCTATCTTTATTAAAAACTAAAATTGGTAAAGCTAACTGGAGGAAATGAACAAAAATAAAATGTTTAAAAATTCAAGACAATCTCTTTGTAGCAATTATAAAATCCTCCACGGTTGAGCAAATATGCCTGTGGCACTTTCCAAGAGAGGAGGCTCCTAGAGAAAGGATATTTGTAATTGAAAAGCTCAATCCAAGCTGTGTAAATCTTGATTCTAGATTTTTTCTTGAAGTGAAACGGCGGCAGAATATGAAAAAATGATCTATTGTTTCATCTTCTCCACAGACTGGGCACAGAGGGGCGGGCACCAGACCAGCCCTGCGACGATAGAAGTTTAATTTTGGTATTCGACAACGTAATCGGGTAAAGATGACTTCAGTTTTTCTGGTGTGAAAGGAATTTTTGGGCCAAGGGAATAGGAGGTGTCGATATTCTGAAAAATTAGCTACAGCTTGGTTCAAAAAGTCTTGAGTAATTATACATCTCCTGAATCTAGTAGTCGCCAGGTAAGCTATTGTAGGAAGTAATGGTAATACAGGGCCACTGAGGGCCGCTCTCGCGAGTCTGTCAGCCATTTCGTTCATGACTAATCCTTTATGTCCAGGCACCCAAAGCAATCTAATTAAATTTATGTGGGCAGGCACTAGAAAATGAAGTGTACGTATACAAGGTTAGTGACACCATTTGCTGTGAGCGAGGAACATAAGGATAAAGAATCTGTTATTATTACTACTGCCGATATTGACAAATTTAGTTTGCGTAAGGCTAGTACTACAGCTATAGAAATTCAGCCAGAAATACGGAATAGAAGTCCAGAATCCTGATTGCAAATGACCAATCTATAGCGGGAGAGAAAATGCCAATTCCAGATTTTTCTTCGCACTGTGAGGCGTCTGTCGCAATGACCGTACTTATAGATAAACTCAATAAATGGTCCTATAATAAGCCGTTTAATATATTATAAGAGAGGTGTTTTGAATTATTTGGGTAGATGTCATCATATATAATTTTTAGGTTCTCTCGCACATCACAAATAGGCGGTACCTCCCAGAGACGTGCATTTAAGGGATTTATCAATGTTTGTACGAAGACCACATGTGGTGTATGAAAACGATGCCAGTGTACTCCGAAGAAAAGGGCAGGCTGGGAAATGAATATGTATTTCAATCTTGTAATAGCGGATTCATACAATTTTAAGACTGTTTGCACCGTCAGTAACCGAAATCTACACAATATTGAGGGCAACCTGACTTCTTGGTGTAATATGTTATTGGCAACATATTTCGGTAATCCGCAACACAATCGTAGGGCTTCCCGCTCAAGTAGAACAACGGGGCGTAATTTATAAGCTGGAGCACCAGAAAATAAAACACATCCAAATTCTAAAATGGGCCGCACATACATTTTGTGTATCATTAAAAGTGGATCTCTCCGCATTCCGGTCCGACTGTTGCACAGCTTACGTAGCATACCAACTGCTCGCACTCCATCTTTAACTATATGGTCAATATGACCGAGCCAGCTGAGGGAACCGTCATTTACTACACCTAAGTATTTCACCAACTCCACTTGAGGTATAGTCTCGAGGCGATAGGATATCGATATATTAACGGCATTGTTAAGAGGGAAAACCAATATCGAGCGTTTTCTAACGTTAAGTGAAAGGCGAATTTTGTTAACCAGGTTTCTATGGCGTTGAGGTAGTTTTGTAGTCGATAATATAGAGAGTGAATATCACTGTTTGATGCGAAGAAAGCAATGTCATCCGCGTATACGTATGTTTGTACATCTTGATGAAGAGGAATGGAACACATCAGAATATTAAATAGTAATGGTGAAGTGACAGCTCCTTGAGGAACACCTCGTGATTGATTATATATACTCGAGGAAACGCCTCTCAGACTGCAGTAAAATGTTCTTCCATTTAAAAATTCACCAATCCAGTTTGAAAAATAATTTGGAATCTCTAGATTTCGCAATATATCTAATAAAATTGAGTGTTCTACACTGTCGTAGGCTTTGGAAATGTCTAATGTCACAAGAGCACCTATTTGCCTCTGTCGCCGTGCTAATTTTATTCTACTTTCTAGGTCCAAGTGAGCATGCCAAATTGAACATGATGGTCGGAATCCAATTTGGCAGGGGCTAAGCAAGTATTGCTGATACAGCGGAAAGCATTGCACCGGATGCACATATATAGAACTGTGTATGTTGAGCGAGATAAGAGCTGCACTATAGGCATCGCAGGCAGTTTTAACTGGAGGAAAACTTGGCAAGTGCGCCTCGAATGATAAATTGTTTTGTCTAAACCGAAACAGCGCGAATTGGTAGGCTGCATGAAAGAGAGACATTCTTATTGAATGACAGGAAGTTATGCGGCATATATCTGGCGATCACTCAGGAAATGGTTGTTGTGGAACGACGAGTCGGTTCTGATGTACTTCGCTATAAAAACGCGCGAGATAGTGTCGAGCAGCCTATATTGGCTTTTGTGTGTGTATATATATATCAATTCTAAATATTGTAAGGCAGTTTGTCGTGTGCGTATCATGGACACGCATGCTTATATCGCCTTCCGTTTCCCTACCACGGTTGCGCTTTAAAACCAACAGCGCGCGCATGCGATCCCATAGATGAGATGAATACATATATATAGAAAAGTATCAGTCATAGCTCTCGTAGTATAGCCTTCTGAGCCGTTTCCCTTTTCTATTTCTTCTCTTTGTTTTTTCTTTGAAACAAGTCCTATTAGGGGTTATTATAATTACACGAAGGTATTTCGCCCTCGCCAGCAGCAGTACTTGAGATAGCTATTCCGGCGGCTAGCTTCCCACGCTATGCGTGGTGCCCCCGCACCTGTTTAAGCTTTTTCCTAGACGCTAGAGCTACACAATATCCGCGCAACCTTGAGCGATCGGAAAGCGCGTTTTCCACCCTGGGCCGACGGAGAGGGGAGATTTCGTTCCGGCCGCGAAGCTCTCTACATCTCAGTAAGGTGCCTCGCGGTGGTCTCGTGCTGAAGATGCCCTCTCGGTGAGCGCATATTTCCCCCCTCATCTTTTAAGAGATTCAATACATACAAGCATTTGTCTCGCAAACCAGATTTATTTGAAGGGAATTTCCCACGTCTCAATAATTTCTCTCGTCGTATACGAGTGCTGATTGCCGTGTTATAGTTTGTTAACGAAGCTTCCCCTCAAGTCTAAATATTTTAAGGCAGTTTTCCTAGTGTATAAAGCCGCTCGAGTTCACGCTGCTCCTCTGGCGGCCATTTTTCAAAGAAATTATGCCTTCCAACCACTCAGAATGCCGGTGACAACTTCACGTTTGATCAATTCTGGATATTGTAAATAGTAAACAGCTACTTTTGCTTACATGATCGGCCATGACATTGAAATTGCTGATACAGCGGAAAGCATTGCACCGGATGCACATATATAGAACTGTGTAAATCGACTGCCGCGGACAACATCAGTCCCTTTCCACATAAGTATGAGGCTCGGAGCAGGAGCTTTGGCGCTTGAAAGTAACCGTTGGCTTGACGAACCAACCGACTGAGCTACCTTTCCGGGCAACATTGAAGGATCACGAGTTCAAATCACATGTTATGTTCCTTTTTTCTTCCTTTTTTTTCTTTTTCTTTTAATGTATTTTCCTTCCTTTTATCACTGTACGAAAACCCTCCTAAAAAAAAATTATATATCCTCAATTATGTGTGGCCACACATGTGCAGGTCATAAATACTAGGTTCTCTAGCCGAGTGCCATCCATGCGGTATAACCGAGCTCAGATTGGTCCACCTTGACTGATCAAATAGGGCACCACTGTAGGTTAAATGAGGCGTACAACTCCTGCGGGACCCGCCGTGGTTGCTCAGTGGTCATGGTGTTAGACTGCTGAGCACGAGGTCGCGGGATCGGACCCCGGCCACGGCGGCCGCATTTCGATGGGGGCGAAATGCGAAAACACCCGTGTACTTAGAATTAGGTGCACGTTAAAGAACCCCAGGTGGTCGAAATTTTCGGAGTCCTCCACTACGGCGTGCATAATCAGAAAGTGGTTTTGTCACGCAAAACACCATAATTCAATTTTTAATTTAACTCCTGCGGGGACGGTAGAGTATCCGTCTCCAGTGCAAGAGGACCGTGATTCAAATCCCGGTGCCGCGCAATTCTCCACCGGGAAATACAAAAAAAAAACCGTGTGTTGAGAAAATTGCACAAACAGGCCTGGAGTGCGGCCTGATCCCGGTGACCAGAACCGGTAACGCACTCTCTCACCAGAGCAGGATTGGCCACCCTGGTGCAGTACTTGGCCACAACCTCCTATATGAATACAACAATCAAACCCCGGCCCTCAGTCCCCAGCAGCCGCGAAGCAACTGACCACGGCGGCGGTCAGATCTGTAACGCTGCAGAGGGTGCTAAGAATACCTGGCTCCGGACAGGCCGCCATTGGAATCTGAACCTGGCAACGTTTAACGTTAGAACGCTATCTAGTGAGGCGAGTCTAGCAGTGTTATTGGAGGAATTAGAGGGTAGTAAATGGGATATAATAGGGCTCAGTGAGGTTAGGAGGACAAAAGAAGCATATACTGCAGTGCTAAAAAGCGGGCATGTACTGTGTTACAGGGGCTTAGCGGAGAGACGAGAACTAGGAGTCGGATTCCTGATTAATAAGGAAATAGCTGGTAACATACAGGAATTCTATAGCATTAACGAGAGGGTGGCAGGTCTTGTTGTGAAACTTAATAAGAGGTACAAATTGAAGGTGGTACAAGTCTATGCCCCTACATGCAGTCATGATGACCAGGAAGTCGAAAGCTTTTATGAAGACGTGGAATCGGCGATGGGTAAAGTCAAAACAAAATACACTATACTGATGGGCGACTTCAATGCCAGGGTAGGCAAGAAGCAGGCTGGAGACAAGTCAGTGGGGGAATATGGCATAGGCTCTAGGAATAGCAGAGGAGAATTATTAGTAGAGTTTGCAGAACAGAATAATATGCGGATAATGAACACCTTTTTCCGCAAGCGGGTTAGTCGAAAGTGGACGTGGAGGAGCCCGAATGGTGAGACTAGAAATGAAATCGACTTCATACTCTGCGCGAACCCTGGCATCATACAAGATGTAGACGTACTCGGCAAGGTACGCTGCAGTGACCATAGGGTGGTAAGAACTCGAATTAGCCTAGACTTGAGGAGGGAACGGAAGAAACTGGTACACAAGAAGCCAATCAATGAGTTAGCGGTAAGAGGGAAACTAGAGGAATTCCGGATCAAGCTACAGAACAGGTATTCGGCTTTAACTCAGGAAGAGGACCTTAGTGTTGAAGCAATGAACGACTATCTCATGGGAACCATTAAGGAGTGCGCAATACAAGTCGGTGGTAACTCCGTTAGACAGGAAACCAGTAAGCTATCGCAGGAGACGAAAGATCTGATCAAGAAACGCCAATGTATGAAAGCCTCTAACCCTACAGCTAGAATAGAACTGGCAGAACTTTCTAAGTTAATCAACAAGCGTAAGACAGCGGACATCAGGAACTATAATATGGATAGAATTGAACAGGCTCTCAGGAACGGAGGAAGCCTAAAAACAGTGAAGAAGAAACTAGGAATAGGCAAGAATCAGATGTGTGCGTTAAGAGACAAAGCCGGCAATATCGTTACTAATATGGATGAGATAGTTCAAGTGGCTGAGGAGTTCTATAGAGATTTATATAGTACCAGTGGCCCCCACGACGATAGTGGAAGAGAGAATAGCCTAGAGGAATTTGAAATCCCACAGGTAACGCCAGAAGAAGTAAAGAAAGCCTTAGGAGCTATGCAAAGGGGGAAGGCAGCTGGGGAGGATCAGGTAACAGCAGATTTGTTGAAGGATGGTGGTCAGATTGTTCTAGAGAAACTGGCCACCCTGTATACGCAATGCCTCATAACCTCGAGCGTACCGGAATCTTGGAAGAACGCTAACATAATCCTAATCCATAAGAAAGGGGACGCCAAAGACTTGAAAAATTATAGACCGATCAGCTTACTGTCCGTTGCCTACAAAGTATTTACTAAGGTAATCGCAAATAGAATCAGGAACACCTTAGATTTCTGTCAACCAAAGGACCAGGCAGGATTCCGTAAAGGCTACTCAACAATAGACCATATTCACACTATCAATCAAGTGATAGAGAAATGTGCAGAATATAACCAACCGTTATATATAGCTTTCATTGATTACGAGAAAGCGTTTGATTCAGTCGAAACCTCAGCAGTCATGGAGGCATTACGGAATCAGGGTGTAGATGAGCCATATGTAATGATACTGGAAGATATCTATAGCGGCTCCACAGCCACCGTGGTCCTCCACAAAGAAAGCAACAAAATCCCTATAAAGAAAGGCGTCAGACAGGGAGATACGATATCTCCAATGCTATTCACAGCATGTTTACAGGAGGTATTCAGAGGCCTGGAGTGGGAAGAATTGGGGATAAAAGTTGATGGAGAATACCTTAGCAACTTGCGATTCGCTGATGATATTGCCTTGCTTAGTAACTCAGGAGACCAATTGCAATGCATGCTCACTGACCTGGAGAGGCAAAGCAGAAGGGTGGGTCTGAAAATTAATCTGCAGAAAACTAAAGTAATGTTTAACAGGCTCGGAAGAGAACAGCAGTTTACGATAGGTAGCGAAGCACTGGAAGGGGTAAGGGACTACATCTACTTAGGGCAGGTAGTGACCACGGATCCGGATCATGAGACTGAAATAACCAGAAGAATAAGAATGGGCTGGGGTGCGTTTGGTAGGCATTCTCAAATCATGAACAGCAAGATGCCACTATCCCTCAAAAGGAAAGTGTATAACAGCTGTGTGTTACCAGTAGTCACATATGGGGCAGAAACCTGGAGACTTACGAAAAGGGTTCTGCTGAAATTGAGGACGACGCAACGAGCTATGGAAAGAAGAATGATGGGTGTGACGTTAAGGGATAAGAAAAGAGCAGATTGGGTGAGGCAACAAACGCGGGTAAACGACATCTTAGTTGAAATCAAGAAAAAGAAATGGGCATGGGCCGGACATGTAATGAGGAGGGAAGATAACCGATGGTCACTAAGGGTTACGGACTGGATTCCAAGGGAAGGGATGCGTAGCAGGGGGCGGCAGAAAGTTAGGTGGGCGGATGACATTAAGACGTTTGCAGGGACAACATGGCCACAATTAGTACATGACCGGGGTAGTTGGAGAAGTATGGGAGAGGCCTTTGCCCTGCAGTGGGCGTAACTAGGCTGATGATGATGATGATGATGAAGCAAGTATTTGTTCTGTATAAATTTAATCATGCGGGCATATAGAATTCTTTCAATTAATTTAACCAAATTTGAAGTTAGCGCATTTGGCCTAATGTTATCTATTGTATATCCTTCCCCATGATTTTTTTAAGAATAGGGATGATATTAGCAATTTTCCACGCAGACGGAATCCATGATAAGCGAATTGAGTAATTTACAATAGCTAAAAGGTCATCAGGAGCTTCCTTAAATAAAATTCTGATCATAGTAGATGTTACCCCATCCACACCGGGAGCTGAATCTGGAAGTCGGTCCATGATTTCAGCCAATTCTAACATGGAGATTTCTGTAGAATCATCTGATGCCCTTCGTAAGCGAGAACAACTTGGCAGGACAGAAGAAAATCTAATTTTTAATCCCTTCGCGATTTCTTCTCGTGATTGTTTCTGTTCGTCGCTGCTTAAGATTATAGAGTCAATATTAATTTGACGCGGAAGAACTTTTCTACCGCGGAGAAAACGGAACAATGCACGCTTATTTTTATTGTTAGACAAGAAATCAAAATGCTTACAGTCGAATTCATCTTTGGCTTTAGAAACTGTATGTTTAAAGACAGCTCGAAAAAATTTATAGTCACTCCAATTTTGGGGACTCTGGTTATGCAATAATTTTTTCCAAGCAGCAGGTTTTGTCTTTCTGTAGTCTCGAGTGCATTCTTCATTCCACCAAGGTCTGTAAGAATTTCTTTTATTCAATCTAATCTCAAATAGAGCCTTTTTTTGAGAACTTTCCAAAGCGGAACACATAATCGTGGTTTTTTGTTCTGTAGGCGCATCAGACAGAAATGAAAGAATATTTCGTAAGCATTTTTTTAAAATGTTGTAATTTATGAACGTTCGAACCTGGTCACTCATAAATGTTACAGGACGTGCAACGTCAAATACTATTGGAAGGTGATCACTGGTTGTCGAACAATCAATAGTCGACCAAGAAGTTACGGAGAGACTCGGGCCAGAGAATGTAAGATCTAGTGAAGAGTAAGATCGGCCTCTAACAAACGTAATAGATCCGGAGTTTACACACGTGAGTCGATTGTCCAACGACCAGTTCCACAATCGGGTGCCGCACAAATCTGTTCTTAAACCCCATGAGATATGGTGAGAATTGAAATCACCTGTGATTACAATGTCACGTCCACAAGAGTTAATAACGCTACCCAGTGTGCTAGTGTCCTGTACGCCAGATGGAAAATACGCATTAACTATGGTAAAAGGACAACATCCCGGGAGAACCAGTTCTATCGCTAGGATTCACACTCTGGAGTAGAAACTTGAAATGAAAGTTTAGCCTTATGGCAAATTTTAGATGAGATAAGTGTAAGTAATCCGCCGCCTCTTGTAGGACGGTCTAATCGAAATGACCTGTAGAATTTCAGTTGAAAAGATTTCTCAGGATTTAGCCACGTTTCTTATAACATAATTAAATCAGGATTAAGTTGAGAAGTTAGACAAGTTAAATCTACTGATGCAGAATATAAAGAGCGGCAGTTCCACTGAAGCACTTTTAGTGATCCTATTTTTTGGACAGTGCCGCAGTCGAAACTGCCTTCTGTAGAATGTTATCCTTTAGCACAACACTGGACTGAATTTTCTTAGCTTTTGAGTGAATAATAATATTTGGGGTTTTACGTGCGAAAACCACTTTCTGATTATGAGGCACGCCGTAGTGGAGGACTCCGGAAATTTTGACCACCTGGAGTTCTTTAACGTGCACCTAAATCTAAGCACACGGGTGTTTTCGCATTTCGCCCCCATCGAAATGCGGCCGCCGTGGCCGGGATTCGATCCCGCGACCTCGTGCTCAGCAGCCCAACACCATAGCCACTGAGCAACCACGGCGGGTAGCTTTTGAGTGAGGACCGGGGGAGGAGTCTTCACTAATAGAAGACATGGTTCTTTTACATGCTCGAGCATTTTGTTCTACCTCTGTCATCTCCAAATCTGCATTAATCAGATTACAAGTTGTAGGGCCCGCGGAAGAGGGAGTTGAAAGTCCAATATCATTATTGCAAGGATTGGCGTCTGATCTATCATGGTTAGTTTGGTGCTCAGGATCAACTGTTTGCGTTGGTACAGGAGCTG
Organism: Dermacentor variabilis; assembly: GCF_050947875.1. NCBI lineage: Eukaryota > Metazoa > Arthropoda > Arachnida > Ixodida > Ixodidae > Dermacentor > Dermacentor variabilis. The sequence goes on along the minus strand of NC_134570.1, from coordinate 140,852,851 downwards.
GGCAGGTAGTTTCCATCCAATGAGATAAATGACTAGAAACGGCTTGTGAGATACATTCACCAAGGCTCATTGCCAACCTTTACATAGCTTTTGTAACTGCCTTTTCCACAGCGGCCTCTATAGTTGTAGTAAGTGATCGGTCCGTGGTAAGATTTTGTCTGCCTATTATCCCCGCATAGCCAGATGCACTTTCTTTCACAATGTTTATGGCCTCCATCCTAGAGCAACGTCGACGATCAATTATTTCAATCACCTGTAATTCTTGAGCCCTAACAGAACAGTTTAAATAATTGGCTGGATGATTTCTATCACAGAGACAGCATCGCTCTTCTTGGGCATTACAATCACTTTGAGCGTGTTCTCCCCCACATGCGCAACAACGTTGTCTTGATTTACACCCTGCCATACTACGGCCGTATCGCCAGCAATTGCGGCATTGAATCGAACGCGACGCCAGGGGTTCAACTCTGAACACAAGGGGTCACACCTTCAGCTCTGACGGGCAGGAAGTTCCAGCAAAAGTTGCAATCACTGATTCTGTTGGGACCCGCTTATTGTCTACCACTCGATTGCATCGGTAAACAGCAATTACTCCAGTCCCAGACAATCTCTCAAGTGTTTCAGCGGGAGAAAGATCAACATCGACACCTCTGACTATTCCCTTAGTGCAGGCGAGGTGAGCATGGATGAAGGCACTCACCGGTTATGACGCGAATGATGAGCACTTTAGCAAATCCGCGACACAGGACTGCTCTGGCGATCGACACACGATACCTCCGCGGCCGAACTGCCTCACTTCTGTGATGGTCTGGTATGAAGAGGTCAGACGTATAAAGCCTCCATTTGAAGGAACCAGAGCCACCGAGATGTTGCTCACACCACTGCGAATGAACAAATCTAGAGGTAATTCATCCGCTGGAATAGAGGCCGCCCATGGGGAAAAACCCCTGCCTGGGGAGTTTATGGACATCAACCTAGGATGAAGGTGGCGTTAGAACAGCACCTCGTCGCTTTCACTACGGCCTCTAACGGCCTCTGTTGTCAGGCATCGTTAGCTGCTGGCACTTCGAGTTCACCTATGTACGTGCTGCTAATCATTATCATCATCATCAGCCTGGTTACGCCCACTGCAGGGCAAAGGCCTCTCCCATACTTCTCCAACTACCCCGGTCGTGTACTAATTGTGGCCATGTCGTCCCTGCAAACTTCTTAATCTCATCCGCCCGCCTAACTTTCTGCCGCCCCCTGCTACGCTTCCCTTCCCTTGGAATCCAGTCCGTAACCCTTAATGACTATCGGTCATCTTCCCTCCTCATTACATGTCCTGCCCATGCCCCCCATTTCTTTTCCTTGATTTCAACTAAGATGTCATTAACTCGCGTTTGTTCCCTCACCCAATCTGCTCTTTTCTTATCCCTTAACGTTACACCCATCATTCTTCTTTCCATAGCTCGCTCCGTTGTCCTCAATTTAAGTAGTACCCTTTTCGTAAGCCTCCATGTGTCTGCCCTGTACTTGAGTACTGGTAAGACACAGCTGTTATACACTTTTCTCTTGAGGGATAATGGCAACCTGCTGTTCATGATCTGAGAATGCCGGCCAAACGCGCCCCAGCCCATTCTTATTCTTCTGATTATTTCAGTCTCATGATCCGGATCCGCGGTCACTACCTGCCCTAAGTAAATGTATTCCCTTACCACTTCCAGTGTCTCGCTACCTATCGTAAACTGCTGTTCCCTTCCGAGACTGTTAAACATTACCTTAGTTTTCTGCAGATTAATTTTTCGACCCACCATTCTGCTTTGCCTCTCCAGGTCAGTGAGCATGCATCGCAATTGGTCCCCTGAGTTACTAAGCAAGGTAATATCATCAGCGAATCGCAAGTTACTAAGGTATTCTCCATTAACTCTTATCCCCAATTCTTCCCAATCCAGGTCTCTGAATACATCCTGTAAACACGCTGTGAATAGCATTGGGGAGATCGTATCTCCCTGACTGACGCCTTTCTTTATTGGGATTTTGTTGCCTTTATGGAGGACTACGGTGGCTGTGGAGTTACTATAGATATCTTTCAGTATTTTTACATACGGCTCGTCTACACTCTGATTCTGTAATGCCTCCATGACTGCTGAGGTTTCGACTGAATCAAACGCGTTCTCGTAATCAATGAAAGCTATATGTAATGGTTGGTTATATTCCGCACATTTGTCCATCACCTGACTGATAGTGTGAATATGGTCTATTGTTGAGTAGCCTTTACGGAATCCTGCCTGGTCGTTTGGTTGACGGGAGTCTAAGGTGTTCCTGATTCTATTTGCGATTACCTTAGTAAATACTTCGTAGGCAACGGACAGTAAGCTGATCGGTCTATAATTTTTCAAGTCTTTGGCGTCCCCTTTCTTATGGATTAGGATTATGTTAGCGTGCTTCCAAGATTGCGGTACGCTCGTAGTCATGAAGCATTGCGTATACTGGGTGGCCAGTTTTTCTAGAACAATCTGCCCACCATCCTTCAACAAATCTCATGTTACCTGATCCTCCCTAGCTGCATGCCTTCCCCCTTTGCATAGCTCCCGAAGCTTTCTTTACTTCTTCCGGCGTTACCTGTGGGATTTCAAATTCCTCTAGACTATTCTCTCTTCCATTATCGTCGTGGATGTCATTGGTACTGTATAAATCTCTATAAAACTCTTCAGCCACTTGAACTAGCTCATCCATATTAGTAATGATATTGCCGGCTTTGTATCTTAACACATACACCTGATTCTTGCCAATTCCTAGTTTCTTCACTGCTTTTAGGCTTCCTCCGTTCCTGAGAGCATGTTCAATTCTATCAATATTATATTTCCTTATGTCAGCTGCCTTACGCTTGTTGATTAACTTGGAAAGTTCTGCCAGTTCTATTCTAGCTGTAGGGTCAGAAACTTTCATACATTGGCGTTTCTTGATCAGATCTTTCGTCTCCTGCGATAGCTTACTGGTATCCTGTCTAACGGAGTTACCACCGACTTCTACTGCACACTCCTTAATGATGCCCATAAGATTGTCGTTCATTCTTTTAACACTAAGGTGCTCTTCCTGAGTTAAAGCCGAATACCTGTCCTGTAGCTTGATCCAGAATTCCTCTATTTTCCCTCTTACCGCTAACTCATTGATTTGCTTCTTGTGTACCAGTTTCTTCCGTTCCCTCCTCAAGTCTAGGCTAATTCGAGCTCGTGCCATCCTATGGTCAGTGCAGCGCACCTTGCCGAGCACGTCCACATATTGTAGGATGCCAGGGTCAGCGCAGAGTATAAAGTCTATTTCATTTCTAATCTCGTCATTCGGGCTCCTCCACGTCCACTTTCGGCTATTCCGCTTGCGGAAGAAGGTATTCATTATCCGCATAGTATTCTGTTCTGCAAAGTCTACTACTAACTCTCCCCTGCTATACCTAGTGCATATGCCACATTCCCCCATTGCCTTGTCTCCAGCCTGCTTCTTGCCTACCTTGGCATTGAAGTCGCCCATCAGTATAGTGTATTTCGTTTTGACTTTACCCATCGCCGATTCCACGTTTTCATAGAAGCTTTCGACTTCCTGGTCATCATGACTGCATGTAGGGGCGTAGACCTGTACGACCTTCAATTTGTACCTCTTATTAAGTTTCACAACACGACCTGCCATCCTCTCGTTAATGGTATAGAATTCCTGTATGTTACCAGCTATATTCTTATTCGTCAGGAATCCGGCTCCTAGTTCTCGTCTCTCCGCTAAGCCCCGGTAGCACAGGACGTACCCGCTTTTTAGCACTGTATATGCTTCATTTGTCCTCCTAACTTCACTGAGCCCTATTATATCCCATTTACTGCCCTATAATTCCTCCAATAGCACTGCTAGACTAGCCTCACTAGATAACGTTCTAGCGTTCAACGTTGCAAGGTTCAGATTCCAATGGTGGCCTGTCCGGATCCAGGGATTCTTAGCACCCTCTGCTGCGTCACAGGTCTGACCGCCGTCGTGGTCAGTTGCTTCGCAGCTGCTGGGGACTGAGGGCTGTGGTTTGATTGTTGTATTCATATAGGAGGTTGTGGCCGAGTACTGCACCAGGGTGGCCAATCCTGCTCTGGTGAGGGAGTGCGTTACCGGTTCTGGTCACCGGGATCAGGCCGCACTCCAGGCCTGTTTATGCAATTTTATCAACACGCGGATTTTTTTTTTAATCCGGTGGAAAATCCGGCTGCTAATCTCACAGGTGCTACTACGTCTCTCGGCTTTCGACCAAAATCTGCTACTTCCCACTTTCGCTGCGTCCAGCCTACAGATTTCTCAAGCCGCTGATGACCTAGTGTATTTAACTGCTGCAAATCTTGTATCTGTTCATTGCTGCCATTTCTTTTTCAACCTCTTGCCGTTTTTACTCACGCTCTTGGCGTTCTTGCTTAATTGATTCCTGTTCCTGTCTTTTTCTTAGAATTCGTTTACCTAGTTTTTCGATGAGTTTCAAATCATTGCCACGTTGCAGAATGATCTTACGAATTTCCGTTTCCGTCAAGTCCTCCTCTACATCTACCTCGACCTCTTCACACAACCACAACAGGTCAGCTTTCGTCAAACACAATATGACCATAGTCGCTACTTTAAGCTTTGGCTCTGCTGTCACACAATACTTGTTGCGATACTCACGCAAATCATAATACAAGTAAATGATCCCAGCGAATCAAATCTACACACACCGAGAAATTGAAGCCTGGTAAATCTTACAGCCAAAACCAAACGCTTACCCACTGAAGCAGCACCATATCACCAGTCCTTTTCCGCCGTATCCAGTCAGTTGCAAGAGGTGGTCAATCTCAAGTCGCCTCCAAATTGATCAGGATACCGGTCGGTCACCATGTGCCAAAGTCCGTGAGCTGCTGTTGCTGTCTACGAGTCGTAGGCCGATCTACGAGTCATAGGCCGATCTCACCGCTGCCATTCAGTTGTCAGGAGCTGTCGGACGATCCCACCGCTGCCACCAGTTGTCGGAGTTGTAGAGGTTGATCCCACCGCTGGCATACAGTTGTAATGGTTGTAGGTCGTAGGGAGGAACTTGGGGGGACAAGACTAGGCGAGCAGGATTTATTTACAGATATTTACATTAGAACAAGAGATACATTCGACAGTCTAGCGTGACTCCCGAATGGAGCACGCAAGACGAAGCATACAGCATGCGAGCACGAAGCTCCAAACACACTGCTTGTCGAGCACGAGCACACTCTAGCAGTCGACAAACAGCTGCTTATAAACACTCCGTGCTCCCTAGATCCCTAGGTGAGGGAACAGTTCGACCAGTCCTCGAAGCCGAGCCGCCCTTGAGCGGGAGGGATTACACAAACACGTACGCACTTTGGATTTCCAGAACCCGAGTAGAGTGCGTCCTCGTAGCCAGATGGTCACGCCTGACCCCAGCCGGCGCCTCTAAATTCCAGAGCTGCCTTTCTCCTGTAGTCGCCACGAGTGTCAGCAGACTGCGACGAATCCTGGGGCCCGGGGAAAACGTACCGCAAAGCACCCTTTTGTTAGGGAAGCTCTTCTTGCTGCAGAGAGACCATGAAGACCCGGGAAATCAAGCAACAGTAGACGGGGCGCCAAACGTGGTCCGCCCTGCTGCCGTCGCCGATTCTCCGAACGAGGCGCATGGTGGATTAACGCTGCCGTAGTCTCCAGTCCTCCGAAGGAAGTTCATGGTCGGTTAGCCCTGTCGTCGTCGCTGGTTGTCTGAAGGGCGCCACCACCCGCGGGTCGATCGAAGCACCTGCAGTGGGCTGAGATAGTTTTGCAGAGCAATACCCCTGCAGGCCGATCCTAACAATTGTTACATAAAAACGGTGCATGTATGGAGCAGTTTTTATTGCATACATGTCAAAAATGATAGTGATCTACTGAGTAATATGATAGTAGGATTCATACCTTGCAACGCCAAAAAAAGAATGCTTGTATGAAAAGAAAAATTGTTCGCCGCACAGACAGTCGTAAACTTATAAAGGGCAAACGCTTCCATCGCTTCCCATGTGCATCGTTGCTTCCCATTGGCTTCCCATGTGTAAAACTCAAAAGTTATGAAGGAAAGCGGAACAAATAATTATTTGGGCGAACGCCGAGTCAGAGGCACAACACTTCAAAGTGCATATGGTTCAAAAAAAGTCAGAGACACACGCTCGCCAGAGCCCTTAACGAAGCTACCATATCCTGTTCCGGGGACGAGCTGGTTGCCAAGCTCATGGAGAAATACCTTCCCATAAAGCATGGCGACGAGGAAGACCGGTTTGCCGACTACCTCGGACCAGCCCGTCCGGAATTGGACGAAGACTTCACCGTGGGGGAAATTAGGCAAGCCATTTTCGCGCTCAAGGGGAAGTGTGCGCCAGGTGCCGACAGAATCACCAACTAGATGCTGCGGAACCTTGACGACGGTTCGATCGCATACCTCACCGAGAAGATCAATGAGACGTGGAAAAACGGCAGCGTCCCAGAGCAATGGAAGAGCGCCAACGTCGTCCTGATCCCCAAACCCGGCAAGGCTCCGAACGTGGACAACCTCCGACCGATCTCTCTCACCTCCTGCGTTGGGAAAGTGGCGGAGCACGTCGTCCTCAACAGACTAAACACATATCTCGAAGAGAACAACATCTATACTCACAACATGATTGGCTTTCGTGCCGGCCTCTCGTCGCAGGACGCCATGAAGATGATCAAACATCAAATCATCGATGGCAGTACCAGAGACACCAGGGCCCTGCTCGGACTCGACCTCGAGAAAGCGTTTGACAACGTTCTCCACGAATACATTCTGGCCTCCGTGGCAGACCTCAAGCTGGGCCCCAGACTATATAACTACGTCCGTTCGTTCCTGACGGGGAGGAAAGCGAGGCTGCGGATCGGCAACTTTGTCTCCGACGAGGTGCTCCTGGGCGCACGGGGCACGCCGCAAGGCTCGGTCATTTCGCCTGCTCTCTTCAACATCTGCATGATCGGCCTCTCGAGGAATCTGGCCCAAGTTGAAGGAATCAAACACACCATCTACGCAGACGACATCACCATCTGGTGCACCGGCGGTAGCGAAGGGCAAGTGGAAAGCGCCATGCAAGAGGCGGTAGACGTCACGGAGCAGTACCTGCTACCCACCGGACTCAGATGTTCCCCGACCAAATCTGAGCTTCTCCTTTATAGAAAAGAAAAAGGCCGCAGACCCAAGGGCTGGAAACCGGTCTCGGAAAGTGACATTCACCTGTTCACTCGCAGCGGTGACCCGATACCCAGGGTCGACACCATCAGAGTCCTGGGTATGTTCATAGAATCACGCGGCGGCAACGGCACTGCGCTACGCAAGATAATTGCGAAAACCGACAATGCTTTTCGCCTCGTCCGAAGGGTCTCGAACAGACATCGTGGCCACAAGGAGGACAACCTGCTTCGGCTCATCAACGCCTTTGTGCTGTGTCACTTCACCTACACGGTGGCCATGCACAACTGGCTCAGAGCCGAGCGGGAAAAGCTTAATGCCCTCATTAGAAAATTCTTCAAGAGAGCCCTCGGGCTGCCCGTCAGAACGCATACAGAGGACCTCCTTCGGCTCGGCATACACAACACCATGGAGGAGATAGCCGAGGCTCAGGAACGGGCCCAGCTAACTCGGCTGTCCACCACGCCAGCCGGCAGGCGTATCCTCGAGGAGATTGGACTCGCACCAACCAAGAACTTGGCTGAAGACACCCAAATCCCCAGAGAAATAGGGGAGAAGATCGTGGTCGCCCCTTTGCCCCGCAACGTTCATCCCGTTCACAACGCAGGTCGTCGCAAGGCAAGAGCATTTAATATACTAAAGCAAATAAACAAAGACAAAATCGCAGCAAGCTTCGTGGACGCAGCTGCATACCGAGACGGCAAGGCTTTTGCGGTTTCTGTCATTGACACGCTGGGCAAAGTCATCAACTGTGCTTCCGTCCGGACGACGAACCCAGAGGTGGCCGAGCAAGTGGCCATTGCACTCGCCATGCAAGACGGTCGGAGAGACAGGGTGTATAGCGATTCGAAAGCCGCCATCAGGGCATTCCAGAAAGGCCGGGTAGCCCGGCAGGTAGTTCAAATTCTGAAAGGCGCCAAACAGGGCAACACCTCCATGCACTCGATCGTTTGGTTCCCTGCACACGTCGGGGCGATTGAGGGGGTTCCTCTGAACCTCAACGAGTCTGCCCACGAGGCTGCGCGTGGCTTTACCGACCGCGCTGCCCTCGGATCGGGCGACTCTCTCCCCGGACACAGAGACGCTCCTCTCACACACAACGAAATCACGAAATTCTTTTACTTAGAGAGAAGGGTTTTCCCCCCGCCTCACTCCAAGCTAAGCAGGCCGCAGGCGGTCACACTAAGACTTCTGCAAACGAACTCGTACCCAAATCCGGCGTCCCTTAATAGCATATATCCAGAGATTTATCGAACTTGTTCTTGCGTCGCCTGTGGTGAGGTAGCTACGTTGCCTCATATGCTCTGGGAGTGCGGGTCGCTGGGCCCGAAGTTCACCAAGGAGGAGTGGGACGCGCTCCTGCGAAGTCCTGTCTTTGAGGATCAAATCCTGGCCGTCCAGCGCGCCCGCGATCGGGCCGGCAGACTAGATCTGTCAGTCCCGTCGTGGGATTAGCCGGGTGCGCGTTTTATCGCGCTTTGCTGGACCAAATAAAAGTTTATTCACTCACTCACTCACTCACTCACTCAAAAATAATGCGAACGCGAAGAAAAAAAAAAAACACGATCATGACGCGAACAGATAGAAAAAAAGTTTGCGACATGTTTTACATGCGCTAAATGTACAGTGCACTGCTGGATTGTGATTAATTTAACAAACTTTCTGGCTTGCAAAAATTATAAAAATCCTCTTGCAGCTTTGCCTACAACTACTAAGAGAAGTGCAGTGCTTTCCTCGCAAAGAATGGCGTGTTTCGAAAGCGCGGTCTTCCGACGCTGTCTTCGGCGTACTACGTCCTTTTTCCTTCGGGGATTGCAAACAACGCCAGTCCCTTTTCCCGCCTGCTGCTCCATTGAAAAGCACAGCAACCAGGCATTCTTCCGGCAAACGAAGCTCACCTAACTTGCAAAAGGCACGTGCGCCGTGCGATCAACACGTGGTCCGCGAATGGCGGCCGGAAATAAAAGTAAGAAATGGCTCAAACAAGATTCATGACGTCTCCTTGACGTGATGGTCAGCTGATAGGGCGGTTTGGCGCGCTGCAGCCAATCAGCGCACGGGTAGCGCAGGTGCGGTGACAGCCAGGAGGAAAAACAGGAGGACAGCGGCGCGAGTGAGGGTGTGGCGGCAAAGAAGTAAGAGTGGCGCTACTTTCCAGAACAGAGGGGTTTGGTGACATGCTTTTATCTTGCCGCCGCCGCTCCTGCGAGAAGCATGCGAGGAGGCAGGAGAGAAGGTGCACGTCACCCAGTTGGTTGAGCGCCGTCGCGTGGTATTTCTTGCGCCCTTCTCCCTATTTTTTTTTCCGCGGCGAGGCTTTCGCAAGGGGTTTCGGATCTTTTTAAGGCGAAAGCCTTTAGTGGCTCATACTCGCGGCGTCCGACCGTCCGTCCGCGCCCTTTTTAGATATTACAGGAGCCTGTGACAACGTAGACCGCAACATTTTGTGGGATATTCTGGAAGAGGGAGGCTTAGGTGACGATTGTCTACAGTTTTTGAGAGATATTTACCTAGAAATAACCGTTTGCGTTGAATGGGAAGGGATGTGGAGCGACGAGAAAGTTCATATCAACAAGGGACTGAGGCAGGGGTGCCCTTTATCCCCACTGCTGTTTATGATGTACATGGTGAGGATGGAGAGGGCGCTAGAAGGAAGTAATATCAGTTTTAATCTCTCATGCAAACAGGCGGGTACAGTAGTAGAGCAGCAGCTTCCAGGTTTATTTTATGCGGACGATATTGTGTTGCTAGCTAACAAGCAAAGTGATTTACAACGTCTGGCTAATATCTGTGGTCAGGAAGGCAACAATTTAGGTTTGAAATTTAGTGTTAGAAAATCAGGTGTTAAGGTATTCAATGAAAACAGTGAACAGACAGTGGCGATACAGGGCCAGGAAATACCTCGGGTAACAGAATATAAATCCGTTGGTAAATGGATAAACGAAGGCAATAGAAATATGGAAACACAGGAAAAAAACAATAACAGTGAAGGGGAAGAGAAATGCAGCCATAATGAAGCACATAGCGCTATGGGGATATAATAGGTACGAGGTGCTCCGAGGTATGTGGAAAGGTTTAAAGGTTCCAGGACTTACTTTTGGAAATGCGGTTGTTTGCTTTAAATCAGGGGTACAATCAGGACCCGATGTGAACGAAAGGTCAGTGGGTCGCGTCGCATTGGGCGCTCACGGGAAGACTACAAACGAAGCTGTGCAGGGTGATATGGGCTGGACTAGTTGTGAAGTGAGGGAAGCTCGCAGTAAAATTGAGTATGAAGAACGACTGAGGAATATGGAAGAAAGTAAATGGGCTGGGAGTGTGTTGAGGTATCTAGCCGTACAGGAAACACGTTGATTCACAGTGGAGGAAAATGACTAGAAAGCTTGCCAGCAAGTATGCGGCCTGTAGTGTGGGCAACACAGCAACAAAGAACGTCAAACAGAAAGTCAGAGAGGCCGAAATATTCTCATGGGTGGCGGCAATGGAAAAGAAACCTACCACGAGTAACTACTTAAGAGGAAAAAACAAAATCAGGAAAGAAACAATTTATGATAACTCAAAGGGAAGCTCATGACTTTTCGAAGCGAGACCGGGATGCCTTAGAACACGCACCTATAAAGCGAGATAGAAGAAGGAAGACGCATGTGCTTGCTGCGGTAAAGTTAGGGAAACTATGGAGCATGTTTTATTAGAATGTGAAGACGTCTGCCCAGCGGCCGATTTAGACCCCACTGGGCTCCTAGAAGCCCTTGGGTTCAGCGAGAGCAGTCGAAAAATAAACATGTCCGCAGTAGGGATTAGTAAGCGGCGATTGGAAGATCGGTGGAATAAAAGTAAGGAAACGACAAAAAACGGAGACGTACAAAAGCACAGTTCGCAATAGGGGATCAGAAAATTTGGTTGTGTGAGTTCATAGTATTTTATTTCTTTTTTATTGTTTAACCTAGGTAGGACATTATGCAGTATAATAGCAAGAGCTTGGTGGCGCAACCCACCGCCCCGTTCCAAAGGGAACGCTCATGACATCCATCCGTAGCAACGGCGCCAACATGCGCTCCTCGCCACTCTTCTCGAGCGAAAATGGCGCGGATGCACGGCGCGAGGGCCCACGTGATGCTATTAGGCCAATAGCGACGTGGCGTCGTATTCAGCCAGAGCAAGCGAGGAGGAGGCGGCATTCTTCAAAGCGTGGCACTACTTTACGAAGTTTAAGGGGCTTTAGGATGAAACTTGTCGTGCGGACGTCTATTGGCCTCGAGCTCCACCACTGGAAAAGCTGGCGCCACCGTCGGCGTGACGTGCTAGGAGGGATCACGTGGACAAAGCGGCCGCGTCGGCTGCTTCGAGAGCGCCGAAGCGAGCTGAAAACGAGAGTTTAAATTCCCTCATACGCTGCGGTCCTCATTTAGTGGCGAGACTTTCCCGCTTCGAGTGTCTCCCTTACAACGCTTGAAAGCACTGGAACAGGTGGAACAGGTGGGCTGAGGAGGGTTCGAAAATGTGTCCTTGTGTTGTGCCTTGTTGAAGGCAAATACACAGTGGTCCGCATAAAAGCATCGGTGCTTTCGCGGACTACAGGTTACTACTTGTGGTGCATACAAGAAATGTAATTTTGCTATTGTACATTTATTTTTTCTCCCTTCCTATTGTTCCTCTGTTCTTAGAGCACAAGACTGCGATTTCGGCCAGAGCACTGGCCAGTCCCGCTCAAAAGCGTCATTGCTTTGGCGGGCTGAGAAAATATTTGACTGTATGTTTTATGTCCTAATAAAGAAGAAGAAGAAGAAGGTAGTGGCTGCCTTTGAAGGCGCGCAACATGGTAGACTACTGCTCGGTGCCGCAGTGCCGGACGTACGCGACGGAGCCCCGTGTCAGCCTTATTCACACGTAGCCGCAGGACAAGAAGCTGCGTGAAGCTTGGCTCGCGAAACATAAAACCGGCAAACAGTCATCGGCTACAACTCGGGTATGCAACAAGCACAGACGCGAGGAAAATTTCTGCTACGGCGCCGGGTCTGCGATGTTCGGAAAACGCGCGCTTACATGGAGCGAAAACGGGCTTGTAAAAGTCGAAGGGTAACCGCCTGCGCCCTGCATAAGGCGAGGTGCGGGAGGGGGAATACCCGTCTTGACAGATAGTAGTGTGTGGTGATTTCGTTATACGTAAGCAAGGGTTCCCCGCGGGGCAGGGGGACTGCTGAGGCGGCGCGGTCAGTGAGTCCTCGCGCGGCCTCGTGTGCGCCCTCGTTAGGGTTAGAGGGAGAACCCTCAATCGGCCCCAAGTGAGCGGGAAACCAAGTGAGAGAATGCGGAGAGATACTTTTGGCGCTTTGGAGAATGCGGAGGGCCTGGGGGGAGACCATACCGGTTTGGTAGGCCTTAATGGCTGCCTTGGAATCCCTATATATTGCCTCTCTGCGACCATCGAGCACAGCCAGCGCGATTGCAACCTGTTCGGCTACCACGGGCCTCGAAGTGCGTACCGTGGCGCAGCAAATCAGCCCTGAATTGGAGTCTACGATGGAGACGGCGAATGCCTCTTGTTGGACATATGCCGCAGCATCCACGAAGCTTGCCTCAATGTGGTTATTGCGGACACGCTCGAGTAGAGCTGTACCCCTGGCTCGACGTCTGCCGACGTTGTTTGCGGGGTGCATATTGCGGGGAAGGGGCGCGATGTGCAGTTGAGATCTGATGTCGCTGAGAATCCGCACGGCGTCAGGGCACTGGTCGACAGGATTGAGGCCCATCTCGTCGAGTATTTTGCGGCCCGTCGGGGTGCCGGATAGCCACAACAGGTTTTCGGTGTGGGTGCTTGCAGGTAAGCCGAGGGCAAGCTTAAAGACTTTTATGATGAGTGAATTGAGCTTGTTCCTCTCTGCAACATGCTAATTATGCATGGCCGCCGAGTATGAAAGGTGGCAGAGAACAAAAGCATGTATAATGCGGATGAGATTGTCTTCCTTGATTCCCCGGTGCCTGTTGGTGATCCTCCGAATGAGGCCGAGAGCACTCTCCGTCTTGGCGGCGATCTTTCTGAGTTCAATTCCATTGGAACCGTTAGACCCGATATACATCCCCAATATTCTGAGCGAGTCCACTCTGGGCACCGGAGACCCGTCACCAGTGAATAGCCGTATTTCGCTTTCGGACGCCGGTTTCCAATCACGATGGCCGCCGCCTCTGGGTCTTTTCTTGTAGAGAAGTAGGTCAGATTTTGATGGAGAACATCTGAGCCCAGTGGGGAGGAGGAAGCGCTCGGTCGCATCGATGGCGCTCTGCATGGCGGCTTCAACTTGGCCATCGCTCCCACCGACGCACCAGATGGTGATGTCATCTGCGTAGATGGTATGGTTGATTCCTTGAATCTTCGCGAGCTCCTTAGAAAGCCCGATCATTGCGATGTTAAATAATGTTGGCGAGATGACTGAGCCCTGAGGCGTGCCGCGTGAACCGAGGGTGATTTCTTGCGAAAGGTATCCTTCGATCTTGAGCTTGGCAGTTCTCTGGCTAAGGGAGGATCGGACGAAGTCGTAGGCCCTCTTCCCGAGCCCGAGGCCGGCAATAGACTGGAGAATGAACTCGTGTGAGATATTGTCGAACGCCTTCGGCAGGTCTAATCCAAGGATGGCTCTGGTATCTCCCGTGCTCCGGTCGATGATCTGATGCTTTATCAGCTTCATGGCGTCCTGTGTCGAGAGGCCGGCTCTGAAACCAATCATATTGTGGGTGTACATGCTATTGGCCTCGATGTGCACCTTGAGCCGGTTGAGCAGGGCATGCTCTGCCACCTTACCGACACAGGACGTCAGGGATATTGGTCTTAGATTCTCTATTCCTTGTGCTTTACCTGGTTTGGGGATGAGTATCGTGCAGGTCGCCTTCCACTGTGTGGGGACCTGTCCACTGCGCCAGACTTCATTAATCCTTTCAGTGAGAAAGTTGATCGACTCATCATCGAGATTCCTCAGCATCCTGTTAGTGACGCCATCTGGGCCAGGGACAGATTTGACGTTGAGTGAGGAGAGGACATCTCGGATCTCGGCCGCGGTAAAGTCCTGGTCCAACTCCGGCACCGCACACCCCGCGTAGTCCGGGAACTGGGTAGGGGCAGAGCTATGGTCATCACAACGGCACATAGAGAACACATAAATGAGGGAAGACATTATAGCGAGGACTTAGGCGATCACATGGAAGAACATACGGACGCGCACCCTCTACGCGATCGCCCGTTTGCGCTACTATGTCTATACCAACTAGCCCAGCGATCAGTCTACTTATAAAAGAGGTGTGATGGTTTACCAGCTTAACTCCTGAAGCCGAAGTCACTGCTCTGTTGTAAACTTTGGACGCTTGTGCATGTGTGTGCGTGCATATCGTGAACTTTTCTTTCTCTCCTTCGTCTCATCTATCACTCCCCCTTCCTCAGTGCAGGGTAGCCAACCGGTCTCAGCCTGATTAACCTCCTTTCCTTTCCACTGTCACTCAACTCCTCCTCCTCGCGCGCTACTGCCGGCTACCCCTGTGTACGTGGTTCACTTTGTGCTGCTTTCTCTATCTCTCCCCTTACGCTCTCTTAATCTCTTTTTATCCGCGTAACACCTTCCACTCGTGTAGGGTAGCCAACCAGAAGTACCTCCGATTAAACTCCTTCACTTTATGTACATAACGTCTCTTTGTACGTTGCAGGCAGTACTATAACGGTCATTTACAATTTATTTCCTGCGTAGTGCTTCTCTGCATCGCATTCCAGCTCCATGTCAAGACAAATAGCGTTGTGCAATCCAGGTGGCCCCCACCGTGTACCTGTTGCACAAGCAGTGGCCGGACGTCGCGGGAGCGTGGACCGTGTTTCCCCTGATCAAACGGTAAGCGGTGCATCGCGCACTGATTAGGTTCGTGAACGAAGAGAATGCAGTAGTCAACAGCAAGTGCCGCAGTCAGGGGTGTGTTTGGGTGTCGAGCGCCCTCCTAAGTTTTATTAGATTGCCGTGGTAGCAGAGAGGAACAGCTTACGAGGAGGCTGAAACCAGATTTGTAAGTACGACTGGTCCGACCATACGTCAGTGTGGACTGGCTTCAAAGGGACGATCGACCGTACCCTGCTTCATGACTGCTACTCATTAGTCATGACATCTAGCAATTGAAAGGACAGCCACTGGTGAAATTACCTCGAAAAATTTATTGTGAGTAACCTGAAGAGGATTCGGAGATTGTTAATTTTCCGCTTCAGGCACCAAGTGCGAAAGAGATTGTGATACCAATTTACGGCGGTCAAACTGGGGCGAAAGCGCTGTGCCTGCTTCTCTGGATTGTATGGGTTGCCGAGATCAACGACGCTGTATGTTATGCCTTTACTTCGATTTCGAACTCGCTTGAATGTCTTAGCAGTTGCATACCTAGTTCTCATGTGCAAAAAAAAAGAAGAAAGAAGGAAAGGAGCGGATATATATATATATATATATATATATATATATATATATATATATATATATATATAGAGAGAGAGAGAGAGAGAGAGAGATGAGGAGGAGGAGGGCGTATTTGCGCCGGGCCCAGCTCTTTCCTGGCGACTGTCGGCTCCAACTGTTTCAATTCTGACTGTCTCACTGTCTCAATACAAAGAGTTCCTTGAGGCAATTAAACTTTCAAAATTCTTTCGCAGCTAGGAAATCCTATGGCGCGCATTGCCCGCGCCATATACCTATATATGTAACTGCTACAGCTTCTTTTCTGCGACCTTTGAACACCGTGCAGCCTTGAACACTCGCTGTATTAGAAATACACCTTTGGTATGCTTTCCAGGCTGGAAATGCTTCACAGAAAGGATGGGCGCTGGTTCTTCTTCTGTGAGGACACCACGGGCGTCGAGCTTTCCCTTCTTCACAAAGCTCTTCACAGACTCAACTCTACGCAGGTAAACGACAATTATGAACGTGCGCCATTTGGCATCTCACGTGGTGCTGTGCTACGTCTATCTCAATAATAATAATAATAATAATAATAATAATAATAATAATAATAATAATAATAATAATAATAATAATAATAATAATAATAATAATAATAATAATAATAATAATAATAATAATAATAATAATAATGAGGAGGAGGAGGAGGGTGGTGGTGGTGGTGGTGGGCGGCGGCGGCGATGTAGATGCAACCAGAAGACTCGTATACATACGAAATATGAAGCAGTTGCGTATATGTCGTAGATTATTATGCGCACTTTTTCTTTCTTCCCACTGGACAGTCTGGTGTCATATATAGAACATGTTCTTAAAGCTATCGTCCTGCGACTGCGTTCTTCTTGGGGTGATTGATTTAAATGACCACATTATTTAACTGAAATCAGGCGGAACGGGTTGTTTGTTCAACTTGCCTTTCTTCCATGTGTATAATCATTATGTATATAGACATAATGTACTCCGGCATCCTTATGTCAGAAGGCAGAAATAAATTATTTGGAAACATTACCACGCGTGCAATTTTATTTTTTATCTGTTGTCGGTAATCGCTTTGACAGAATGGTGTCATTAAGTTATCGCTGTCGCGTAAGGCATGCTTGCTGCACCTGAACGTTGTCACCAGTTCGATTCATGTGTATAGTTTAAAGAGTGTTTAATGATATTCGATGTACGACGTAAATATTACATGTGTAATGAAAAAAGGAAGTAAATTTTAGAATCCGCGTGAGCACAGTGATTCGATTCGGCGACGGCTGACCATACTCGCCGATGTCGTTGCTGCTTAAAGGGGCATTGCAACACTTTCTAGGCGCGGTATGAAAATGTTCGTAATCCGCAGGCTATGTAGCGCATGAAGAATGTGCTGGGCCGGGAGGCACGAGCCTAATCAAGGAGGCCCGGACTGGTGCCTTGGTTACCATGGAACTAATATACGTCATTTCTCTCTGTATGCCTGTAAACAATGCCGCCATATGAGCATGCGAGCCTAATATTACTCCGCCGCATGCGTCAGAGAGCCCATAGCCTCGCTTAAAAGAGTGCTCGCTTTCCCCGGATGCTTTTAAGGCTACCTGTACTATGACCCGCCTATGATGTCATATACCATGCAACCCGGCCGCGACAGCCCCTAGACGCCAGCGATTAGGGAATTGTTCATGAACATGAGTTACTCCCGAGCGAAAGCTCGCGCACGGATGCATGCACACCCTTCCAGTGTTCTGTAGCAGACGGGGTAGCGGTCCATGGTTGTTAAGACTATTCACGTGACATCTTCTACTGTGCACGTTTTTTTTTTCTTTAATTGAAGGTCCTTCACCTAGAAACGCTAGAGGACAATATTTGCAAACCTATAGCTCATTGCGCGGCCCGATGTATCAGCATAGCAGATGAACGAGCAAGCAGGAGTGAGTGCCAAGACGTCGTGGTGTTCTGCTCCGATGTGGCAACCTTCTGTGTCATGACTTCACGACGCATAAGCATTCTGGCGAACGAAACCGAAATTGGTTCGTAGAACAGCTATTGCGGTAATTTATTTAGAGCGATTTGCCAGTGTTATCCTTCATTTCGTTTTTCTATGGTTTTGAGGTTAGAGGCTTTCATTTAGAGCAAGAAAGTGCAAGGTCGAAAATATCGTGCCAGTATACTCCTTTAACCATTCCTGTCGCCGCTCCTTTGTCACTCTGTGGCACTTTTCTCAGACTTTGGAAGAGTCAAGTGCACCGCGGAAAGAAGAAAGAGTAAGAGCGGAAATATGGGCAGGCTACGGGCGCTGCCACTGCTGAAGGAAACGTGTTGAGGAGGAATGGACAAGCTAAACACTCCGCTACTACCATAGGTCGTTTTCACAAATTTTCGCGGGAATGTTTTCCTTGAACGGCATCGCACTAGATCCGGTCTGCTCTCAGTTTTGAAGGTGCTAGCTGGTCCCTCGAAGTGTTGTTTCGCTTTCTGGACAGGGCAAGAAAGTTCGACTCCCGTTCAATCTTTTTGATTCTGCACCACTTTTGCACCATCATCGTACCTTGTGGCAATTTTGTACGTGTCCAATGCTTAGTAAAATGTTTTTTACATCTTACTGTAAATCTGCACACAGTTCAAGGCGTTTATTTTGCCACGTTGCGCGTACGCTTTTATAGGTTCACCATGCAGCAATCGCGAGCACATACTGCACGCAACGGCGCTTCACTGTGCAGCATTTGTCATATTAAAGGGCCCCTCACCAGGCCCCATAGCAAATTTTGGTTAGACGCTGGAAGTTGTTACGTGTCCTCTAGCGAGCGCCCTGCCGCAAAAAAAAAAAAAATCAAATAGGCTCTATAATAGCCGATAGAATTATTTCAGTGTCGCGAACCCATGATTTCAGGAAGCGAGCTTCACCGCAAACTTAGACGCTCTCTTCACTTGCCCCGTTTAGCCTCCCCAAGCGAAAAACCTTCTCTGCGTTATGGTTCCTAGAATATTGGGACCATAACTGCGTTCTCCCATACAGGACCTCACGGAGGAAGGAAACTCAGGAGAGGCCCTGACGTCACTTTTTGTGAAGCTAAAGTGAAGCCGGAAGGTGGCGTTGCTCATGGCGTTGCTCCGCCTATCGGGCCAGCTCTCTTCTCTTGTTTGCATTTCTCGCGAAACCACGCCGCGCTGCGCGCAACCGTGGTGCTCGGACGCGCGCGCTCCGCAGCAATACTAAACAATCGTTAGCACGTTAGCATGGTTCCGCCAAAGAGGGC
Organism: Dermacentor variabilis; assembly: GCF_050947875.1. Classification (NCBI taxonomy): domain Eukaryota; kingdom Metazoa; phylum Arthropoda; class Arachnida; order Ixodida; family Ixodidae; genus Dermacentor; species Dermacentor variabilis. Next base: position 140,833,949 of record NC_134570.1, on the reverse strand, counting down.
AATATTTCCCGCGAATACTACTTCGTCCGTTGCCATTGCCGTGATGCGGTGCATTGCGTACAGCGTTGCATGCGCGTTCATTTCACGAACTTTAGTTCCTCGTGTCCCACCTGGCCACAGCAAAATCCGGGAGAGCACGGTCCAGCTAACGCAGCGCAACAAAACACGGAGACCAACGCGAACCTGCCCGTACGGCCCCTTTGCCACGGTACGAAACCTACGAAGCAACACGTGTTAGCGCACAGAACCAAAACAAAGCCGCCATTGTGGCCCGAAAGGCGTGGCCGCCACGACAAAGACATAAAAAATCAGCAAAAAAAGAGGAGAACCTACTACGTCATTTCCTCCACACTTTTCTCCTAGCGCGCGGAGGGGGTAGGGCCTCTCCTCTGTTCTCTTCCTCCATGCAGGACCTCGAGGATCGCGTGACGCATGCGTCACGTGCTCCGCCTTCATTTTTTTTTCCTTCCTCACTTCTTTGCGACGCGCGCGCCGCTGACGGCGTCGCGCGCGAGCTGTTTTGATTGTCTCGTTTCGCGCAGCGCACGTGTTTGCGCGCTGTGCACGAGGACACCACTAGTGGCATAAGTCAGCGCTACACGAATACTGAGGCAGACAGGCGGATCACAGAGCATGATCCCTGCGCTCGAACACGATAGAAAATGAGATAGTTTCGGTGTCTGCGCGCGTGACTGCGTGACGTGGGAACAAGCAGACGAAAAGGAAGTACATTTATCTTGCTGCGGTGCGAAATAAAACAAGAACATGCAGACATTCGGTTTGTATGTTTTATTATTTATCTAAGCTTTAATTCCTCTATTCAAGCAACATATTACACAACTAACAGATGTTGCCTTGAATAATTATCGAAGTCACGAGTCACCACGAGCGACGTCACAGTGCAAACACGTGTACGTAGGCGCACTAGCTCGTGTACGTCATCCTCCGGCTTCGAGCGTGGAGGTCGCGAGGAGAACGGTAAACGGCGTTCGGCTCCAAATTTCAGATCTTCCTGCGGCGCGTGGCGATGTAATACTTTGCAGACACGATCGCTATTGCGCAATGTATGCTCCGCGCTTGTCAGCTCAAAATGGCCAGACCTGGTGAGGGCCCCTTTAAAGGGACGCTGTTTGAACTTTTGGAGATGGCCGAAGCGTGGCGTCAAGCTCCTGGATTACGCGACGTATACCTGCCCATATATAGACCTACAGCACGGCGCTACGTCACGAAGATACACTGGCGATGTCGCAGGGAGTTACGTCGGGAGTGCTGGATCTGTGCGATGAACAGAAAACTATAGTAGTTAACAGGGAGAATAAGTGCCATGGACAGGTAACGCGGCAGTGCTGAAAGAGGCGGTCACGTATCAATTACGCTTTAGTCTCAGAAATGGTCTACGAACGGCTAGACCAAATCATTAAACGACAGAAGAAGGGGAACCGAGGGACCGCTGGGTTTCTTGGAACATCACCAGATGGCGCTCTTCCCCGTGCGTCCCTTTGCGCATCCCGACCGACGCCGCCGCGACAGCGTTGCAGTTTGTGCGTATGGCACGTGCTGCAGTGTGAGTGTTTTCCTATGCGGCAAAAATGCAGGTGCTGGGCTGTGAAGGTTGCGTGCTGGGCTGTATTAGTGTATATAAACATTACAATCGTCCATAGCCTGGAGAGAGCGCTTGGAGCTGGCGTCTCGACAGCGTGCTGACCGCGCATGCAAAAGGAGCACGTAATCATGCGCCAGAAAAAAAATGGCTCCAAAGCGTGCACTCAGCGTCGAGGACACCCAGGCCCGAAAGAAGCGTCGCGCGGAGCAGGAGCGTGTTCGTTATTCAGCGAAACGCGGTGCAGACCGCGAATGTATGTATACAATGTATTATACATATACAATCATATTAATTGAATTACGTACAGCCCCATAATTCAATTAAAGTTTAACGCTCTTGCCACGATGCGATGTGCCATGCTAGGCAACGATAACGCTCGATCCTCTCAGAGATTATGAAAAATAACGCACAACAATGCCTCGAGCAGACACGTCTCTCTGTGTGCTCTGTGGACTACGCAGACAAACAGCAGTGATGCACGCAAGGTAACGCGTAACACCAGCCCACCACTTTCGTATTAGACTATAAACGCTGAGAAATTACACATTCGCCACCAACATCACCGCTAATTATCTTAAATCAAAGCAAACATCATACAAAGCTTCGCTTACATCGATTCCCACAGTGCGTGGGATCCGGCGATGTTCTTTCTTTCTTTTTTCTCGCCTTATTAATCTTAACCAACTTTGAGGCTCGGCGAGTTGGTTAACTTTCCCCTCCCCATGTTTATGAACTTAGCTGTCAGTGATCGCGAAGGGAATGACTAAATTATGTAAGCAAAGCAAAAAAAAAAAGAAAGACTAGAAATATCCACGGAGGTGGTATACTTGCTTCCTCCGCAACACGCACGTGCAAACACTGTCCATCTTTCGAGAAGTGCAATAGCGTGAACATCCGTGCCCGCAGGAGGCCCAGTTCGTGGGTCACGCCCTGTGGGACGAAGAGACGACCATCGTGCACCACTTCGACGACCCGCGGTCGCTGGCCTACCCGGACCTGTCGGCGGGCATGGCGCTGAGCGAGGCGGCGATGCAGAGGTGGGTCGCGGAGAAGGCGCACACGTGGTGCTGCCATGGCCACTGCGTCCAGCTGCCGGTGATGACCCTTACTTTGCTGACATCGCTTCACGCGCTGTTTTGGTTTCCAGAGCAACATTTATTCGATTAATAACAGCAGAGAGGACGGCCTGAGAGCGACAGTCCTCCAGCCTATACTACACTCTGATCAAAGGAATGGGGAAGAGGAGAAAGAGAAGAGCACGAGGAGAGGTGATGAGAGAACAGCCAGCAGCATGTGGATGAGCCGGGTGTACTTTTTCTTATGTCTAACACATTTTTTAAAAATAAGCCTACAAAATTGTCTCGGATTAAGTCACTTCAGATTAAAATATCTGCCCAGGTAGACATAAATTTGCAAGAAGAATCAAAGCATTTCATTAATTTATTAAATTAATTACATCGATTAACTTCTTGAGTACAAGCTTTTACGGCACATATTTATAGGCCATTTTCATGGTGATCCCGGGGACACCGTCATGTTTGATCACGTGGTGAGGTGTCCGTTGCTTGCCTCAGATGCCTCCATTTCCTCTGTTTGCAATGGATGTGCATGACATCTGTGCGGCTCATCAAGCCTCTGTTTCCGCGGGTATTGTAGACGGTGGATGGACGACAAGAAGCTTAAGCCACAGCTGCGGAGGACATGTAAGCGCTTTTGGTGCTCATTACCCTTTTTCCAAACAGCGCTAGCATCGTATTGGTGCTGGTATTAGAAACGAGGCTAAAGATGTGTTCCAAGCTGTCCAAACTTTACGCTTATGAATTAAGTCAGGATCGGTGTACTTTGCTCTTCCTTAATTATTTGGCAAAACAGTCGCAGTTTCGCCCCAAACGCGAGGCATCGATTGCGATAGCAAATTAGTAGACAGCTATACGAGGTAAGGATATAGTAGCTTTATCGGGCGTATACAATAGCAAACATTCGCTTACAACTAAATTAACAAGCGCGGTGTCACGCGCTCCCAGGCAAACAGAAACACACCTCACTCGATGAGCGCTTTGTCAAACACGCGTCTTGACACTCTGTCAAAACGCTGGCGTGAGGAAGAGGGGCAGCAGCAGCGAGCGAATTTACCTTCGTGCTGCCTCTCGCTTCAACGCGAACTAAGCAGCGAGAAGACAGCGCACTTGAAGCTATGAGCCCTCGGTGCACCTAGACTTTCATGACAGGGCTCGCGCGGCCGCGCTCAGCCGCGTCCATACGCAGCCACCACCAAACTACCCCCTGCCCCCACAGCTACCCTGCGTGTGGTAGAAGTCGGTGTGCTTCTTCCCCGCCTTCCTCCCTTGCGCGTGTAAGATCGAGCCACCATCCTCTGCTCACCCTCGCACGCTTTCATTTGCACATACAGCATACGGCGCTCGGCGACGGTGTTATCGCACTTGGACTTTATGCGGAACACCACGGCGACGCCGATCGTGGGATTGCGCCTGGAATGTCCATATAATTGCTGTCGCAATAATGTAATAAAAGTATTCGGCAACTGAAGCGTCCCGTGGCCCATTACTTTCCGCAAAAGAATAAGTAACAAAATCGAACTTTCACCTTGCGACAGTTTGCTGCGCCGCAATTTGTCGTGTTTCTGACTCAGTAAAGTTCGTCGGTTCGCTCACTATCTCATTGTTTATTTTCGGCATAATCGCTCTCGGGTGTGCTCAGTTTCGATAGATTCGTTTTGCCGCGCACATGGCTTGGAACGCAGATGTTCTACAATTTGTAATAGCTTGTACCAAAGACCTAGTATCGCTCACTCGCTTACTCTCTGGACTGTCACGAAATCAAAAGGGGTTTTATGGCGGAACGGTTCAGATTCGAACATTCGCGTGTAGTCGGTGTAGTCGCCGTCACAGATGCTTCGGCGCATCGATTCAAGTGTGCGCCCATTCTCTCATTATTGATACTTTAGCGATATAGTGGGCGTAAGCTTGCGTGCTAGTTGAGGTGGATGTGTGCTGATTACGTGCCAGATACTTACTGTGCCAAGAAGCGGTGCTACACTCTTTTTGACTGTGTAATGGGTGGTACTTACTCTTACCAACGTTCAGAGGCTGAAGTTCTTTCTTTGGAGGTTAACGATACAACGCTGGCGGAAGAGTGAATTTTTTTATCCTCGAGGAAAGCCATGCATCGCAAAGGACGGGCGGCAACAAAGTCAGTCCTTGTATAGCAGTGGTCCGTGAAATTGGACACACAGATTAATTCCGTCCTTGAATAATATGCCAGTCACTATTTTTGCAGCCAACTACTGCGCAAGTCTTCCCTCTACCGTTCCACATTTTGCAGCATGATTTAAGCAGTAGTCCGTTCGCGATCACCCATGCAGTAGCATCTGCGACAGCTGATCGCACCGCAGCAGCATAGAAGCGATAATAGCTAGTTTCGCATTCACGCGCTTTCGCCTGAGGCAACGTGCGACTCCGCAGTGGATGCTCAGTCACTTCAGAGCAGGGGCGAGACAGGCCGCTTTTTTCACGCGGTATGACGTAGGGAAGTTGAACCACGCTTCGCGCTGCTGCGTGCGTAATCAGGTAAATTGAAGGAATAATTCGACGCCAGTTACTACAGTCTACGTAGCCAGTTCGAAATGTACAAAGAAGGAATCGGACTTTTATGACGGTTCTATTCAGCTTTGCATTGTAGATATGCTCCGCATAAAGTTTGTATACTCAAGAAGATAATTGAGTAGTTTAATTTAATGAAGGAATAGCTTTAGTTTTTTTTTTCAAATAATGTCCGCCTGAGCAGATAATTTGTGGTGACGTGATTCGAATAAAATTTGCACGATTTTTGTAAAATATGTGTCAGCTATAAAAAAAAAGTCAAAATAAGTTGCCGTTTAACAGTAAATGCGAGATAAATGCGTTAGGCATTACGTCGCACCTCTTTGAGGACCCGTATGCATATATTGAAAATCTAGAGGGCACAGCGCCTAGGAGCGCGGTTGAACGCGATTGGCTGAAATGCCGCCGGCGATGCTCGACGTCCTTGCAACCGCTGTGAGAGTACGTAGCGCCACCCTAACGCCTTTTACGCTAAACTAACCTAACCTGACCAAACCTATCGTGGGCGACACGCAAAGGCAGCAATTCTCACGGTGTGCCGTCAGAGAGTCGCCGGCGGCGTTTTAGCCAATCTTCTCCAATATACGCTCCGGAGCAGACCACACACACACACACACACACACACACACACACACACACACACACACACACACACACACACACACACACACACACACACACACACACACACACACAGATATATATATATATATATATATATATATATATATATATATATATATATATATACATACATAATGTTGTCTCCTTATTGAAGCACACAGAAGAGGAGTGGGCTCGGGTGTCAGCGTTCAATTACCGGCCTCTCTCGGGGAGGGGTGCTCGGTCCACCTTTGTTTCCGCCAGTGGGACAGTATGATGAGGACAAATATAAATAAGGACGGGAGCGCACCGTTCTGCTCTATATGCCAATTGGCGCTAATGAAGAGACCGATGCCTACGATTCCCAGTCATATTGAGGTTACGGGCATAGCATGCGCACTTCACAGTAAGATAGGGGGTGTGCAAGTATTTGAAATTTCGAATGCAAATCGAATAATCTTTGTTATTTGATTGAGCTAGCTGATTCCTCGTTATTCCTACAAATTTCTCAATTTCATCGCACCGCGGAATTGTCTGCAGCTCTCGACTGCGCTTACGTTGCCTTGGCACCCGTTTTGTAACTCTAACAGACCAGAGGTTGCCTGCCTTACGCATTACATGCCCTACCAAATTTCTTCCTCTTGAAGTCAGCTGGAACATCGGCTACCCCCGTTTGCTCCCTAATCCACCACACCACCATATTGGTGTCTCTTAAATTTACCCCTAACATTTTCCATTCCATCATTCGTTGCGCGGTCCTTAACTTCTTCTCAAGCTTATTTGTTAACCTACAAGTTCCTGCCCCACGTGTTAGTACCGGTGGAATGCGATGACTGTGTACTTTTCTTTTCATGGATAGCGGTAAGGTGCCGGTCATGATTTGGTAATGCCTGTCGTACGCGCTCCAACCCATTTGTATTCTTCTCTAAATTTCCTTCTCATGATCAGGGTGAGCAATTGATCTGGATAAACACACTCCTAGCTGCGCAGATTCTAGAGGCTGACTGCCGATCACGAATTCTTGCTGTCTTGCCAGGCTGTTGCCTTCGTCGTCTGCGTATCGCCACGTAGCCCGAGCACCACGCAGGTTGCTTTGGACAAGCGTTGCAACAGAGGGAAACACCGACGGCGGCCATCACGACACGCTGAGTGCGCGAAGCCTGCGTGCCCACCGAGGAGCTGCCCCGCCAGTGGGAAACCACCGCGTGTGGCTTCAAAAATTGGAGGCCGCAAACGGCGTTCGAGGACAGTGGCACGCGACAGAGGGCGTCTTCGACGGCCGTCGCTGCACAGGGAACGAAGCGATCTTCTAGAATTAATTCTGGGCGCAAGTCCGCCGCTTGATCCCCTTAATAAATGTTTTATTTTTATAAACCCGTGCTGGCCAAAAGCGCTACAATATTAATGTTCAACCCTGATCGTACACTTTCTCGGCTAAGGTCCTGAGTCATTTGTTGCAAGTATGGCTGTGGTGCTGGGCTGCTAAGCACGAGGTCGCGGGATCGAATCCCGGCCACGGCGGCCGCATTGCGATGGGGGCGAAATGCGAAAACTCACCTAGATTTAGGTGCACGTTAAAGAATCCCAGGTGATCTAAATTTCCGGAGTCCCCCCACTACGGCGTGCCTCATAATGAAATCGTGTTTTTGGCACGTAAAACCCCATAATTCATTTTTTTTAATTTGTTGCAAGTCAACACTCCGTTGCTGAAGAGGACAATGTCATCTGCAAACCGATGGTTGTTCAGATATCCGCCGTTGATCCTCACTCCCGAGCCTGCCCATTCTTAATAGCTTGAATACGTCTAAGGATGCCGATGAATATCATTGGAGAGATTGTGTCTCCTTATCTGACCCCTTTCTAGCCTAGCGGCCGCCGTGTAGCACCATCGCTAGTGCAACGAACGCGTAATGCGGAGGCTGTGGGTTCGGCTCTCACCGGCGGCAGCCAGCTGGAATATGTGCTTTATCCTTCTTCTCCTCCCAGCTCAAGAATGTTCGGCCTCCTTTGAGAAAGAACCTTTTTCTCGCTGAATGCAGAAACGCAGATATAACTTTGAAAAAGTAACTGAGCACTTTTGCCTGATTCATGTAGTTTCTGATTCTGTTTTTGGTACACATGCACTTAACGCTTCATCGGCTCGTGATTTCTGTAAAAAACCATCTTTACTGCATCGCATCTCTGCAAGAAAAAAAAAAACGAAGGAGAGAAATAAATAAATCAAAAGAGACATTTGGAGAAATCCGGAAATTGAGTTTCGTAACGGTTCGATATTGACCGCTCGTGCTAATGCATTTGCTGCGGCTGTTTTTATTAAGCAAGTGCTCGCGGCGTCATGTTTTGTCATTGAAAGCACGTAATTGCAGAAACGTCGTTCTTGCAGCAAGATGGTCATACTTATACTGCAACATATTGTCCACCGTTCACCTGCGGCAGCTTTCATAAATCGACTGCTTACAGCATTCTCCTAAACATTTCCAGGGTGGCTGAAGCACTGGACCTTGAGTCTCCCGAAGACTTCTCCATCGATCGGCAGTACGAGGTGAGCTATATAAACACCGAAAGAAGTTTGAAACAAGCTTTTCGCGCACAATATTCATCAATTGGATGCTAATCATCATCCACAAAAGCCACCGCTTCGTGCGTTGATTGTATCGAGACCACGCCTCGTCGCCTCACGATTTAGCACATTAGGGAGGCACGGTCGCCTATTTTTTTTTCAGCTGCGTGGTCTGTTGGGTGTAGGAACAAGCACCGCATGTTTACCGGAGAATTTGCCTGTGGCGAAGCGGTAAATCCTAGACTACGCCTCGAACAAGACTGTGTCCCATTTCGTTCTTCTCATTTTATTAAATTTTTGAGACCATTTGACGGGGTGTTACATCAAGGGTTGGTTGTACAGAAAAGGTGTAACTGTCGCAATAAGTCAACGTGAATGACTTGTTACGCTGTGCATGAAACTTTATGGCCGTGTGATAATGATAACAGTGACGTTGTTGGAAGTCCGTTGCAGTGTTCGACTGCTTCATAGAAGGATGAAAAAAAAGCGTTTTAGTACGGACAGTGTTGGCGCGCAACTTGGTGTGTGTGGCCAGCGCGATGATATATATGTAAGTTATGGAGACGCAAGATGCGTTTAGTGAAGGAACTTGCGAAAAAGTGAGAGTTGCGATAAAAAACAGTCGCGCTGCAACCTCGGATTCCTCGGCAATAGCATGCGTCAAGTTTGAGATTATCCGCTCGTTTCTCTAACACCCGTTATTCGACGCACTTTTATGACGGTTGCTTAAGCTATATACGAGAATTTGCGCAGCTTTGCGGTTTGTGCACGTTGATCTTCGTAGCACGAACTTATTTCTCCTACGGTAGATAATATCAGCGTCTCCTATACAGCTGCTCGCGAGCTAGAGCTTCCCATCTTTTTTTGCTGCTGCAATTTAAGAAACGGTCCGGACTTCTTGATCAAGCCTTGCTAGGCCATGGTATACAGTGTTCATGTTCAGGGATGATGCGAGGAGATGGTGCCAAGGACTTCACCCGTCTGCTTGTCCTCGTCTACGAAACGCAGATAGCCAAATTTCTGAGGGACCACTGTGGAGGCCTGCTACTGGAACACGCAGAGTCCTTCTGCCTTGGGGAACGCAGCGAGGGCTGCGCCACCTGGACCTCTGTACAGGCGCCGGCGTGTGTGAGTTCATTCTTCCACACTCAATTACGGACTGACAGTGAGCCGCACAATGGAATTCAGTAATAATAATAATAATAATAATAATAATAATAATAATAATAATAATAATAATAATAATAATAATAATAATAATAATAATAATAATAATAATAATAATAATAATAAAAATAATAATAATAATAATAATAATAATAATAATAATAATAATGACGTTGATGACGACGGCGGCGGTGATAACCATAATATAGAGCGTTTGCAGTAGTAGTAGTACCACTGGTAGTAGTATTAGCGGACAAAACAGTTCTTCGATCGTCATCTTAGATATCAGTCATATAGTCACCAGTGATCTCCAATCTTTAATAGCGCAGCTCTTAGGCGCCCGTTCCTGCGGCGAGCGCCGGCGGCGGCGTAACCGAGCGAACGAGCACAGCGAAAGATAAAAGTGCGAACGCAGAGCGTGAGATGAAAGACGCGAGCCGCGAACGTCGGAGACCAATGAAAGTGGCCCCATCAGTGACGTGCGCGCGGGAAACTAATGTCAAGCGGACCCGCCCGACCGCTCGATGCGTACTCATATCTGGTTTCAGCCGGACCGCTCGTTTCGTGCTATGGTCTGCTCGCGTCAGCTCTCGCTCGCGCTTGTTTGGTTTGCTTGGTTTGGTCTCTTTCCCGCTTGTTTCGATTGTCGTGGTTTGCGATTGATTTGTAATCTGATCGTATGCGCGACGCGAACTGTGTAGTACTTCCTTTCTTCAAGCCACGCGGCACCAGCGATTACACTGGAACCCTCGACGAGTCAATGTACAAGAGCCGGCGCGCTTGACCCGCAATCAGATTTTCGAAGACTGCCGGCTCTGCTACATGTCTCTCTCAAATTTTTTGCCTCAATATATCGCAAAATGAAAACACTTATAGAGCTGCGCTCAGATTTCGCATTGAGGAGTATTGTAATCGTCGGTGAACTTTTTTAAATACTGTTTCATTCTTGGCCTATATGTGCCCCTTGGTCAATATATTTGTACCACTAGCTGTCTCGGGACAAGAGCAATAACGACCGGTAACTCTCTGGTATATACTTAGAATCGGATCTGTGTGAGGATTCTAAAAGTGGTTTTCACGTGACGAAGCACATCGCAGCTTTGTTTCTTGTATGTTAATTTTTGCGTTGTAAAACTGCCACGCGTCGTTGTTTTGCTTTTCGCCGGTCTTCATTTTCAGCTGATGATCACTATTATCAAGGTGTCGCTCGGCTCAAGACGCGCCTATATATCCGAAAACTCTTGAATATTGTTGCGGAAGGAGGCGCATATCTGATCAGATTGCGCGCCCATGGTGTTGGGCTGCTAAGCACGAGGTCGCGGGATCGAATCCCGACCAGCAGCCGCATTTCGGTGGGGACGAAATGCGAAAACACCCGTGTACTTAGATTTAGGTGCACGTTAAAGAACCCCAGGTGGTTCATATTATACCGGAGACCCCACAGTACGGCGTGGCTCATAATCAGAAAGTGGTTTTGGCACGTAAAACCCCATAATTAATAATTTACTCTGGATTGTACGGTGGGTCATGTATAAATAGCGGATGCACTCAACTCGCGGGATTAGATTAGATAATAGACGACTGTGCTCGTCAATATGGAGAAGCAGCGCTGGCCATGACATGCTGTGGCAGTTCGAGCGTGAAGCTAAGAAAATGCAGCAGATCCAACGTGTTGGAATCTGTAGACAACGAACATTTGTGCGAGTGCATAAAGAGTCGAAACACGAGTATACTCACTCACGCACACACACACGCACACACACACACGCACACAAATTATATCGAGCATCTTGTTAAGCGGAGTTGCTGACTACTAACGAGTACGACGGACGCCTTGAACGCATCGCGATCTTGGAGGCAGCATGCACATACGTACGTAACTCAATTCGAATCCATTCTATCCGCAAGGAGGGTTTACCTCCTCATTACCATGCAGACGCGGATGCGCGAATGCGAGCTTTCAGGTACTTTTTTAGTGCGAAAATGCCCCATTAAACGAAAAACTGGCGTTGTCGTCGGCGGCGTGACCGAAAGATGGTACCAAAAATGGCCGACGGCGCGAACAGTAAGACACGTAAAAAAAAATGCTCGCATTCACGTCAAATTTGTCAGGCAGGATGTAAACGAATTAAATTAATGCCTTCGAAAAAAAATTTGGCAAATTTTGGTCTGGGTGCGAGACGAGCATGCTTTCCCGACGCCAAGTTTATTGTCATGGTTATGGTTATGGTTGACTAAAGTTGTGCCCAGTGCTTGCATCTTTGCACACGCCACGTCACTGCCTCCGTCACTTCCCCCCACGTGTCGCTTGCTCTTCGGATTTCATTGGATCTACTGCGACGCACTCTTGGCGCCAAATCAGGAATGTATAAAAATGAAGTTCGCCTATATAGTGCGTGCGTCATTGCGCACATCACATTGCTGTGTCCTACGTGTCGCTTTTTCTTCGGATTTCATTGGTGCTGTGTCAACTGCGATGCGCTCCGAAGCGTCTACTTCAGCGGTAGCTGTGAAAGGTGGTCGGCCACGGAAGCACGCTTCAGAAGACGAAGGAAACACAAAAGAAGACGACATAGTCACGACAGACCTACCACTAGGCATGAAATAAGATTCATCGTTCTGCAGCAAAAATGGTCCGAATGTTTACAGCCTGAGGCCAACGTATACGCAAACACACACACCGATACAGCAGAAATAACTTTAATGCATGTCGAAAACATCAATCAAAAATATTTCACCTAAGCGATTAAAATGCTTTCGCATCCCCACACGTCAGCAGTATTAACCGTCTCTACTGAATTTTTTTCCCCACACTGCCGGCATCGCCCCCAGCTGCCGCGGATTCGCGGAGTCGAGCGCCATCTGATGGTGCTGCAAGGAACCCAGCAGCGCGCGTGCTCCGCTGTGAATGGCTGGAACAGCCAAGCGGCAGCGGCCGTGGTCACTAAACCCGGCAAGGTTTAGCATATTGAAAGCTTCGCTTCGCTTTTAATACGCTGCCACTGTTTGGCACAGAGGGCTCACCATAATGGCACGACACTTTGAACGTGAACATACGCGCGCTTGTATCAACATTTGCTTTAGCCCGATGCGTCCAGTAGTACCACAGTACCAGGAAGCTCGCCTTCGGGCACAGCCTTCGCCGCCAGCGTCCCTCCATGGTTCAGAACAACATTCATTTGGGCTAGATGGCGCATACTTGAATTAGGAAGGAACAGCGCCAACTAAGACGACCACGAGAGGGAGAACGACACAGGACAAGCGCCATCCTTGCCCTGCGTCGTTCTCCCTCTCGTGGTCGTGCCGCTGTTCCTTTCCAATTCAAGTTCCGGCCCCCATGGTTTCCCGGTAAACATTACGGTTACGTAAGCTGCAGGTGCCGGCAAACGTGAGAACCAAGCAGGGATCTTTGAGTGCTATCGCGTTCCACTCACAAAGGCGAAGCTTAAGCGTCCTCCAAATTTTATAACACTTCGGTGCCCAGTCATGCTAGGGACTGGACACGTGCATCAAGTAGAGCGGTTCATTTGCTGATGCCAGATCGCAGTATGTATCCTCCGCTCGCTATGCATGGGCTGTGTGTTGCGGGGCTGCAGTTGGCAAGCGGTTTCAGCGCTGGTCGCCCATATATATATTTATTTATTTATATATTTGTGTATTTATATCCTCAAAGGTCTCTTGTTGAAACATTACATTGATATAACTGCGGTGGTTCGAGTGCTGTTCGCCTTTCCGGACATAGAAAGATGGCCGCATTCACAGCAATGTCTGTTTTTGCTGTTGAACGTGTGCCTGCAGATTCTTCAAATTATATATATATATATATATATATATATATATATATATATATATATATATATATATATATATATATATATATATATATATATATATATATTGTGTGTGTGTGTGCGCGCGCAATCCGCCAAGGCGACGACCTTATAACTTAGAGGTGGGTCTATTGATACTTTATGGAACTGTAAGATAGAAGAGAAAATATCTGGCTTGTTGTTGTCGAGCCAGTATTGCAATCATTACTTTGTTCTCGCAGGCCAAACATGTGCCCAAAGAAGCCCTGACGGTCGCAGTCAAGACATGCAACCAATTTCATAAAGACCGAGGTAGGACATTAGATGAGCACACTTGACGGGAATATGTTGAAGGTTTACAGTTACTTTTGGTGATACACAGCCACTTACCCAAATTAAAAAAAAAAACTGGCTATGTTTGCTAAATCCAGATTTCCACTAATAATGTAAGTGCGCACTTGTAACAGTGCTCACTGTGGTTAAATAAAATTGGGCTGTTACTTGTATGTGAAACATGATTGTTCAATGTCTATCTTGCTGAATTTCTGCACCAGGACCTCTCAGCCCACAACCGTGTGTTTGCCCCAACGATCTGTTTGCGTTTCTTTCTCTTTCTTTTTTATTTCCTCTCTGTGAAATGCTTGCAGGAAGTTTTAGCTAAGCTGGAAACACGCTAATGATATTATAGTCGTTGTAGGAGTATCGAAGTAGGTCTTTCTCGAGCCCTTCTGTATCTTCTGTAGTACGTTATGTTTCTGTTGCGCTGTGGCAGTCACGGTGACACACGAAGTTAGTGGAAAACAAGAAACACGCGACAAGTGAAGCGCAAGCTGTCAACCGAGTTCTATTCAACGAGAGTGAGTTATACTCTCCCTCTGAATTTCTGGCGCTTTTGGAACGGCGAAAATTCTACTGGCGCTGCAGTGCTTGCGCGTGCCGACGACAGATGTCTCCACGCGCGCACTGGCCTCGAACCTTCCGACGAGGTTTGCGCGTGCAGAATCTCGCCCAATTAAATGTGCACCACCGGCTTTACTAACCGTCCTGCCAATGAATGCTTCCGGCAACAACGAGACGTAAAAGGGAAGCCGGCATGAAGTTAGCTCGCCCACGAACCTCCATCTTCACGTTAATTCGCTTCGAAGTGGCCGATCACCCGCCGCGGTTTCTCAGCGGCCGTGGTCGTTGCCGAGTGTGAGGGCGCGGCTTCGGCTGCGGTGCATGCATGGTTGCATGCATTCTGTCGGGAGTGGGACGTGGAGAGACGCTCGTGTACCGCGCGTTGGGTGGTGGAACGACAGGAATACACCCCGGGCGGTCGAGATTAGTCCGGAGCCTTCCACTAAGGTCTCTCTCATTGGCTCCTGTGTGTTTCGGGACGTTAAGCACAATCGATCAATCAATCAATCAACCAATCAATCGAGCATTCGGTCGGTCGGATCCAGAAAGGTTGTGTTAGATCCGGTACGGACTCGATGGAATGAAGAGGCCGGCAGTTTTGCTGCCTACAGCAGACGATAATGTTGACTGTGATGACGGCAGTAACGAAATGACGTCGAAATGACGGGAAAAGAAAGTGAGACACGAAGTCCATCAGAAGCCCTTCAGTAACGGAGCTATGCTATCAGCACGTTGTCGCTTAACCGCACCTGTGAAAAATATGTCGGGGTTTCTGGGTTGTCTCTGTTCGAAAGTGTGATACAGCATGACAAATTCCGATAGGTAACCAAACAGTAAAAAAAAGAAAATGAGTCACTGTTGGCTTTTTATATATATATATATATATATATATATATATATATATATATATATATATATATATATATATATATATATATATATATATATATATATTAATTTATTGATATGTGTGTATATATATATATACTAAAGGGATAATCAGACATACACCCATTCGTAGCAATTGCTGCAAAGGAAACCCATACGGGTTCCTCGAATGAAAATCTCGCAGTTGAATAAAAATTCGTCCTGGTCCGGGACTCGAACCCAGGACCACCGCTTTTCGGGGAGAGCCACTCTACCATCTGAGCTAACCAGGCGATTAGCAGATGGTAGGACGAAGTCGAATTTGCCGACAACTCGAAGCAAATGCAAGAGTGACGTAATAGTTCTGTGGAAACCCACAAGGTGGAGAGAAGTAATTAATAAAAGGAAAATCAGACATCCACCCATTCGTAGCAGTTTCTTTCGAGGAGAGAGAGAAACTTTATTTTGTTCCTTCAAGGATTTAGCGTCTCGAGGTCTCGGTCGTCTTCTTAGGCGTCGGCGACTTAGAGTCTCTCCCGGCAAGGGTGGGCCCCTATTCCAGGGCTCCACTGAGCCTAGCAACCTGACTAGCGTGCTGCACTAAGGCCCTTTGGGCCGTGAGCACGCAGCTGGTAAGCCGACTGTCTCATTGCTCCGCACTCGGGTTATTGTGTTACTGGAATGATTGATTGTGTTTACATTCCCATGTGACATGATATAGTGTGGGTGTGGCCCCGCACCATGGGCAGGTGTCTCTGTATTGTGTTGGGTACATTTTGTTTAGGATGTATAAATTTGGGAAGGAGTTTGACTACAATCTGCGCCAACTCGTTGCTTCCTCCTTCGTTAGAGCTTTGTGCGGTGGGGGATATTTGGCTGTCCTCCCTCTGTATAAGTGTAAGATTTCTGTCTGTCCTCCTTCACAAGCGTGTGGGTGATGCTCCGGGGCGTGCGACTGCTCTGCTCGGAACGTGGTCTCTCGAGCTAGGCTGTTTGCCCTTTCGTTACCCTCTATGCCTGCGTGGGCCGGAATCCAGATTAACTTGTGCGTAACGTTCCTCTCGGCGAAGTTGGCTCCGCCAAGAATTCTGAGGGCGGCTTTGCTAATCCTGCCCCTCGTGTAATTTCTGCACGCTTCCTTCGAGTCTGTTAAGATGTTTAGAGGCCTGCCTGTCCTATATCCTTCTACTGCCGCCAGCGCCACGGCAATTCTTCGGCCTCCGCTGTGTCGGCTGCCTTTGCCGTCGCACATGTGATCAGATTCCCGTCGCCGTCCACCACCACCGCCGTGGCCGTGCGCTTCCCTTCTCGCGGGTACGTGGCAGCATCCGTGTATACCGTGTTCTCTAGTAGCGCTAGTGTCTTTTCCAGGTATTCGGCTCGCGCCTGCCTTCTGCTCTCGTGGAGGTTGGGGTCCATGTTCTTAGGTACTGGCCTAACGCTTATTGTTTTCCTTAAGCAGTCGGGCACGTCTGCGTATCTATCTACGTGTCCGCTCGTGTCCCGTCCCAGCCTAGTCAGGAGCGCTCTCCCTGCAGGGGTGCTCTTGAGTCTGGCTTTATGCGTTTCGAGCAGGGCTTCCGCCAGTTCACTGAAAGTGTTGCTGATGCCCAGTTGGAGCAGTTTTTCGTTTGACGTGTTTTTTGGCAGATGGAGAGCCGTCTTGTATGCTTTCCTGAGTATCGTGTCCGCCTGTTCCCTCTCTCCTTTGGTCATCGCGTGGTGCGGTAGCGAGTAGATGACTCGGCTGACGACCAGGCTGCCGACGAGTTTGAGTGTGTCTTCCTCTTTCATGCCGTATCTTTTTGGGAGACCCTGTTGATCATCCGGCCCACCTGCTCCGTCACTTTGCTCAGCAGGCTGATGGGGTGGCTGCATTTTCTGCTGCCCTGTAGCCACATGCCCAAGATTCTGATCATGTTCTTTTCCGGGCTGTTTTGACCGTCAAGCGTTACTTCCAGTGTTGCTTGGGTGGGGTGTCTACCTACTCTCAGTAGTTATTTTTCTGTGGAGCATAGCGGTCCCCTCTCTCTGGTGTACTTTTCGACACAGCGCGCAGCCTCTTGTAGCTTCTTTTGTTTTTCTCCCAGTGAACCTTGCGTGACCCAAACCGTGACGTCGTCCGCGTACATCGCGTGTTGGATGCCCTGGATCTCGCCGAGTCGTTTTGCCAGGCCGATCATCGCCACATAGCACGGGCGATATCACGGAGCCTTGGGGTGTGCCTTTACACGGTGTGGAGAAGGTGTCGCTTCTCAACTCCGCCAGCCCTACCGTTGCCGTTCTGTCGGTTAGGAAGTCCTTGACGTAGTCGTGTACTTTCCTTCCGCAGTTGGTGTTGTTGAGGCCCTCCATTATGGCCGCGTGGCTGACGTTGTCGAAGGCGCCTTTGATGTCGAGCGCCATCACAACGTTTTCACCCGCCTTGGGCATTGTGTCGAGTACCTCCTCTTTGAGTTGCAGGAGGACGTCCTGCGTCGATAGGTTGGCCCTGAAGCCATACATGCTGTCAGGGTACCACCTCCCGTTCTCCAGGTGCTGCTGGATCCTTCTGGTGACTATTCTCTCATACAGTTTTCCCAGGCACGACGTAAGCGAGATCGGCCTGAGATTCTCGATCTGTAGTTTCTTGCCCGGCTTGGGTATCATGACCACGACGGCGTGTTTCCATTCCGCCGGTGCCTTCCCCTCTTGCCAGAGCGTGTTGAGGTGAACCCGTATGGGTTTCCTTTGCAGCAATTGCTACGAATGGGTGGAAGTCTCATTTTCCTTTTATTAATTACTTCTCTCCACCTTGCGGATTCCCGCAGAACTATTACGTCAAGTATATGTGTGTATATATATATATATATATATATATATATATATATATATATATATATATATATATATATATATATATATATATATATATATATATATATATAGGGGGCCCATCCTCAGAATTCAAGTCGACGTACCCTGTCAATTCACCAGCTACAATTCGAAAATTGCAATATGTGATGCAAATTGATTAGCGAGAAGCTTCATTAGTAATCGTTCGTTAATTGGTCACTTATGCATTTGATTTCTCGTGGAAGTAATGTCCGCCTCATCAAGTGCGTTCAAGGGTTAAAATTGTACTACCGCCACAGGTGTTGTTATTTTTATAATTTGGCAGAGCTAAAAGAAAAAGCGCCCTGTTTATATATTCTTGGCATTGTCCACATGCTAGGGCTCACAGACCCTATAGGTCTTCAGGAGTGCTGCTTTGCTCCTGTTTAGGATCATCGTTTCGTGTTTTGGAAAGCAACTTCCCTGTTCTTGCAGGCTCAAGAAAGCAGCGTGTGAACCTAGAACTCGGCATATAAGATTGCTTGCTGGGCCAGGTGATTAATGATATCGAGATGAGTAAACGGGCCCATATGGTCTAGGAGACGACGCGTACAACGGGCTGATCTTGCAGTTCAAGTTTATGCGGACGCAGGCACACGTACGTACAAACACAGACACGAAATGCCACGTTATCGCGCGTCATCCTCGGCGCTTCCGGCTACGCGTATTGCGCCTCGCATCGGCGTCGCCTTCGAAAACTGCATCGCCGGCGCCCTTGCGCTGCTCTGCCATGCAGTGCCGGTGATCAAGGCGACGTGGGCCGGGGACGCCCACCGGGTGCTCTTCTTCAGCGACGTGGAGGACGACCGCGTGCCGACCGTCACGGTAGGCGTGGCCAACGTGGAACGCGGTCACTGCGCCAAGACGCTGGCCATTCTGAGGCACGTCGTGTCGCACGGTCTGCTCGAGCGCTGGCTGCTCGTGGCCGACGACGACTCCCTCATCAGGCACGTGTGCACGCCTTTTCACGCACTCTATGCACGGACGCGTGTGGGTCCGCAGGCAATGCCCACAGTAAACCCTCCGTCTTCGTATGAGACCGCGCATCCCAGCGAGCAGGACTGCAGCTGTTGGCGGCTGAGCTCTCGATAGCGCGCGCGTAGTCTTCAAAAGGACGGGTGCCCGTTGCTGCTGCTTTTCTATATGTATGCTCTGTACAAGCGTTATACGCGCTGAAGTGTTCCTGTCCGGCAGGGAGCACATACTGAAGCACTAGTCTTTACCGCTGCTGAGCCCCACCTCTACGACACAACTCTATAGTGACACGGTCATTGCTCGATTCTCTACCCTCCTTCGTTTTGTAACTCTCGCAGACCTCGCATGCACCAGTTAGAGGGAAACGCGAAGGGCTGCTGGCGGGAGAGTGAGCAAACATTTCGGCCCGCAAAGTCGTTGTACCGGTCCTGACCGCAACGAGTGGCCTCTCGTGGTGAACTCACGTAGACTTAATTATGCGTAACGTTTTGACCTTTTATGAAAGGTGCTTAACTGCGGTGAGTGTGCCAGCGTAAATAATGGCCTCGCTGACGTTTGCAGAGTTTCGTGGTAACATCATGTAAATCTCTCAGCTCGTGTTATATATGTTATGGATATGAAAATTGTGTCGCATAGATGCGGGTAACTTGAATTCGGTTGTTGTGTTAACTGTTTAGGCGAGAGTTGCATTCGTTCCTGAGAGTTGTATCTGCGGGGAAAAAAAAATGAAACTATGGTCGAGCTGTTGCCTTCCGTGTGCTTTCCAATTGGCGGACAATATCACAGTTCAGAATATAGTGCGTAGGCGATTACTTCCCCAGCGTGACATGCAAAATGTGTGCTTTAGGAATTACGGATCTCCCTACGCTTTGGCCCCCCATAACGTGCTATCCCCCTTCTTCCAGCATACCGCGCCTCCTGGACCTGTTGAGTTGCTTCGACTGGGAAGACGACGTGGCGCTCGGCGAGCGCTACGGATTTGGTGCAGCTACTGGCCGCGGCTACGACTACCTCACGGGAGGCTCGGGGTACGCACTTTCAGTGTCTCGCTGTAGCCATTAAAAATAAAGCAGCCCTCAGTTCGATGAGAGTACATGGCGAGATTTCACATTCGACCCTGGCGAGCGCAGATTTGTAGAGGTTAGAAATAGCTGTGATGAAAAAAAAGAATATCGCTCGTACAAACCGGTCGCACACGAGACAGTATGAGGGAGAGATTGTGACTATACACCGTGGATGTATTATTATTATTATTATTTCGTCTGTTTCAGCATACGTGTACAGTTGCGTAGTTATACTAAACCAAGTTTCGGTGCTCGCGATCAGCAATGCAGTCTACCTGTCAGCACGATAACTGAAAAGGGAGAAAGAAAGACTGAAATAGATTCGTTCCTGTTTCGCTACCATGCACGGGGTAGAGGAGAAATGGAAATGAGGAGGCGGGGAGAAGGCAGAAAAGGAAGTGAGCGTGGACGCACACATGGCAGATCAGCGCGCAGCGAGAGGCTGTCGCACGTTCTGCTGGTGTTCGAGAACCGCCAAGGGCACTCTGACAACCTTCTGTGTGGATGATGGCCGACGCCAAGGTAACGACAACGTTCTGTTCCTTGTCGGTGTGCCAATAGCTGCGTTGCACTGCGTTGGCCGTCATCAGGGAAAGTAAAGCATCGATCAAGGATTTGACCTCTTCTGATTACTTCTTGCATGTATGGTTTCCCTTTTACTCTCCAACACATTTCTCTTTTATTCTGCACGCTTTATTTTTTTTTACTTCCTGCGTCCTTCGTTTAGTTGTGTACAGTTTCCACAGGATGCGGTTCCTTTTTTTTTCTTTTTCCTATTGTGCACGCATGTGAGGCCAAGCAGCCTCACTACGGGCGCGTGCTTTACCTACAGGATGGTGTTCAGCCGCAAGACTGTCGAGCGGATCATCAACTCGCCATGCTCGTGTTCGAAGGCCGACTCTCCTGACGACATGACCTTGGGAGTGTGCCTCAAGCAGCTGGGCGTTCCCATCACGCATTCACCGCTGTTCCACCAGGTATATGCATATACGTCAGCATGAAATGTAACGCGGACAGAAAAAAAGCAAACGGCACCCCTGTTCCCCGTAATCACAAGGGAATGCTAAATGCTGTCGTTCCGTAACCGGTCCTTAAGCATCACGTGGGCACATAAGCAGATTTGCATCGCCGATACTAACGCTGGTGAAGCTGGAAACGCAAGAACGCAGTCTAGTCCCTTCCGGCTGGTTCGCGCTTGAACGTGTGCTGATATTGCGTGCTTGTACAGTCGCGTTCAATACGAGCTGCAACACTGTGCCCGTAGTCGAACGGCCCGGCTCCCAAGACTGCACATCAACGCCGACATAGGAAAATTGGAGCACTGAACACCGTTCAAAATACTGCTATTTATCAAACCAATTTTTCGTATGTCGGCGACACCTTAGGCGCCCCTTCTGCCACGATCACCGCGTTGCAGCTCATATTGAACGCGACTGTGCGTAGTTACGTCAGCTGCGCCTCCCAATGGGCTGCACTGACACAGCTCTTGCGGGACGCAGCTGCAGGAAAAGCACACCCGTGATATATGTGCTGCGTGCTTGCTGTCTCGACACACCAGCACGCAAAAATTTGAATTCGTTGTTAAAGCGACGCTGAGCAGCAACGCTAAAACAGCGTAGACTAATTCTTGATAGATTATTCATTCAAAACTCTACTTTCGCTCATTCGGCGGGAGAACTTGCGGATAGTCGTATACATTGTGAAGGCCAACTTAGGGGTGTGCGAATATTCGCGAATACAAATCGGATGGTGTTTGCTACTCGGTTCGTATGCGATTCGAGAATTCGCTGTTCAAAGGTTAAATATTTGCCTCTGTTCAAATATCAGCGATAACGACACTTATCCGAGAGAAAAGTAGATGCAGGTTATTTCAAGTTACAGTGGCGAAGGTGCCTTCTCCAAGCAGCCCTCGTGCCAGTGTGCGCTTATCATGTGACAACCGCGCGCGTCATCGTGGCCACCATGTTGGGGTACGAACATGTCGAGAAGCTGCGTAAACAAGAACAGTAACAACAGGATAACAAAAAAGGTACATATCGCACCGAGTTACAATAACAGTAATAATCTAGTGAAAATCAGTCCCCGTAAAAAAACAATACAATGCACTGGGAGCTGATACGGTACACTGACGTCATCGTGCCCGTCAAGTTTGGTGAAAAAACTGCGCCCGTGACAATTATCCATTGGGCCAAACTTTAAAGAGAAAAAAAAAACGGCGCATCTTAGACGAATGTCGGTATGCAGTCTTTATTGAACTATTCGGAATATGTGGCAGCGTCAGCAGTTGGAACTCCTTCACGCTTGTTCCCGTCCTGGATCCGCCCTCCTGATGGTCCGATTGTGTGCGGATGATTTTTCTCAACGATCGCCTCAGGCTGACGAGGTGTGTCTAAGTGAAAGTTGGCGGGACCCGAGGAGACCTTGTGTACATATCGGTGGGAGCTCTAAAAAGTGCGTGGAAAACTTCTAAATCCTTTAATCGATTACAAAAAATTGTAATGAACCTTGGCAGACCGGGCGGGCTCCTCACCAGCTGGCGATAGGGCGTGCTCGGAGTTCCTAGCTGTATATTCGTGCAAGCTTCTGCAGAATTGAGCGATATTATCCATAACGGCTACAACCCCAGCTACAGATTCTATATGGAAATTGTTTGGATCGGACTGCTGGTACGATCTGTTGGGAACTCGGCGCTGACGCCCGTGGTTGTACCTGGGTCGCAAGCCCCAAGGGTAGCGTTGGCCTGGCGGCCTGGGGTACAACTGGAAGCATCCGAAGGTCCCGGCAAAGCATGAGTCGACTGGTAACAACGAAACAACTTGTTTATTTTAACATCGCAAAGAGTTGGCGGTCAGGTTGACCGAAGTAGAGAGACGGGAGAGCACTTCACTCAACAGAAGAAATCGGAGCCCTCCCTTTTGCGTCCGGGGGCAGCTGTTTTTATACTCTCGCAGTTGAGGGCAAGAAGGAACCCCTCAAAAGACGAGCACGTGAATGTACAATGGGCTAATGGTGACGCACACTGTCGTAGCGATGCCGTAGCACCATGACGAGCACGATCTCGTAGCACCCTGTCGAGCACGATCTCGTAGCACCCTGTTGTAGCGCTGCCGGTCGGGCACAATGACTGTAATGAGAGGATGGTCCCTGCTTTGGCATCGCCTGTTTCGGGCACAATGACTGGAATGAGAGGATGGTCCCTGCTTTGGCATCGCCTGTTTCGGGCACAATGACTGGAATGAGAGGATGGTCCCTGCTTTGGCATCGCCTGTTTCGGGCACAATGACTGGAATGCGAGGATGATCCCTATGCGGTCGCATCGCCGCAGTCGCGCTTGGAAACACCTGGCGATGAGCGTTGCGGCGACGACGATCGGGCCAAAAATGTCTGCCGCCCCGCCGCAGTCGCGCCGGCAAAACCACGTGTCGCAGGCGAATCGCAACAGACCGCCCCGCCGGGGGAAGGAGATCCCGATGGACAGGGGACTGCATCCGCTGTCCGGAGGGATGTCGCTCGATGATGCACATAACCGAAGTCGGGCGTCCCTCGACGTTTCTTGAGCGCAGCGCACAGAGAAGGCCTCGTTCTCTCGTTCAGGTTCGCACGGGACACTGCAAAGTGACTTCGGGAGAGTTCACATTTTTGTTCTCGTTCCCGGCAAGCGTTAGAACTACGCTGAAACTCAACCGCTCAGTCAGCAAGCACGGCACAACCCTCACTAAGCCCTGCCAGGCTCTTTCCCCTTTTTATACCACTGCCTAGTTCCTTACAGTAGTCTAGCATCACTCAGAACGCGTCCACAAATTGAAAAATTGCACTAGAAAGCATATCATCACTTTGAAACACTAAACAAAAGCAATATGTTAAAAAAAAATCCTGCCTCAGGAAGAAAAACATCAGTAACAAACAATTTTGAGGCTGATTCCTACGTTAGGGGCTTCGACTTAAGCCATCGGCGTTACCGTTGAGACTCCCCTTTTTGTAACGCACCTCAAAGGAATATTGTTGTAAAGCGAGGCTCCAGCGCAGGAGGCGGCCATTTTTGGGAGAGATGGTCTGCAGCCATTGGAGAGGGCAGTGATCCGTCTCAATGATAAACCTCGAGCCGGCTAGATAGCATGACAATTTCTGAACGGCCCACACGAGACACGCACACTCTTTCTCGGTGGCGCTATACGCCTGCTCACGACTGGTCAGCTTACGACTAGCATACAGGACGGGGTGTTCTACTTCTCCATTTTCCCGTTGGCACAGTACAACGCCCATGCCTCGCTCACTAGCATCGCACTGAACAATGAACCCTTTTGTATAGTCTGGCGATCGTAGCACAGGCTGGCTTGTTAGGGCACTCTTTAGGGCGCTAAAAGCTCTTTCCTTTGTCTCGTCCCAGACGACTGTTTGAGGCTCTGTTTTTCTTAGAGCATCCGTCAGGGGAGCCGCGATATCAGAGTACCTAGGGATGTACCTCTGATAGTAGCCGGCGACACCCAAGAACGACCGAATATCGGTCTTGGTGCGCGGTTGCGGAAAGTCTCGCACAGCGGCCACTTTTATTTCAGAGGGGCGGCGACGACCCTGACCAATCACGTGACCGAGGTAGACAACCTCGGCCTGTGCTAACTGGCACTTAGGAGCCTTTACTGTCAAGCCTGCTTCGCGCAGGCGGGTTAGCACTGCCCGCAAGTGTGTCATATGCTCAGACCAGGATGCGGAGAATATCGCTACGTCGTCTAGATACGGTAAAGCGAATTCTTGCTGTCCCCGCAACACTTTATCCATGAGGCTTGAAAAACAGTATGGCGCGTTCTTCAAACCAAAACTCAACACTTTAGGACGGAATGTTCCCATTGGTGAAATGAACGCCGCATACCTACTAGCCTCTTCTGTAAGTGGAACCTGCCAATAACCCCTGACAAGATCTAGGGTGGAAATAAACTGAGCGCTACTAACTTTCTCAAGGCGCTCCTCGATGTTAGGGATCGGATAAATTGGATCCTTAGTGATGGAATTAAGCCTGCGGTAGTCGACGCAAGGACGAGGTTCCTTGCCCGGTACCTCAACTAAAATCAAAGGGGAGGTATAATCACTCTCACCTGCCTCAATAACACCGAGCTGTAGCATTTTCTTTACCTCAGCCTCCATAATATCCCTCT
This sequence comes from Dermacentor variabilis, assembly GCF_050947875.1. Taxonomy (NCBI): domain Eukaryota; kingdom Metazoa; phylum Arthropoda; class Arachnida; order Ixodida; family Ixodidae; genus Dermacentor; species Dermacentor variabilis. Next base: position 140,808,757 of record NC_134570.1, on the reverse strand, counting down.
GGCGGGGTGACACCCGATACGCCTTGGATCGTACTGGCTCTGTGGAGGTAAGTTCTATATCATGAGTAAGTACAGAAGTCCTACCAGGCCTCTCAGAGAACAGACCTTGAAACTCTTGTAATAGCTGATGTAGTTCGGTTTTCTGCTCAGGCGACAGCGGTGCTTTACTGATAAGGTCACTAATGACTTGACCGGTGTCTTCCCTGTTCGTCACTGAGCCTAGTCCCGGAAGCTCGACCGGAAGCTCTTCAGGAACGTTTACCATCATGCACACCACTGCTTCCCTTTGTCTATAAGGTTTGAGCAGATTACAGTGGTAAACTTGCTGTGCTTTCCGCTTTCCTGGCAGACTTACCACGTAGTTAACGTCCGACAGTTTCTGAACAATTCGCGCTGGGCCCTCCCACTGCACGTCTAGTTTGTTGTTTAGCGATGTGCGCAATATCATGACCTCATCGCCAACCTCAAAACGACGGGCCCTGGCTGTCCGATCATAATAAACCTTGGCCCTCTGCTGGGCCTTTGTCATTGCTTCACCTGACAACTCCTGTGCCCTTCTTAAGCGTTCGAGGAGCTTAAGTACGTACTCCACCACGACTGGGTCGTCGCCCCTACCTTCCCATGATTCTCGAAGCATGCGAAGCGGAGATCGAAGCGAGCGACCGTACACCAGTTCAGCTGGCGAAAACCCCGTAGCCGCATGCGGCGCGGTCCTTAAAGCAAACATCACCCCAGGCAGACACAGCTCCCAGTCAGTTCGATGTTCAAAACACAACGCTCTCAACACGCGCTTCATGACGGAGTGGAGCTTCTCAACGGAATTCGACTGTGGGTGGTACACTGAGCTGTGTAACAGCTTTACCCCACACCTTTCGAGAAAAGTTGTCGTCAAAGCGCTAGTAAACACTGTGCCCTGATCTGATTGGATTTCCGCAGGAAAACCAACTCGCGCAAATATGGACAGTAGTGCATTAACTATCTCAACTGAGCTGAGTTCTTTAAGCGGCACTGCTTCAGGGAACTTTGTCGCTGGGCAGATCACAGTCAAAATGTGTCTGTACCCCGTGGCTGTTACCGGCAGAGGTCCCACAGTATCAATAACGAGCCGTCTAAAAGGCTCCGTAATGATAGGTACCAATTTCAACGGCGCCCTCGATTTGTCCCCTGGTTTGCCCACCCGCTGACAAGTGTCACATGTCCTCACGAAATGGTCTGCGTCCCGAAAACACCCTGGCCAATAGTACTCTTGCAAGAGACGGTCCTTAGTTCGCTTAACTCCTAGGTGTCCGGACCACGAACCCCCATGTGACAAGCGCAACAGATCCTGACGATAGCATTGAGGCACGATCAGCTGATCGAACTCCACTCCTCTTCGGTCTAGATACTTCCGGTACAGGACTCCACCTCTTTCCACAAAACGCGCAGTTTTCCTGGCGATACCTTCTTTGACATTGCAGCGCACGTTTTCCAGGCTGCCATCCTTTTTTTGCTCGGCTATCAAAGCCGACCGGCTGACTTTTAGCAACCTATCAAGTCCGTCTGACGTAGGCGCGATGAGCAAATCAGTAGATAGCTCTTCTAACTTTCCCGTGTCGGGCGTTTCCTCTCCAGTATCTGGCGCCTTCAACGCTACAGACTCAATTTTATTCAGTTCGGGCGTGCTCTGAATATCAGCTTGCTGCGCCTCTGACCCTTTTTCGTTGTTTGATAACGTCGGCCCCGCAACTACCGCCTTTGCAGCGAGCTCCCGAACCTTCGATCTGGTTAAGGCCTGAACACTAGCTTCACCAAACAAAAGCCCCTTCTCGCGCAGGAGGTGATCGGACCTGTTTGAAAATAGGTACGGGTACTGGGGTGGCAGCATAGATGACACTGCCGCCTCCGTCTCAAGCGCTCCGAAAGGTCCTTCAATAAGCACTTTTGCTACCGGCAGACACACGCTATGAGCTTCCACGGCTTGCTTGATCCATGCGCACTCGCCCGTGAACATATGGGGTTCTACATAAGACGGGTGAACTACATCCATCGTTGCTGCGGAATCGCGAAGCACTCGGCACTCTTTCCCGTTCACGAGGAGGTCTCGCATGTAAGGCTCGAGAAGCTTCATGTTCTCGTCAGTGCTGCCTATTGAAAAAAACACAACTTTTGGTGTTGTTTCCGGACACTGCGCCGAAAAGTGACCCGGCTTCTGGCACGTATAACAAACGCCCGCTCGCCTCATCTCGAACCGCTTTCTGCGTTCGGCTTCGGCTGCCGCCGTCTCTTTACGTTTGGTCGGACTGCTTTCACTTGCATCCTCACTACGCGTGTTCCCCTTTGCTCTCATGGGTGTGAACTTCGGCCTCTCAAACTTCGAGCCAAATTCACCCTTTTGACCGTCCTTAGCTCCGCGAGCTCGACGCGTCACAAACTCCTCGGCTAGCTCAGCGGCTCTAGCCACCGTACAAACGTCTGGCCTATCCAAGACCCAGTACCGCACGTTCTCCGGTAACCGACTATAAAACTGTTCTAGCCCGAAACACTGCAGAACTTTATCGTGGTCACCAAACGCTTTCTCTTCTTTGAGCCACTCCTGCATGTTCGACATAAGCCTATACGCAAACTCTGTATATGACTCACTTCTGCCTTTCTCATTTTCCCGAAACTTCCGACGGAACGCCTCCGCAGACAGCCGGTACTTTTTTAGAAGACTCGATTTCACTGTGTCGAAATCCTCTGCCTCCTCTCTATCCAAGCGAGCGACTACGTCGGCCGCCTCGCCGGGTAACAAAGTGAGCAAGCGCTGTGGCCACGTTTCCCGAGAGAACCCCTGCTTCTCGCACGTTCGCTCAAAGTTAACCAGGAACAAACCAATGTCCTCTCCAAGCTTAAACGGCCGCATCAGGTCAGTCATTTTGAACAATACGCGTTCTCCTGCACCGTGTGCCTGACTTCCATTACGAGCGCGTTCCATCTCTACCTCAAGACGCTTCATTTCCAAAGCGTGTTGACGGTCACGCTCTTCTTTTTCTTTCTGCTCTTTAAGTTCGCGCTCCTGTTTCTCTTTTTGCTCTTTAAGTTCGCGCTCCTGTTTCTCTTTTTGCTCTTTAAGTTCGCGCTCCTGTCTTTTTGACCTCTCCTCAATAGTCTCAAGGCATTCCGACAGCTCGTCATCCTCAGCCTCTAACTCAAGAATAGTCCTTAGCAGTTCAGGTTTTCTTAGTTTGTCTGAGACATCCAGACCCAACTCTCTTGCAAGCTCCAACAATTTCGGTTTGCGCAACGACTTCAAATCCATGGCTGCTCTGAATGCTGCTTTCTCTACTGCTTACTATTGTCTTGCCGCAAACTAACCCGGCAGCAACGACAACCACAATTACCAGCTCTGTTTCTGACACTAACAAAAGCCTGGCAAAGCTCAGAAGAAGAAAGTCCCGCACTCACCAAACCTCGCAGCCAAGAGTCCAGCGCAGTCGTTCCGCTGCAGGCAACCAGTCATCACACAGGGCTCGTTGCACTGCTCCCGGATCGTCGTTGAGCTGCTCAGCATACAGTCAACTGCATCTCTTCGCTGCTGGCCTCCGTTGTCGCGATCTCACCGCTGGCAGACAGTTGTTTGAAGTCGGAGGCGATCCCACCGCTGCCACCAGATGTTTGGATCGGACTGCTGGTACGATCTGTTGGGAACTCGGCGCTGACGCCCGTGGTTGTACCTGGGTCGCAAGCCCCAAGGGTAGCGTTGGCCTGGCGGCCTGGGGTACAACTGGAAGCATCCGAAGGTCCCGGCAAAGCATGAGTCGACTGGTAACAACGAAACAACTTGTTTATTTTAACATCGCAAAGAGTTGGCGGTCAGGTTGACCGAAGTAGAGAGACGGGAGAGCACTTCACTCAACAGAAGAAATCGGAGCCCTCCCTTTTGCGTCCGGGGGCAGCTGTTTTTATACTCTCGCAGTTGAGGGCAAGAAGGAACCCCTCAAAAGACGAGCACGTGAATGTACAATGGGCTAATGGTGACGCACACTGTCGTAGCGATGCCGTAGCACCATGACGAGCACGATCTCGTAGCACCCTGTCGAGCACGATCTCGTAGCACCCTGTTGTAGCGCTGCCGGTCGGGCACAATGACTGTAATGAGAGGATGGTCCCTGCTTTGGCATCGCCTGTTTCGGGCACAATGACTGGAATGAGAGGATGGTCCCTGCTTTGGCATCGCCTGTTTCGGGCACAATGACTGGAATGAGAGGATGGTCCCTGCTTTGGCATCGCCTGTTTCGGGCACAATGACTGGAATGCGAGGATGATCCCTATGCGGTCGCATCGCCGCAGTCGCGCTTGGAAACACCTGGCGATGAGCGTTGCGGCGACGACGATCGGGCCAAAAATGTCTGCCGCCCCGCCGCAGTCGCGCCGGCAAAACCACGTGTCGCAGGCGAATCGCAACAAAATGCTTGCGAACTTTTAGGGTTTCGGTTTCAGTTGACGCTGTTCATGGTATGTCTTTTAAGCATATATATATATATATATATATATATATATATATATATATATATATATATCCGCTATAGCTTTTTCCGCCTAACTTGAAGAAAAAAGATATTCCCCACCACTCAACGAGACTCGGATCCCTGTTTTGTTTGCTTGTTTTCTCGTAGCATTTACACTGTCGGTCTATATTTGCAACCTCTGGAATTAACGACGCCTTGCGACACAAGTATACATGTGTAGTCTGGCGAATCATTAAGTCGTCACTGTTGAATCGAAGGTTAATTAGCGACTTCTGCAAACGCCATACGTGTTATACGTCAGAACGCCGTATGTGTTTATCCTGCAAACGACTGTCGACATGTAGGTTGTTTTGTGGGCAAGGACAATTAGGGTAACGATAAATTTATTTACCACGCTCGTGCTTACTATTGTACACATGTAGGCGGGCTCTAGCTAGACAGTATATTGACATTTGTGCACTCGTGCAATTGTTTATCTTTTCGCACTTACGGCACATAAATTCTGCGTTTCTTATAGGCGAGACCAGATGACTACAGTCGTCAGCTCCTGTCTCATCAGCGGCCCATCTCGTTCCACAAGTTTTGGATGATGGACCCAGTTGCTGCCTACCGGAAGTGGCTTGCGGAGATTCCATACAACGCTACCCGACATGAAGAACTCTGACATCATCAGTATATCTTAGTTGCAGCTATAGAACCGGTTCGTTTCGCGGGAGCAGATAACGAAAGCCAAGCGCTTATCAGAGTGGGTCGGCCTCTCTGGCGACCGCTTGTCGTACCGTATATAATTGTGAAGCTCACTGCAGCTGTTTTTACATGTTATGTAAAGCGAAAGCAGATCGCTGCTCTGTAGTTTATAAAACTTTTGTAAGCAGCTACGAACGAAAGAGAGGGCAGCTAATAAATCAAGCTGCTCATGTTCACTTGTATGTACAAGTGTTCTAGTGAAGGTACGTATGTTCAGTGTATGAGAGCGTTTTCAAGTGCCTTCAAATAAATCCTTCTCTTTCTTTTCTTTTTTTGCTTTTTACTGTGGCAGAACCGAAGTCCTCGCGAATGAGCTTCTTTTTCTATTCATTTGCATTCCTGCGGGACACAAGCCTCAACGAGTGCCTTCCGCGCAGGTGTGCATCTTAGTGCGTGAGCGTTTTTTTTTATTTTAATCACATCATTTCTTTAATTCCTCACCGTTAGAACACACTAGCTCAGGCCAGCTTCTTAGCTGTCGCCTTCTGATAATTCTCTCTGTTTCCCTGCCTTCCATTACGCCGCCGGCGTCACCTTCCTCATCCTCGCCGCCGCTGTCATTAGAGATCGCGAACTCATGATGCCACTGCAGCAATGCGTAGCTTGAAGCCGGACGCGGGTCAGTTACACGCGTTACATACGCCATCTTCAACCTAAATTCCATTTTCTTCAACAAGTACCACGCGGCTGGGGAGCGCTGAGCTGTCGTGCAACTTCCGCTCTTGGCGCACCATTGCGGTATGGAAAGCTGTACAACAGTCCCTCGACGCAGTTATTTTTTCTTTTTTTAAGGGCGCAAAACATGAAAACATCCATGCTGCACCTGTTTAGAGACATATTTAACATGCTGCGATGTCTTATTTTGGCAACGCAGACACACTGATAACGGCCGTTACAAAATTTGGAGGACGCTTAAGCTTCGCCTTTAAGAGTGGAACGCAATAGCATTCAAAGATCCCTGACTGCTGCTCTCGCTTGCGGGCAACTGCAGCATATGTGACCGTAATCTTTACCGTGAAACGCTGGCGGCGAAATCTATGCACGGGGGCGATCTTTCTGGTTGAGACGCGGCCTCTTGCATGGGCCGATATCCTGTTACTGCTTCACACTTTCAGTATTTCAGTCCGACATGAAAGGCATGCGCTGTCGGTGTTTTGTTTCATTACGTTTGTTTGTTGGCTGCCATTCTCAAAATTCCAAGAAAACACTTTGCAAAGAACGAAAGACAAGGTGTGGGCAACTTTAATGATAGAAGAATAACTTTAGTGCCGTAAAGAATACGCGTGGTTCTGAATGATTTTTTTTCTGAAAGACAGCCGACAGTGGACGCCGACGCCGGATTTTCTGCGACACGGGGGCCCTTGACACTATCGCGTTAATATCATTTATCATGACTTTTGTCTTTAGATTACTGTAAGTTAAAAATAATATGTTGCTCTCCAGCACAATTTATATTGCAAATGTGTGCAGAGGACCGCGTATTTAGGCAAAACACAGCCGCTCACCGTTGCAAGCGCTGCCCTTCAGAACATGCCCCCAAGGCATGGCTATAAGCATCTATTACGTTGTGGCGGCCTCGCGGTGGCACAGCAGCAGCCAGACAGCCTTTCCCCTTTTGACTCGATAAAATATTATCGCGGATGTGGGCGGGAAAGGTAAGTGGTGCGAGGGTGTTCAACCGAGCCGTAGAGCACAGTATGTGCGTAGAGGCTGAAACGAACACAAAAATAAGTCACTTGTTGCTTGTTCTTCCGGGACGCATCACTCGCTTCCTTGTGCTGCTTTCCAGCCGCGCTCGCGTCCCGCACTACAACGTATACATTTTACGAGGTTTCGCGAAGTACCTTGTAACTTGCGTTGCTCATCTCTTTAAAAAAAAAATTAACTTATGGGGTTTTACGTGCCAAAACCACTTTCTGATTATGAGGCACGCCGTAGTGTGGGGACTCCGGAAATTTCGACCACCTGGAGTTCTTTAACGTGCACCTAAATCTAAGTACACGGGTGTTTTCGCATTTCGCCCCCCATCGAAATGCGGCCGCCGTGGCAGGGATTCGATCCCGTGACCTCGTGCTCAGCAGCCCAACACCTAGCCACTGAGAAACCACGGCGGGTTCGTCATCTCTTTGCATTTTGCTTTCGTGTGTGGGTGAGGTAAGGATCGCCTTCAGGAAGATTGGTAAGTGTGAGCCGAGGAAGTGCGGACGTTGTGAGGTGAGGGTGGGGGAGGGCGCAGTTACGATGTGAGCTTAAATGAGAAAAAGGCGATTCATATTGTTGAAGTACAGAAAAGTCACTCAGATCGTGTGGGCGGTGAGTTTTAAGTCAAGTGTTGAACTGCGTTGGCAGGAAACATCCGTAGCGCAGATGTACGTCGAGGCCCACTTTTAACTGACCTGAAGTCATAAATGGCTAAACCTAAACCAAATCTCAAACCCTAAAGAAACCTAAGCACAAAGAAAAAACATGAGTAAATTCGCGGCGGGACCGCCAATTTGGTATTTGATACATCACACGCGTGCATAAGAAATAAGGACAAGCACGGGAATACGCGGCTCTGCGCTGCAACTGCGATTTCCTCCCTACCCTTCACGAACGCGTGCAATCCCGGAGCACCGGCAGTGAAATCGGCGCCATACCCCCCCCCCCGCCCTCCCCCGCCTCCCATGCATTTCCTCTGCTTGGCATAAAGTAGACTTGGAAGGGAAGTTGCGAAAGATCGATGCAAGGTCCGAAGCATCCGGGCACTTGCGAGTATAGTGCATGCCGTGTGAGCATTCCCTTTCGCTCTTGCGGCCTAAGTCAAACAAGGCGCGCTGTGGGCTGCGTTGTTGCGAGAAGCGAGCAAGTTCGACGCTGTCAGAGTTTCTCCAGTTTAGTAGATTTCGTCAGCGTAGTTACCGCTCCCGTTCAGAGTTCGTTCCAACCCTCCCTCGTTTCGCTTGGACGCCCAAGCCTTCGTGCGGAAGTACGGTGGTGGCTGCCGTTCAGAGTGACTTGAGATCATGGCCATTCGCTGGTGGTGCTGCTAAACTACGCTTGTGACACTACCTATATTTGATGAGCAGTACCTACCACTGTTGTTTCTTGGAGCGACCGGTCGTTGCAAGTGCTCAGTGTCCAGCGCAACCTTCGAGAAAAGCGAGGTGAGGCCGACTTTCGGCATTGCTCTCGTGAATCATGGTTGCATCGCACGTCGCCGATGCATCTTTCGCGTGCGCACACGGTGCTGTGACTGACGGAAATTGCAAATGGCACGGCGCATGACGCCGAGCAGCGAGCCTCGGCAAGCCAGCCACCTATGTTGCCACCCCACGAGCTTCTCTCTGGAACCGATCTGTTAAATGAGTCTTCAGGAGTAGGCCCTGCACGGTTATTGGGCTTTTGAAACACTGTATGGTACGCGGTATTAGCTTTAGTGGCGCATTCTTCGCGCCCTCTCCATTCCACGCACTCAGCGGATGAAAATTGCTTTCGCATCACGGGGCTGGGAGACCAGCCCTCGGCTCTGGATCCGGCAAGCTGAAGATGCCTGCCGAATCCAAGGGCTTAGAGCCGCCACCTGGGGCCCAAAACTGTTTGACCATTCTTTTCATTAAAGTTTACTTTCTCCTTTCGCGTCACAGCGACGGCCTATTTCCCAGGAGCCTCTTTTCAAAATATTTTTATGACCATATGCTTCAAGATGATCACGTGACGCTCATTCTTAGATCTTTTCCATCCTCCGTGTTTGATGCTCACGTTCAGCGCGATTGACAGCAAATATTATTGTCAGCAGTGTCACTGTGCGAATGGTGCGCACGCACTTGTTACATATACCGGGTATTTCAGCGAACACTTTCAAAATTCTTTTATGCTTGCCTGTGGCAGATAGCACATTCCTAGTCCATGAGCTTGTCTACTCGAAGAGGCGGACATTACTTGCACAAGAAATTGCAATTTATAATTGACTAATTAACAGAAGTTACTAATCAAGTTTTTTTAACTACTTACCTTATGGACCATATTGCAATTTCAGGGTGTCTATACCAAGTTGACATTTCCAATTTCCCTGAGTTTTCCAGGTTTTCCCTGAGTGCCTTTGCAACATTACCTGAGTGACGCAGAACTATGTTTTATGTCAACACGGTCTGAAACCACATCGCCTGATGCTGTCACTCTCTATTAAGCATATGAAAAAAAAAGAAGACGACTTAATCCAGTTTGAATACTAAGGAGTAGTGTTTATGTTATTCAAAAAGAGAATAGAAAGGAGGGGTTAGTAATATTCACAGCGAATAAAATGTCTTCAAAAAAATTGCAAATCGAGTCGGACGTCCTAAATACGAATAAAAAGGAGACGCATACAGAAGCAAATATTTTCTAATATAAGCTATTTCTATCAACTGATAGCAAGCTCAGTGGTATGAGGCTCGAACTTTGTCACAATTGAGATTCTCTCTCAAGAGCTCGTAAGTCAACCTCAGCTGTCCTGACATACTCTCAGCCCGTGCACGACGCCTCAGTGTTGTGTTTCACTGCTTTAAAGAGTTTATTTTAGTTTGGATGATGGACACCTGCATCCCGGCATCAGCCAACACTTTTTTTGAGCTCAAGCTCCTTCAAAACGGCGGCAGCACGCTTCCTTTCCCGTTCATTCCTCAATGCATAGGTTCTTTCTGTTCTTGTCCTCCTTCCGCCACTTTTTCGCCCCACAAACCATTTGAAGCATCTTCTTGGTCAGTTGCACCATGCACGTCCGATTTTTCGTACTTCCTAGGGGCCGCGAAAACGTCCGAAAATCGGCCAGTTGGAAAAAATAAATGCATGCCATTTACTGCCCGTAAGGGCTGAAACCGGAACAGGCACATTCGAAAACGCTCTGAAAGCCTGTCGGTACACGTATTAGGCATATCGGTGCCCGTGTGTACTGTAACAGGAGATCCCGGATGCACGCGTGTATAATTAAGGAATATATATTGCGACGCATGACAATACCCTTTCCGACGCTTGTAATGCTTCACAGCAATACTTTTGCGTATGCTTCACCACGTAAGAAGTCCGTAGTGAGGCGAAGCTGACTTTCAGGAACCGGCGTTATCTAAGCACGGTGCGTGCTTTCCGAGCTTCGAAGCCAATTGCGAGGACCACAAAGGCGCAGTCGGTGCCATTGCTGAGAGCAGCGAATTCTTTCAATGAAAAACACGGCACCCAACGGCAAGAAGCTTAATAGCTAACGTCGAAGCAGCTAGGCCTGGCGTTGCCGCAGTGCTGGCTACTCTGCCAGCGGAACTGCGTGCGAGAGCGCCGGTTCGAGGCGGCGAGGTAACCAAAACGGCAGCGGTGGTGGCTTTGATTAACGCCGTTTCGGACCTGCGGTCACGGCAAAAAGTCCGGAAAATCGGAGGGCGAAGGGTTCTTGCGTCCGAAATTTCAGACGTTCCGATACATTGACTATATGGGGTGCGTGCTGGTGCCGCGAAGCCGTCCAAATTATCGGGCATCCGGAAAGACTGCACACTGGAAACTCCTCCAGCCACGACAGGGCGTCAAAGACGGTTTATTACGATTCCTATCTATTATTCGAGCCAGCATTACCGCGACTTTCGACTACTTCAACAAAATCACCGCTAATTTTCCCTGATAGAGGCACAAATTCCCTAAGTTTTCCCTGAGTTTTTCCAGACTACTCAAAATTCCTGAGAATTCCCGGTTTTCCCGGTTTTCCCGGTTCGTAGACACCCTGAATTTATAAATTCTAGCCGTGGAGTTCGCAAGGCGGATCCACTTGGTACGAATTCTCAGGATGACACCTGTTTTGAAATATTAATTCGCGAACTTTGCGGAGAAATGGATTGACGTTCCACTTACGTTCTTTACAAAATGTCGTTTTATGCATTGAAGCACAAAAATAACTTTGAAGCCAGAAATGCACATGCACCACAGAGACAAAAGTGTGTGCGCGCAGCGCACGCACGCACGCATGCACAAATAAGAATTTGCATATATTTAAAGATCCCTATTGCACATTTTATCTTTAGGCGAAATAAATCTAGCACTGCCGGGGTCGAGGGTCATACTTATTTGGCTCTTACAAGACATTGCGTGATGAACAATAAACGAGGAATTTTTTTTATATTAACGACTCTCGTGCATACTCTTTTCTAAATTATTAGCGTTTGTAATCCCTCTGCATTCCATGTACATAAGTCTGATACGAAGGTATTTTTGTCATTGATATGTGCAAGTCAAGAGAAAGTTCGTGAGATCTATGGGCCAAGACCTTTCTGCGACTGATTGAGAGTCCGAGTGAACCTGGCTGAGTTTGAGTCCAAGTCATCCCGGCTGAATAGGAATTTGTAGAGTCTCAGTCCGAGTGAGCCTAGCTGAGTATAGATCTGGTGAGTTTGAATGCGAGTGAGCCTGGCTGAGTATAGTTCTGATGAGTCTGGGTAACCCCGGCTGAGAAGAATTTCGGTGAGTCTGAGTCCGAGTAAGCTCTAAGAAAAAAACATAATTAGTGAGTGACGACGCAAGTGAGCTCCGTTTATTTTGCCGACCTATGGTCAAGCGTCGAAAAAGCAAAGCAGTGTGGCAGGCTTCGACAATAGGAACGGCACTAGACAATCAGTGTTGCTGGAGGCATGCGTCCGCCGTAGCGTTCTGTGTCGTTTATTTCCAGCGATTGTGTTTTATTCACGTTTTCAGAGGGAAATCAGCAGCACCCGTCGCATGTGCGTGCTGGCCAAAGCTTCAATGCGTGTCGGAGAACAATTGTTGCGCGGCGGGGTGCTCAAATACAGGTTGCAAAAGCTTGCCGTCGACACCCGTTCTTATCATTTTCCGCGATGCCTCATGGGCGGGAGCAACGGCAGCAATGGATCGCTGCCGTTCGGCGGAAAATTTCTTCGCTTTTTAAGTGCATAAGCATTTCTATGCCTACCCAACGAGAAAACCAGTCCGTCCGTCCGTCCGTCCGTCATGTAAGATGGATCGCTTTCAAGATAGAGCCCACAGCAGCGAGCTAATTTACCTTTGTGCTACCTCTCGCTTTAACGCGAGGCGGCGAGAACGCAGCGCACACTAAGCTATCAGCGCTCGGCGTACTCTGTACTCCAGCGCAGATCACTTTCAAGGTAGCGCCCGCGCGGCCGTGCCCTACGCAGCCGCCGCCGGAGTACGTACGGTTGATCACGGTTGATAATGGCTCGTATCGAGAGAAGGCAGCGTTGTCGACCACGTCTACGTACGAAGTTTACCAAACGTGACACTGTTCACTTACGTCACGTACTACAGCACGCATCGGCCAGTGCTCATCTTCCACGCGTCAGTGTCATCATCCAAACGTACCATCATACAACATGAGTGAACGTTTCGTTTCCCAAACACTGGCGCATACCCACCGTGGGGGATTGGCCAAGGAGCAGGCGGTTTTCCGTATGTTGAGTGAACGTTACTACCCGCCTCTTCTTCGTCGTTTCATGCTGGTCTCAGCTAACATTTCGGTGTTGCAACCTCGCTTCTCGATTCACGATTCACGATTATTTCGCGGTGTTTCTCGCGATGATACCAAGCACATCAGCAAAAGTTACGACAACGAAACAGCCGGTGCTTAGTAGCAAATGCTTACGAATGATTTAGGTAACTCCTACAGGAGAAATTCTGCACGTATTCTTTTTTTTTTTTCATTTCGGGTTTGTGCGCGGCGGCATCACGACGATGTGATAACTGTTGAAGATCATTGCCGACAGGTAGCGACGGAGAGGAGAAGAGAAGGAGGAAGAGGAACGCGTTAAAATGGACATTTGGGCGAGTTGGTAAGCCATATTTGAAACAGAACAGCGCGGTTTTGACGGGGACAAGCAGGGAGAAACGACACGGACGAGCGCTGACTTGCAACGGAAGTTTATTGCTTGGAACGAATATATATATATATATATATATATTCGTTCCAAGCAATAAACTTCCGTTGCAAGTCAGCGCTCGTCCGTGTCGTTTCTCCCTGCTTGTCCCCGTCAAAACCGCGCTGTTCTGTTTCAAGAAAGAGGAACGGCCCCAGCAATAGAATATGATGATGTGTGGAGTTTTATGGCGCAAGGGCCAGGTGTGGCCAAAGAGCGCCATGTCTGTGGTAATGAGTTTGCGGTGTAATTATGATTGCTATGAAGTTGGTGTGAGGTGGCTGTAAAGAGGCCTTAAAATATACGCTCTAAAGTGCGTAAAATCTGTATGATAAAATTATGGCGATGGCGTATGACTTGTACTATGAAAATTTAGATGCATATAAAAAGAATGATACGATAGGTAAAATATATCACGATTATAAGAAATGCCAGAGCACTACTGCCTCCTTAGAGCCCTTGAAGCGCAAGGGCCTGGAGGCATGTGCTACGCAAAACAATTATCGTAGTGGCATCCTCTCGAGAGAGGAGGCGCTACGAATTCATGGGACTAATAACATGTAAGACGACATCTCTGAGGAAACCTAGGACACTGTTTGAATTAAAAAGCGGTTCTGGACCGAGAAACATTAGAGGATGAAGAGGAATGTGTTGGCGGTATGCTAAGGAAAAATGTCTCCTTCTCTCAGATTCGGCTTCGCGACACTCCAGGAGGACGTGGAGTACAGTCAGCCTCTCCCCGCATCTACCACAGTTTGGAGGCTCACTTCCGGTCAGTAGAAAGTTATGGGTGCCATATGTGTGTCCTATTCTTAAACGACAGAATAGGACATCTGTTCGGCGCGATTTTGTTGTAGAGGGCCAGAGTCCTAACTGTGGCTTTATTAGGTGGAGCTTATTATCTTTTTCGGCGTCCCACATGCGTTGCCAGTGGGCCCGCAGCCGCCTTCGCAAGAAAGGCCTCAGATCTGTGACAGGCACCTCGGCGGTAGGGTTAACGGCTTGCGATGCTATAGACGTGGCCATCTCGTCCGCCAGAACGTTGCCCTCGATGTTCCTATGGCCAGGCACCCAGCATATAATGATATGCTGGTTAGATATGTACGCTTTGCACAAGACGGAATATAGTTCATTAAGTACTGGATTTTTGTGTCTATAGGGTGACATCAAGGCCTTCACGACGCTTAGGGAGTCTGTATATATCGCTGACTTTTGGAGTTTTGATTTTCTTATATGCTTCACAGCAGTCAGTAATGCGTAGGCCTCGGCCGTAAATATACTTGTTTCCGGATGTAGTACATCGTGTTCTGAGAAGGATGGGCCGACGGCAGCATACGACACCCCGGCATTAGACTTCGAAGCGTCTGTGTAGAACTTGGCGCAGGAGTGCTTGTGCTGGAGTTCTAGGAAATGAATTCGTATTTCGATCTCTGGTGCGTGTTTTGTTACCTCTAAAAAGGATATGTCGCATTCTATGACCTGCCACTCCCAAGGCGGTAACAATTGTGTTGGATGCATTAGGCGAGGCTCGAGTAGTGGGACATGTATCTCTTCACTAAGCTCCCTCACTCGAAGCGAGAAAGGCTTTCTTACAGAGGGGCGATTATGGAAAAGTGTAGTGCAGGTCATATCGTTAACAGTGTTGAAACATGGATGTTGATTATTGGAGTGCACTTTAAGGAAGTATGTGAAGCTGATGTAAGATCTTTGCAGATTGAGTGGCCACTGATTCGATTCTACATACAAGCTTTGAATGGGGCTAGTTCTGAATGCGCCTGTGGCCAGACGGATACCCAGGTGGTGGATGGGATCCAGCATCTTTAGTGCACTCGGGGCGGCAGAGCTGTACACTATGGCGCCATAGTCTAACCGAGATTGAATAAGGCTCTTATAAATATTCATTATACATTTCCTGTCGCTACCCCATGTTGTGTGTGATAGCGTCTTTAGTAAGTTCATAGTTTTTAGACATTTAGTTTTGAGATATTTTATGTGCGAGATGAAAGTAAGCTTAGAGTCAAGTATTACACCTAGAAATTTCTGTTCTTTGTTGACAGGTATTTGTTGTCCACCCAGTTCCATGCACGGGTCTGGAACCAGGCCTCTCTTTCTTGTAAAGAGAACACATGAACTTTTGTGGGGGTTGACTTTAAATCCATTTTCGTCTGCCCACTTAGATATCTTGTTCAAACTCTGCTGTACTTGTCTTTCGCACACTGCAAGGTTACATGATTTAAAACCTATTTGTATGTCATCTACGTACACGGAATAAAATATAGGTGGTGGTAATGAAGCGCGGAGTGTGTTCATTTTAACTATAAAGAGCGTGCAGCTGAGCACACCTCCCTGGGGTACACCAGTCTCCTGTATAAATGGACGTGATAGTACATTCCAGACTTTCACGCGGAAGGTACGGTTGGACAGGTAACTTTCTATCAGTTTTAGCATATTGCCATGGATGCCCATTCTCGACAAGTCTCGCAAGATTCCGTACCGCCACGCTGTGTCGTACGCCTTCTCCATATCCAGAAATACCGATAGGAAAAACTGTTTGTGGACGAAAGCGTCGCAAATATATCCTTCAATACGTACAAGATGATCAGTTGTGGACCGCCCTTCTCTAAAGCCACACTGACAGGGATCTAGCAATTTCTTCAGTTCAAGGAAGTGAATTAGTCGTCGATTAATCATCTTTTCAAATACCTTACAAAGGCAGCTTGTGAGGGCTATCGGGCGGTAACTTGCCACTGAGGAAGGGTCTTTGCCTTGTTTCAAAACAGGGACAACAATGGCTTGTTTCCATGCGGTTGGAAGGTACCCCACAGCCCAAATAGTGTTAAAAAGTGCAAGTATTGTAACTTGCGTGTCACTGTGTACGTTTTTAATCATTTCATACATTATTCTGTCCGATCCTGGCGCAGAGCTCTTGCATGCGTTCAAGGCAGCTCTCAACTCTGCAATACTAAAAGGACGGTTGTATGGTTCGTTCTGACGACATTTTCTGATTAGAGGCTTACATTCTTCTATTTGTTTGTGTTTGAGAAAGGATTGTGAATAATTTGTTGAACTTGACACGTTCTCAAAATGCTCCCCAAGTGAGTCTGCCTGGTCTTGTAGTGTATCGCCCTGTGTGTTTACCAGGGGGAGTGAATGTGTTTGCCGCCCTCTAATCCTATTAACTCTGTTCCAGGCTTTGGCCTCATCCCTAAACGAGTTAATACTCGATAAAAACTTCTGCCAGCTTTCTCTTCTGGCCTGTCGGCGGGTTCGCCTGCCTTGGGACTTTATTTTTTTAAAGTTCATAAGATTCTCCGCAGTGGGAGAAGCGCGTAGCAACCCCCACGCCTTGTTCTGATTCTTACGGGCGATCCTACATTCGCTGTTCCACCACGGTACACGTCGTTTGCATGCCAGACCACTCGCTTCGGATATGCATTTTGATGCGGCATCTATTATGAATGATGTAAGATACTCTACAGCAGCATCAATTTCTAGAGAAGACATGTCGGCCCTTGAGATGTTAGTGAGAGTTCGAAATTTCTCCCAGTCGGCTGTGTCTATCTTCCACCTAGGAGCTTGCGGAGGATATTCGTTTTCTTTAGATGTTCTTATCAGTATGGCAAAGTGGTCGCTCCCGTAAGGATTCTTCGTAACTTCCCATTCAAGTTCGAGCAGTATAGACGGGGAAACTATACTAAGATCTATTGAAGAAAATGTTCTGTTTGCTAGAGAGTAATATGTGGGTTCCTTTTTATTCAGCAAGCACGCACCGGAAGAAAAGAGGAACTGTTCAACAAGACGACCTCGCGCGTCTGTATGAGAGTCGCCCCACAGGGAGCTGTGCGCATTGAAATCGCCAAGAACAACATAAGGTTCTGGCAATTCGTCTATAAATGACTGAAATTCATGCTTGTTTAATTTGAAGTGTGGGGGTACATAAAGCGAGCAAATGGTGACGAGTTTATTTAAAAGAACAGCTCGAACAGCCACTGCTTCAAGGGGCGTTTGGAGCTGTAAACCCTGACAGGAGATACTTTTATAGACCAAAATGGCAACACCGCCTGATGATACGACTGCATCATCGCGATCTTTGCGAAACTTGACATACGGTCGGAGAAAGTTTGTATGTTGTGGTTTTAGGTGTGTTTCCTGTAGACACAGCACTGTTGGATTGTGTTTTTGGATAAGCTCTTGTACATCATCAAGGTTCCTAAGAAGACCTCTGATGTTCCATTGAATTATTTGTGTATCCATATTGGGAGGAAATGGGTGCTGTGTATACGGAAACAGAAGTATTAATTACGCAGATTTCAGTGACTAAATTACAGAGCCCTTTCGAGGCCCTGTAATAGGGGTTTTTTAGAGCGCAGCTCTTTGGCGTCCGTTCCTGGGTTTCGCGTCGTCGTCGTCGTCGGCGTCGTCGTCGGCCTCGTAACCAGCTCCGCCCCCCTTTCATCCCCCCAGCGCTAGCAGCGACCGACTGATACCGCTGGATGCCGCTGACGCCGCTAGAGAGTCAAGATAACGTGACTGCATAGAACACCGTCGCCGCCATGCAGAAAGAGGAGGAAAGGGTCCCCCCCCCCCTGTTCTTGTGTGGCGGATAGCTGGGGTTGACTCACTATCGCCGTCAGCGGCATCAGTCAGTCGCTGCTATCTCTTCCCTCCTCCCTTTATCGTGTTGTCCGCTTGCTGCGCGCGCTTCTGCCCCCATCGTTTGCCGCTGGGTGTACACGCCGCCCCCCTCCGCTTCCGCTTACTGCTGGTTGCTCTCGACGGCGGCGATGAGCCTCCGCTTCGGCGGCGCGAACTGCAGGGTCTTCTCGGCGGCGGCGATGAGCTTCTGCTTCAGCCTCGCTTACTGCTGGTTGCTCTCGACGGCGGCGATGAGCCTCCGCTTCGGCGGCGCGAACGGCAGGGTCTTCTCGGCGGCGGCGCTTAGCCCTGCTTCCCCCACGGCTGTGACAACCTCGCGAGGCACTTGTATAGATCTCGTCTTTGAGAATCAAGCATTGGTGTACCAAGTCGAACATATATCAGTCTATTTCTCCGACCATAAAGCTTCCTTCATGACTGTCAAGAACTGTTAGTGGAGTCTTTGTTAAAGGAATACGTGTGAAAAATAAAAACAAAATTATGTGATAGCGCATACATGTGTTGCTCGATTTCTTTGCCTCAATCTATCCAAAAGGTGAAACAGCTTATTTGCTGCGCTCAAATTTCGCATTAGGAAGTAACGTAATCGTCGGTAATTTTTTCTTTCTGGAGCGCTCGAGGGAGCCTCGCCGCTCCTTAGGCGCTTGGTGCGCCTTGAGGATGGGTGTAGTGTCCATCGCCTCTTGTGAGGCGCTGGACCCGTGCTCTTGCGAGCGGGAAGTTACCAGCGAGGGTCCCGCCTTGGAGGGCAAGACCCCTGCGCCCACCAGCCCGGAGGTCGATGGGGCTCCCTGGGGGATTTGGCTGCGCCGGCAGTTGCCAGCGCTGGAAGGGGCCTCTGAGGTTGGGGCAGCCTCGGCTGCGCCCACCTTCGGGTTCGATGGCCCCGTCTGCTGGGTTGGCGGAGCAGCGCTAGCTGCAACCGCCGCGGGGGCAAATGGCGTAGCTGCCGACTCACTGACTGTGGGCCGGACAGCCGCCGGAGGCCGTTGTGACGTTGCCCCCTGACGCGTCACATCGGCAAAGCTTTTCTTGGGCAGGTATGAAACCCGCTTGCGTGCCTCTTTGAAGGTGATATTTTCCGTGACTTTAATTGTAACAATTTCCTTTTCTTTCTTCCAGGATGGGCACGACCGCGAGTACGCGGCGTGCTCCCCATCACAGTTTACACAGCGGAGAGCGTTCTCACAAGTTTCAGTGGTGTGTTCTTTGGCACTGCATTTAGCACAAGTTTGGCGGCCGCGGCAGCTCTGCGAGCTGTGGCCGAAGCGCTGGCATTTGAAACAACGGAGTGGGTTTGGCACGTACGGCCTAACACGGAGCTTGATGTACCCGGCCTCGATTGACTCGGGCAGGACACTTGAATTGAAGGTGAGTATTATGTGTTTGGTCGCAATCTCTTTACCGTCGCGCCTCATCTTTATTCTTTTCACATTGACAACATTTTGCTCACTAAAGCCCTCCAAGAGCTCTGCGTCTGTCAGCTGAAGCAAATCATCGTCTGAGACAACGCCGCGGGTAGTGTTCATAGTGCGGTGCGGAGTCACTGTCACTTGAACGTCCCCAAATGACACGAGACTGGGTAGCTTTTCAAATTGTTTCAGATTCTGGAGCTCCAAGAGGAGATCTCCACTTGCCATCCTTGTTGCCTTGTATCCTTGACCAAGAGCCTCAGTTAAAGACTTTGAAACTAGAAATGGGGAGATTGTGCGTACTTGTGTGTCTGACTTTTCCGAGTGAATCACATGAAATCGTGGGAAGTTGGGTCTTTCACGACCAAAGAACTTAAATACATCTTCGGTGCGCCCTCTTTTCTGAGGGCGATCAAGGAGGGGTGGGAAGGAATTTGCCATAGGAGAACTTAATTTTCGGCAATAACGCCAGCCACCCACCATGGAGCCCAACAAGGGGACGTTACAGGGACTGTAAAAACAGGTCCTGCAAACGCCAGCTGTACGTTATCACTATAACCAAATATGAGATAACCTAGGTTGGTTATTCACACAAGGTTAACCCTTGCTGCCTGGAAATATTGGAAGTAAACGGAAGCTAGGAGAAGACAGGAAAGATGAAAAAGTAAGAGAAAGACGAAGGCTGGATGGAGAGAGAGACAGGAAAAGGCAACTACCGATTTCCCCCGGGTGGGTCAGTCCGGGGGTGCCGTCTACGTGAAGCAGAGGCCAAAGAGGTGTGTTGCCTCCACCGGGGGGCCTTAAAGGTCCAAACACCCGGCATCGGCTCAACCCCCAGGATCCCCCTTTCCCCGAACACGGCTAAGCCGCGCACGGCTACACGCGGGAGGGTCCAACCCTCCTGTGCTCGGGTACGTGGTGTCGCAACACACCAAACGCCTGCTTACGCAGACGCCCCTGCGGGGCAGCAATAGAATAAAAAGATGGAATTCTATTTAAGTATCCTTCACTTTTTAACTACTGCCGCGCTATTCATGGCTGATCCCCGTACTGAGTTGAGTCATACCTGCAGGCCCCAAACCAAACCAAGCTTGGGCTAAGGCTCGGGTCTTTATTACGCGACATTTCTTTTGGTGCCGACATCCCCCAGTCATTGCCCTTCCAAGTCTTCTAGCTTCAGTGATATCCGTAGAGCGGCTGCTCGGGAAACGTGGCGTCGTCGGGCCAGCGTCACGAAAACTATTACGCTCCTGGCCGACGATTTACAGGCCTCCGTTCCCGATTCTTTCCAGTTGGATTCTCACGTTACCTACCTTATTCATAAGAACGCGGAGCTGCGCAAAATATTCTCTGAAGCAAGCATGGAACTACGCAAGTGGGCCTCCAATCCAGATGCTTTGCGGAAACACTTCTTGCGCGACATGGTTGATACTGGCGACGAAGCCGGAGGGAGTCCCGTAATCAAGGTCCTATATAGGTGTACATTGGGAACTTGAAGGCGACTAGATTGTCTTCACTGTACGCGAAGCGTCTGACTTCGCAGCGAGCAAGCTTTCTACCAAGCGCACGGTGTTTCAGACATTAGCAAGGGTGTACGATCCTTTGGGGTATCTAGCACCTTTTACGCTCAGAGCACGGAGCAAGACATTGGCTCAGAGCAAAGCTGCTTCTTCAAGACCTGTGGAAGATGAAATACGCATGGGACGACGCCCTTCCGCAAGAACAAAGAAGCTGGAACAGTTGGCGTACTGAATTGGCCAGCATGAACCCCTGTGGCGTTTAATGTTACGATCTTCCTGCGAGCAAATGATGCAGCCTTTTCAATCGAGCTACGTATTCTTCGACGCATGCCTCAGAGCGTACGGGGCCTATATTTCCGCACGTTGGCACCTGCAACACGCGGCTCCTGATAAGCACGAGCGGTGTTGCACCACTAAAACAGATTTCGCTTCCACGTCTGGAGCTATATTAACCTGCGTCATCGGTGCGAGGTTGTGTGGATACGCAAAGACCGTGCCGTTGCTCAGCTCCGTTCTAGTTCACATTTGGACCGACTCACTCGTCGTCTTGCATTGGATGCGGAGTAAACCGTCAAAAAGAGAGATGTTCGTACGTCATCGAGTCTCCAAGATTCATGGCCTGGCATCCCCGATCATAGAGAAAGAGAGAGAGAGAGAGAGAGAGAAGAGAGAGCACAGTTTCGCGCACAGTTGAAGGTTCGCACCAAGTCAACACGCGGTGCCCAAGACCTGTCAACTTGAGGTATTTTAAGATCGCTTTCGTGGCTTTCTAGTGGCATCATTGCGCCGGAAAAAACAACCCAGCTGACTTGGTAACAGGAGGAGTGTCCTCCCCTTGTGTTCTTGCGTCAACAGTATGGTGACAGAGTCCAACCTGGCTTCATGATCCGCAACAACCCATTCCTAATGAGTATTGTGAATTACGAGAACAATTTCAAGACTAAGTAAAAGTTCCTGAAGGGACGTCGGTGTGTCCTGCAGCTTTTGTTTCGAACACTATAGTACCTGTTAACAGGTACAGTATGCCCTGAAGAAACTGTTAGGAGTCACCGGTTGCATCTACCAATTTGCTGGAAGCGCGTCGTTGAAGCGATCTTCGACGGTTGGACCATTAGCCGCAGCAGAGCTTCACAAGGCGGAACACTACTGGTTGCAAAACATACAAGAAGAGATGTTCTCCGAAGTGCAAGCGCTGTGCGAAGGGAAAGGGCTACCATCCACAACTCCGGTTCTTCGACCACATCCTTTCCTGGACGCAAGTGGTTTACTTCGTGTGGGCGCTAGTGTGCAGCAGCTCGCAGCCTCCTTGGACGGTAGGCACGCGGTCCTTTCACCAGCAAGGTACCTCTCTCATTGCTTTAGCTGTGCACGAGCGCGTACTCCGTGGTGGAGTCGAGGCCACGCTTTGCGAGCTTCGAGAAAGGCTTTGCACTGTAAAAGGGTGCTAAACAGTTTAAACTACCGTTAAAAGGGTGCTAAGCAGTTGCTTATCTTGCAAACGCCGTAAGCCTGTCGCCGAGACAGCACCGTTTTCTTCGTTGCCACGAGACATAATCACCGAAGCAAGTCCGATCTCTGTCGTTGGCGTGGATTACTGCGGGCCCCTCTACACGCGTGACACGGCTGCTACTAGCAAATGTTCTCGTGTGTCGTCACTCGCGCCATCCATTTAGAACTGACGACCAATATGACAACGACCACCACGCTTTTGGCCTTCCGTCGTTTTGGCTTGCGGCGTGCAATCCCCGATACCATATATACTGTGATGACGCGCTCTTTCCACAGCTGTGCGCGAGTGTTGAAAACTATTCTGCCGGTTTTCCAAGAATACTCTGCTAATGGCAAGATCAAATCGAAGTTCACTGCAGACACAGCTCCCTGGCGGAGAGGATGATGTGAGCGCCTCATCAGATCGACAAAAAAACGCATTGATACGTTCACTTGGGCGCAGCAGTCTCAACGCCGAGGCCCTCTCTACCGTTCTCGGCGAAGTTGGAGCGGCCATAAAGAGCAGATCTCTTACCTATTTCGACAGTAACCCGGATGAACTGCAGCCGCTGACTCCATCGCACTTCTTGCTCGGAAGACGCGCCGTATGCTTTCCGTAAGCAGCCAGCTAGCATTTCCGACGGCACTTCATCGACACGAGCGGGCCTGCTCCGCCGCGTGCGCTATCCTGAGCGTATCGCAGCGGAGCTATGGAACATCCGATGGAAGCGGTCGTACTTGCTCTTATTTCGGTCTGCGCACAATCAGCCCTGTTCGTGAACTACCTCGGCTACGCGGAGGTGACGTGGTGCTTGCGCATGACGACAGCGCGCGTCCGCTCGTATGGAACCTAGGCAGAGTTCTATCAGTGCACCCAGGAAAGCACGGTATTGCGCGGTACACTTCGACTAGCCTCTGGACAGACGATCAAATGACCCGTTAAGAAGGTGCACGTTCTCGAAGTTTTAAGTTTATTCTGATAAAAATCATATACAGAGGTATGTATTATATTGTACAGAAGGAGGTGTCATAGTGAAAACACTGTAGGGGGACCTCCTATGATATGTTACATGAAATGGAAAACTATACTAAGCAGCAATAAAGAGTAATAAAAAACAGGTACCAATAATATGAGCAGTAACACAATTATTAATTAACTAATTAAGCAAGTACGATCATTTCAGTGATTAAACAATTCCAGTCAATGAATACATAGTCATTATTCAGCAAAAAAACGATAAAGGACAGGTTATGTCATTTGTCAAATTATGTTATTGGTTACGAACAAAATCGTGAAGCAAACGTTTATATGATGGCACGGACACGGCAGCTTTAATATTATAAGGCAATGAATCCCACGATTTAATTAAAGCAAAACCAACTC
Organism: Dermacentor variabilis; assembly: GCF_050947875.1. Lineage (NCBI taxonomy): Eukaryota > Metazoa > Arthropoda > Arachnida > Ixodida > Ixodidae > Dermacentor > Dermacentor variabilis. Next base: position 140,785,183 of record NC_134570.1, on the reverse strand, counting down.
TTTGGGTACAGTAGTTAGTGCGGACTTTTGGTAGTAGGAAATTGTTAAGAGAAAAACTTGTGTAATTTGTATTGGTAAGTCCTTGAATGAAAACAAATTTTAGAAGGTGTTGGGCTTTAATTTCTCGATATGCAAATATGCAAACATTCAATTTCACAAGATTAGTAATGCGGAGTATGTTATATCGCAGTAAAGTTCTGTAACATCTGATTGGCGATTACTCTTAGTAATAATACGGGTGGCTTGGTTTTAGACGTGTTGTAAGGACACGTCTAATACTGAATACCTTCTTCTGCAAGCGGGATAGCCGAAAGTAGACGTGGAGGAGCACGAATGGCGAGACTAGAAATGAAATAGACTTTATACTCTGCGCTAACCCTGGCATCATACAAGATGTGGACGTGCTCGGCAAGGTGCGCTGCAGTGACCATGGGATGGTAAGAATTCGAATTAGCCTAGACTTGAGGAGGAATACGTCTACTTAGGGCAGGTAGTGACTGCGGATCCGGATCATGAGACGGAAATAATCAGAAAAATAAGAATGGGCTGGGGTGCGTTTGGCAGGCATTCTCACATCATGAACAGCAGGTTGTCATTATCCCTCAAGAGAAAAGTGTATGACAGCTGTGTCTTACCAGTACTCACCTACGGGGCAGAAACCTGGAGGCTTACGAAAAGGGTTCTACTCAAATTGAGGACGACGCAGCGAGCTATGGAAAGAAGAATGATAGGTGTAATGTTAAGGGATAAGAAAAGAGCAGATTGGGTGAGGGAACAAACGCGAGTTAATGACATCTTCGTTGAAATCAAGAAGAAGAAATGGGCATGTGCAGGACATGTAATGAGGAGGGAAGATAACCGATGGTCATTAAGGGTTACGGACTGGATTCCAAGGGAAGGGAAGCGTAGCAGGGGGCGGCAGAAAGTGAGGTGGGCGGATGAGATTAAGAAGTTTGCAGGTACGGCATGGCCACAATTAGTACATGACCGGGGTTGTTAGAGAAATATGGGAGAGGCCTTTGCCCTGCAGTGGGCGTAACCAGGCTGATGATGATGATGATGAGTAGGAGGAGAAGGAGGAGGAGGAGGAGGGAACGGAAGAAACTGGTACATAAGAAGCCGATCAATGAGTTAGAGGCACGAGGAAAAATAGAGGAATTCCGGATCAAGCTACAGAACAGGCATCCGGCTTTAACTCAGGAAGATGACCTTAGTGTTGAAGATATGAACGACAATCGAATGGGCATCATTAAGGAGTGTGCAATAGAAGTCGGTGGTAACTCCGTTAGACAGGATTCCCGTAAGCTATAGCGGGAGACGAAAGATCTGATCAAGAAACGCCAATGTATGAAAGCCTCTGATCCTACAGCTAGAATAGAACTGGCAGAACTTTCCAAGTTAATCAACAAGCGTAAGACAGCTGACATAAGGAAGTATAATATACACAGAATTGAACATGCTCTCAGGAACGGATGAAGCCTAAAAGCAGTGAAGAAGAAACTAGGAATCGGCAAGAATCAAATGTATGCGCTAAGATACAAAGCCAGCGATATCATTGCTAATATGGATGAGATAGTTCAAGTGGCTGAGCAGTTCCATAGAAATCTATACAATACCAGTGGCACCCACGACGATAATGGAAGAGAGAATAGTCTAGAGGAATTTGACATCCCACAGGTAACGCCGGAAGAAGTAAAGAAAGCCTTGGGAGCTATGCAAAGGGGGAAGGCAGCTGGGGAGGATCAGGTAACAGCAGATCTGTTGAAGGATGGTGGTCAGATCGTTCTAGAAAAACTGGCCATCCTGTATACGCAATGCCTCATAACCTCGAGCGTACAGGAATCCTGGAAGAACGCTAACATAATCCTAATCCATAAGAAAGGGGACGCCAAAGACTTTAAATATTAGAGACCGATCAGCTTACTGTCCGTTGCCTACAAAGTATTTACTAAGGTAATCGCAAATAGAATCAGGAACACCTTAGACGTCTGTCAAGCAAAGGACCAGGCAGGATTCCGTAAAGGCTACTCAACAATAGACCATATTCACACTATCAATCAGATGATAGAGAAATGTGTGGAATATAACCAACCCTTATATATAGCGTTCATTGATTACGAGAAAGCGTTTGATTCAGTCGAAACCTCAGCAGTCATGGAGGCATTACGGAATCAGGGTGTAGACGAGCCGTATGTAAAAATACTAAGAGACACTTATAGCGGCTCCACAGCCACCGTAGGCGTCCATAAAGAAAGCAACAAAATCCCAATAAAGAAAGGCGTCAGGCACGGAGATACGATCTCTCCAATGCAATTCACGGCGTGTTTACAGGGGGTATTCAGAGACCTGGATTGGGAAAAATTGGGGATAAAAGTTAATGGAGAATACCTTAGTAACTTGCGATTCGCTGATGATATTGCCTTGCTTAGTAACTCAGGGGACCAACTGCAATGCATGCTCACTGACCTGGAGAGGCAAAGCAAAAGGGTGGGTCTTAAAATTAATCATCAGAAAACTAAAGTAATGTTTAACACTCTCGGAAGAGAACAGCAGTTTACGATAGGTAGCGAGGCACTGGAAGTGGTAAGGGAATACATCTACTTAGGACAGGTAGTGATCGGGGATCCGGATCTTGAGACTGAAATAATCAGAAGAATAAGAATGGGCTCGGGTGCGTTTGGCAGGCATTCTCAGATCATGAACAGCAGGTTGTCATTATCCCTCAAGAGAAAAGTGTATAATAGCTGTGTCTTACCAGTACTCACCTACGGGGCAGAAACCTGGAGACTTACGAAAAGGGTTCTACTTAAATTGAGGACGACGCAACGAGCTATGGAAAGAAGAATGATGGGTGTAACGTTAAGGGATAAGAAAAGATCAGATTGGGTGAGGGAACAAGCGTGAGTTAATGACATCTTAGTTGAAATCAAGAAAAAGGAATGGGCATGGGCCGGACATGTAATGAGGAGGGAAGATAACCGATGGTCAATAAGGGTTACGGACTGGATTCCAAGGGAAGGGAAGCGTAGCAGGGGGCGGCAGAAAGTTAGGTGGGCGGATGAGATTAAGAAGTTTGCAAGGACGACATGGCCACAATTTTTTTTATTGAAGTGAATGTTAGGAGAGGTTGGCGCCTTTATGGTGGCACCGGCTACTCCTTGTCACTTGGCAAACGAAACAAATTTGCGTACAAAGGGAGAATAGTGACACAAAATATAACACTCAGTAGAACACTGGATGAATAAAAAATATACAGTACAACAGTACATGAGTCGCAAAGTTCTGTGCATTAGTTCAGTCCACGCACACATATATAAAGTCAGATGTTTTGAACAGCCAAAACACACAACACATGTAATACACTGCAAGTACAGAACAGAATTACACATATTGCGTAAAAGTTGCGATCAGCACATAAACCACTTGTGAATCTCGAACACCATTCATGTAACTCGTTTAGCATATTCGAATCATCGGATACCTAATATTTTCCCAAAATGTTGGTGTCCTCTAAAAACTTTTTCAGAGCAAGAAGTGCTCTTTTTTGAAGGCCCGCAGTTGGCCATGGGCCAAGTATCTTTTTAAGAGTGAATGGTCTTCTGTCTAATATACACAAATTAGCTTGCAGTACCGTTCTTTGTGTATCGTATTTCGTGCATTCGAGAAGAAGATGATGCACATCTTCGTCTGGGTGGCCACAAGAACACTGCGTACTAGAGACACGTTTTATTCTGTACAGGAAGTGTTTCGTAAATGCAGTACCAAGACGCAGTCGGTGTACCAATGTTTCAAATTTTCTGTTGTCTCTTAGAGTTTCCGGCATTGATAAGTTTATACATGGGTCTATACAGTATAACTCCGAGTTTTTGGTTTGCTGGTCAAACCAGGTAGTTTTATTGAGGCGACATGAAATCTGTTTCAGGATCAGACGGACTTCACTACGTAATAGGGGAAGATTGGTTGTCTCTGCGTTATTGTGCGCTCGATTCGCAGCTGCGTCCGCTGCAGTATTACCAGGAATATTGCAGTGCCCAGGTATCCACTGAAATGCAATTACGTGGTACATTGCACTTGTTTTAGTAAGTTCTTTGAGCGTCTCATACACTAGCGAAGTGTTCAAAGAATTTTTCTTATTGCTCTGTAGTAATATGAGAGCGGCTTGCGAATCGCTAAAAATAACCCATTTTTGCGAATGTTCTTCTGATGTTATGAAACGCAAAGAACACAGGATTGCAAATAGTTCTGCCATGGTGGAAGATGTCTCCCGGGATAATTTTGAATGTTTGCTCTAGCGCTTAATGTGGAATGACTAATGCTAAAGTCGAGGAGTTTTTATGACACGAACCATCTGTATAAACGTGGATGTACTGGGGATATAATGAGTAAATTTGGAAGAGTGCCAGTTGCTGTGCGGCTACTATGAACATGTCTCTCTTTGACATAATCCCGTCAACCGATAATGCTATTTTAGGGCATGTTAACATCCAGGGAGGGTAACTAACATCCACTTTGCATATTTCAAATCTTGGTAATAATGTTTTATGTTCTCGAACAACATCGTGAATTTTGCTTTTGTTTCTTTCGGTGAGCGCGAGGTTTAATGGATGCTTCTCGTGTTGGGTTAAGATGCGATAAATATGTCGGCATGTTTCCACCGTTCGTATGACTGGATATGGTGGGTGACGAGCTTCAGCAATTACTAAAGAACTCGAGGTAGCCTGCGGAACCCCAAGACACACTCTAACCCCCTTGCTAGTAAACGTTGAAGACGTTCCTCAGAAGTTTGCGATAAACCATGGAGAATAGGGGCCGAGTAAGCAATCTTTTGTTTTATGAGTGCATTATGAACTTGTAGTAGCGAAGAGACTGATCCTCCGCACGTTGTGCCAGCGAGTCGCCGAAGTACGTTTATTACTGCATTGGTCTGCTTTTCAATTGCGCGGATGTGTGATGCCCATGTTAGCTGGCGGTCAAGAATCACTCCAAGAAATTTATGCTCTTTCACAAACATCAAACTTTGCCCATTAAGCGCAAGTTGAAAATTATTCAGCTGTCGTCTAGTGAAAGGAAGTACGGCTGTCTTTGCGTATGGAAGACTCTTTCTTTTAAAAAGGTGTCGATACTATCAAGACCCTCTTGCAGCGTTCTTTGAATGTCTTGTATATAGATCCAGAGGCCCATATGCAGATGTCATCTGCGTACAGAGAATACTGTAGACCAGACGGGAGTTTTTGTGGCAAGGCTGCCATGACACAGTTGAATAAAAACGGACTGAGAACACTGCCCTGCGGAACGCCCTGCGTGATGCCGTGATAATTACTTTCTCCTTCAACTGTTTCCATAAATATTTTTCTATCTTCAAGAAATTTGATACCCAGCGCAGCGTTCGACAGTGTAGGCCAAGCTCTAACATACCAGCAAGGACGTGCGTGTGACTTACAGTGTCGAATGCTCTTTGAATGTCTAAGAATACTGCTACCGTCACATTTTCGCAACTTCGTTCATGTTCGACGCATGTGGCAATGTCTAATACTGCATCCATTGTACCTCGATTTTGTCGAAATCCGGTCATGTGGTCGGAAAACACATTTGTGTGTTCACACCACCATTGCAGTCGACTGTCTATCATCTTCTCCATTAGTTTGGAAAAACAGCTTGTGAGACTGACGGGTTGGTAGGAGTCAAGACAAAGTGGGGTCTTTCCTGGTTTTAGCACTGGAATTACCCGAGCTAATTTCCACGAATCCAGAAGGGTCTCTCTTATCCAGATATCATTAAATATCTCCAAAAGAGTCATATTTCCTACTGGACCTAGGTTCTTTAGCATCACATACGTAACGCCATCTGGGCCTGCGGTTTTCTGTGGACGTCATGACGAAAGAGCACGTTTCAATTCATTTAAACTAAACTCACAGTCAAGTTGAGGATGTTGTGACATAAAGCACGCACGAACCTTCTGTTCTGCTAGTGTTGTTGAACTTGCGAATTGTAGGCAAGTCTACGAAATTCCTGGTCTGGATCTAAGTTGACAGAATTCGTCAGCAACAAATGCTTCCGGAGTGCTTCGAGCTACGGCAAGGGCTCGGAAGGGATGGCTCTGGGTAACTGGACCGCTAAAAGATCGCACAACGGACCATATTCTGGGAAATGGGGTAAACGGAGACAACGACGCGCAGTATTCTCGCCATCTTCTCGTTCCTAATTTTTCTAAGCGTCTGCGCGAATTTGACTGAACTTTCTGTGCCATCTTGTAGTCATCTAGCTTTCCACTGCGGCGGTAAGCCCGTTCTGCGCGTCTTCGAATTGCCCTTAGGCATTCATATTCCCCGTCGACTGCAGCGTATTCATTCGGAACAATGACTTGCTTTGTGCAGATCTTGTAAGACTCACACAGTATAATTGCAAAACTTTGAAAGTTCGGGGTTTCGCCCAATGAGTTACTTAAATGGTGCCGAAAACTTTGCCAATTAGTATATTTTGAGCAGCGCCGGGTCCCCTCACTCCGTATGAGGCGATGTTTTACCAGGATCGGAAAATGATCACTACCGTGCGTTTCTATGTCTGTTGACCATTCAACGCCATCAAGAAGGTCTTGTGAGCAGAGTGTGACATCTATACAGCTTGAGTACCGAAACCCCCGCAAAAACGTTGGAGAACTGTCATTTAACATGACCAGATTATTTTTTCCTGTGGCAGTCTCTATAATGCTTCCACGGGAATCATTATATTCACTACCCCAGATGACTTTATGTGCGTTGAAGTCCCCACAAACCATCACATATGAGTTTGCGATACCAAACACGTTCACCAAGCTGTCTACTGATATTTTGCTAGAACATTGTAGGTAAAGACTAATCACTGTGATGCTTGTATTTCTAAAAGATATCTTGCTTGCTACGAACTCCGGTATATTTATATCGCTCGACTGTATTAAATAGGACGGTAGGTCTTTTCTCACGCATAACATCGCTCTGCTACTTCCAGCAATGCGCGATGATTTATATATAACATAGTTCGAAAGACGAAAGTCATCTCGTACGCTTGCCTCCCGTATACATAAAACAGGAAAGTTATGTTGAGCTAGTAGTTTGCGGAAATCAGCTGACTTATTTCGAAGGCTATTAGCATTCCACTAAAATATGAAAACATTGTTAATGCGATTATTCATTGTAAGCCTGCAGTGGAGCTGTTGGTGGTTCTGGAAGCACCAACGATTCCATAGAAAGCAGTGCTTTTACCTCTGGAAGGTTGTTTGCGTGTGGAATGGCTCTGAGAATTGCACGCAGAGCTGTGAATAGCATGGGCAGGATCATCTGTGCCGCGGGTAAAGACGCGTAATCACCAAACGACGCTGAAGCTCCATGTGTGCTCGAAGCAGGTCGCTGAAGAGCTGACTGAGATGGTCGCTGGGATGACTGGTGTGGTTGAGGCGAATGTTGAGTTAGTCGCTCCGATGTTAGGTGAGGTCGCTGTGTCACTGGCAGAGGGCGTTGTTTGGAAAGTCGGCGAAGTTCGCTCGAAGCCTGGGCAAGATGAGTAGCGTTCTCTGGAGGTGGATCGCGTCGCTCGCTGTCAGAGCGTTGTCGACCTGAGTGCTTTAGAGCTGCAGAATAGTTCATGTTGACCACTTGTTCTTTTTCTTTGTTGGCAGTTGGAGGCGCGCATCTTACAGCATCAAGGTTGGGTGGGGGCGCATTACGAGGAGGTAGCCTTCCGTATTTCAACTCATGTCTGCGCAACCTTGAGGCAGCTCTGCTCTGAGGGCACCCGGAGAAGGAAGCTGTATGGTTTCCGCCACAGTTGGCACACTTTGGCTGACACACAGACTTGCACTCTGAATGGTCGTGGTCTTCTGAGCATATCTTGCAGCGACGTGGACTGCGGCAGTTCTTCGATAAATGTCCAAATCTCTGGCAGTTGTAGCATCTCAGAGCAGGGCCGTTATATTCTTCTACGGGATGACTCGTGAAACCTAAATGCACTCGTTGCGGCATTGGTTTGTCTTCTCTGAAATGGAGAATGACAGTTCTCAGAGGGCGTGATTCTACCGCTCGTCTTCTTGGCGATTGTAGCGTGCCTGACGACGGGCAGATGTCACGCCAAAATCCTTCAGGAAGTCAACCAGTTGTTCTTCTGTATACTCAACTGGCACATGCCGTATCTTGCCAACATTCTTGGTATAAGATGCCGGAATGAATGGTTTGACTCCCAAACCAGCCACTTCACTCATCGACAGTAGATGTCTTGCAGATGAGACTGAAGTAACGTTGACAGAAAAAACTTCCATCTCTATTCACGCGGAATGACTGTACTTTTTCCTTTGCCGCGGAGACAATTTCCGACGCAGCGCGGTTTGGATTCACTTGCCAGAAGTTGCGTCCCTCCTGTGAGGGTCGAAAAACTGGAATTCCCTCAGGCCGCTTCTTTTTATATGTTGCCAAGGAGAACGGCGTTTCATCGCAGTCTATGTCTTCATCTTCACTTAGCTCATAGGTAGATGTCTTGTCGTCGTCAACCCGTCGTTTCTTGGCTTCACTTTCGCCTGTCTCAGCCATATTCACTGAAGGTGCGCTGGAAGGTAGGGCAGCGTTGAAAACTAGCGTCGCCGGCTTGAAGGCGCGTGTTGTGGCACTTCAGAGTGCGGCGCCGATCCTGCGGCACTCATGCGCCTAGGAACGCGCTGTCGGACATATGGCTCGTGCCGGAGTTCTTTGCTGCCCACCGCCGTGGCAGGCGTAGATGCGCTGCGGAGCGCAGCAAAACCACGCGATACTGTGCGCGATCTGCAGCGCACAGGTATCCCACATGTCCGTTCTCTCTGGACAACAGCGAAGTCTCAACACAGCACTGATTCTTGAAGAAAACAGAAAACAATACCTCACCGAAGAAGCAGCGGCCGCTCGGAGGGAGTTCTTCTTCTTCTTCTCCTGGCCACAATTAGTAGCTGACCGGGGTAGTTGGAGATGTATGGGAGAGGCCTTTCGTAATCAAATCAAATTGTTTAGGGTGCAACACGTTAAAATTTTCGACATATTTAGACAGACCAGTATGGATTAGTTTTTCAATAACATTACTAAAAAAATTACCGACGATTACGTTACTTCCTAATGCGAAATTTGAGCGCAGCAAATAAGCTGTTTCACCTTTTGGATAGATTGAGGCAAAGAAATCGAGCAACACATGTATGCGCTATCACATAATTTTTTTTTATTTTTCACACGTATTCCTATAACAAAGACTCCACTAACAGTTCTTGACAGTCATGAAGGAAGCTTTGTGGTCGGAGAAATAGACTGATATATGTTCGACTTGGTACACCAATGCTTGATTCTCAAAGACGAGATCTATACAAGTGCCTCGCGAGGTTGTCACAGCCGTGGGGGAAGCAGAGGCTAAGCGCCGCCGCCGAGAAGACCCTGCCGTTCGCGCCGCCGAAGCGGAGGCTCATCGCCGCCGTCGAGAGCAACCAGCAGTAAGCGAGGCTGAAGCAGAAGCTCATCGCCGCCGCCGAGAAGACCCTGCAGTTCGCGCCGCCGAAGCGGAGGCTCATCGCCGCCGTCGAGAGCAACCAGCAGTAAGCGGAAGCGGAGGGGGGCGGCGTGTACACCCAGCGGCAAACGATGGGGGCAGAAGCGCGCGCAGCAAGCGGACAACACGATAAAGGGAGGAGGGAAGAGATAGCAGCGACTGACTGATGCCGCTGACGGCGATAGTGAGTCAACCCCAGCTATCCGCCACACAAGAACAGGGGGGGGGGGGACCCTTTCCTCCTCTTTCTGCATGGCGGCGACGGTGTTCTATGCAGTCACGTTATCTTGACTCTCTAGCGGCGTCAGCGGCATCCAGCGGTATCAGTCGGTCGCTGCTAGCGCTGGGGGGATGAAAGGGGGGCGGAGCTGGTTACGAGGCCGACGCCGACGACGACGCCGACGACGACGCGAAACCCAGGAACGGACTCCAAAGAGCTGCGCTCTAAAATTGTGTTTAGTTTTGTTCGCGAAGCGGGAGCGCGATAACAGCTAGAGCTTCATTCAGGCTCAAACAAGTGCATTATTCTTTCAGGTTAGTGACTCATTACAGATAAACATTTCATCATGCATTAGCTCGTCCGCTCACGAAGTGACGTACTCGTCGCGAACCGAGCTGCCTATAAGGTGCATGAATTGAGGATGGTTGCGCTCGCGCCGAGAGAGAGGGAGAGAGGTGGTTCTTGTGGGGAAGAAGAAAAGGCTAGCGCTATTTTCTGCAACCCATGCGGGATCATTATACAGTCAGTATCAGGCTCCGCAATTACTAACTCTGTAGATTACGGACATCTCCTACACCCTTGGAACAGAGATTTTTGTCGAACACGGAAAATCGAAGTGTCCATCACGAAGCTGCGCTGCCGTATACCTGCATTGAACTTCTACCTCCACAGGTCTGGTCTGGTCCCCTCACCATTATGCTCATTCTGTGGCGAAGCGGAGACTATCGACCATTTATTGTTGTCTTGCAGACGTTTTTCTATTATAAGAAAACGACTACTCAAAATCCCGCTTCGTTCTATTGGTCTAACTTTATCAGTGCCTGTGACCCTATCTTTTGGAGCCTCCATTGTTGGGTTCAGCCACAGAAATGTTTGCTTGGCGATCCAAAATTACCTAATTGAAACCAATCGATTTCCATGTTAGATTGATCGTTCTCCCTCCCAACCATAGCTTTCTTTTATTTCTTATCTATTATTAATTATTATTGTTATTATTATTATTTTATACCCGGTTTTCATCTGATTATTTCCTTTTTCTCCAAACACAAAACGTTTACTTTTAAACTCACACGCCCAAATTGTTAACACCCTTGTTATCATTATTATTTTTATGCACCTAATTAAACCACCCGATTCTTGGCCAATCCCCTACTGTGGGTATGTGCCACGGCCACCCAGGACAACAACAACAACAACAGCACGGCTCAGCGCCAGCAGGGTGGAGGGGATGGGGGTAAAAGAGAGAGAGGGTAGGAGGGAGAAAGGTAGAGGGTCGTAGAGATGGAAGCGAAGTAGTGGCCGATCAGGAAGCCCGAGGTGGTGGGATGGCCGTTAGGCCATCCGTCTTTGTAGAAAAGTCCTATAGTCTCGCCGAGAGCCCCGACGAGTCGAGGTACTCGACGACACTTAGGAAGGCTGGTAGCTGATTACGACAGGGGAAGAGGATATCTTCCTGTCGTGAACTTGGGAGCCCCAGGCGGTGGAACTCTTGCAGAAGTCGACCGCGGTGCTGCAGGTGAGCAGGGCAGGCCAGCAGGAGGTGCTCCAGAGTTTCTGGTTCACCACAGGAGGCACAGGCTGGCGAGGTGGCTTTCCCAAGGCGGTGCCGGAAGGCTGCCGTCCAGTAGCAGCCAACTCGCAGTCGGAGCAGCAACGAGGCATCCCTTCGTAGGAGGCCGTGCTGTGGAAGAGGCCGTGGAGGCCGGCCCAGCGATACCCGTTTGTCCGGGTGGCAGGCGATGATGTGCCGGCGCAGCCTGTGTCTCGAGAAGTCTGCGGCCGTTACAGCAGGGCTGAGGGGGGCGCTTGAGTGGTGGGCACTTTTTACCGAAATAACATTTGCGGGATATGACTTGAGTGGAGTGGTGACCGCGCAAGGAATTACCGCGCTATGACGCGGCCGAAATTGCGGTAAGCGAAATGATGCAGTCGTTCAGTTGAGGCACCATTTGTTGTCTCATTATGTGTGTCGCAGAGACATAGTGGTCGAACGAGCTAATATTTGAACGAACGAGTAAGCGAACGACTAAACGAACGAGCGAACCACGACTAAACCAGCCAGTGAACGAGCGGGCGACCGCACGTTTTCTTTGCTAGTACTCCACCGCCGCATCTTAATCTGCGCACATCTTAAAGCTGACACGAATTAACACGTACGCCTCAAAGACTTATGATGCTGTCGTTCGGCGACGAACGCGGTTTTGGGACAGCACGCACACTTTTCCTTTGTATCACAAATCCGCCGGGCGACCGCCAATGACGAACACGAACAAAATAGGCAAACAAAGTTATTCACTCTAAACAAGGCTGGTTAGTAACCACAAAATGCCGAGTGTTGCTTTCCTAAGATGAGTTCTCACGCTCGAGCCTCAAATTTTGTCAAAGGGAAGGCGCTAAATCCTAAAGGTTTTGTAATCACGTTTTCGCGCGCAGCCTCTCGTGCCCAGCAATTCAAGGCTGTTGGCGTACAACATGATTAAACGCACCAAAAACGACCGTACTACTTATATAAACAAAGTACACGACGCGTAAGACTATATGCTATGAGAGACACTCAACTACCTTGTATAGTCCAGTGGAGAATGTTGGTATGAATTTCTCCCTCCCAATTCGATGAATCCATGTCTTTCTTTCTAACCCGTAGCGCTTGCCGGATGGTATCGATAACAGCTTCTTGTCTTAGCTGAAACTGTTTTGGCATACGAAGGTACAGCAGGTTATGGTGATAAAAAATACCATGAAGCGATCGACGCCGCACTTGCCACAAAATTTCAAGGCGTTCGCAAACCAAAACAACACAAAAGAGCAACAGCGCCAACATATGCTCCTCGCCACTCCGTAGACGCCTCTCAAGCGAAAATGGCGCTGAAGCGCGATCATGCGCGACTGTCATGGCTACTGTATTGGCCTCGAGCTCCACCACTGGAAAAGCTGGCGCCACCGTCGGCGTGACGTGCTATTAGGGATCACGTCGACATAGCGGCCGCGTCGGCTGCTTCGAGAGCGCCGAAGCGCGCTGAAAACGAGAGTTTAAATTCCTTCGTACGCTGCGGTCCTCAGTTAGTGGCGAGATTTTCGCGCTTCGAGTGTCTCCTTTACAACGCTTGAAAGCACTAGAATAGGTAGTGGCTGCCTTTGAAGGCGCGCAACATGGTAGGCTACTGCTCGGTGCCGCAGTGCCGGACGTACGCAACGGATCCCGGTGTCAGCCTTATTCACACGTAGCCGCAGGACAAGAAGCTGCGTGAAGCTTGGCTCGCGAAACATAAAACCGGCAAACAGTCATCGGCTACAACTCAGGTATGCAGCAAGCACAGACGCGAGGAAGATTTCTGCTATAGACCGTTTTTTCGTAGGCGCCGCCATATTGTGAACGCAGTGGCGCCGCCTATGAGCAGCGCCGTACTGGCTTGGGTGAAAGCGGTCTTTTGCATGGCAGGTATACGCTCGGCGGTAGGTTCTGGCGTTTGTTCTCGCGGGTCGTGCGGTCTGTTTAGTATGACGTGCGTCTTCTACGTGGTAAACGGTTCTGTGAGACGTGCTGATGTGGTTTAAGGCGTCATGGCCGGAATTTCTGCTGGCGTTGATGTGGACGGAACACGCAGCGCGATGTGTGCGCGCATTTTTGAGCCTACAATCAGCCTCGGAGATCAATTGTGTATTTCTGAATGTTCCATTCACTAATGTGACCTTATTGCAGTATTATCCTCTATTTCTAAGCTGCGGTTTAGGAGCCATAAAACATACGCGACGATAGTAACAGCGTGGGTACCGTTCTGCTACGATAGGAGCTGTGGTGTTATACTTTCATAAGCGTTCAAACTGTTCGCTACAGGTTACATTGCGTGACTACTTGGTTCGATGGATGAGGTTTCCGCCCCTGAATAACATAGTTTTGGCAGGTAATTGCAGCATACCTTACAGTCTGAATTAAGCTTGTCCAGCAAAGGGACTGTTTACGAACTGCGCGAGCGTCCTAAGCAGTGGTAGGTGCTGGATTACAGATATCTTTGTTCTATATACCGCATGGTCCAAGCATACGGCATCAGCGGTTATATATTTGTAAACGTAGTGCGGCGTGACTATGCGAGGTCGTATTGCGGCGTTAGCCCGTTTTCTCTTGCTTTTTCGAGAAAGAGGATGATAAACGAATTTTCTTTTCGGTTGTGTTCGTTCCGTTCTTTACGACGCACTCACACGTATTACGGAAATTTTCTCCTCAAAAATAGGCATCGCATTCTTTTTATGCGATCCCTCTCATATATTATGGCTGTATACAGGCCAAACAGGCAATGCCGAAGCGCACAGCTTACATATATATCGTGCTGGTTCACCAACCGCAGTGATCGCTGTGTTGAGCCGCGCCATCGGCCTCATGCAGGAAGGCTATGCGTAGACATATGGTAATTTGAAGCCTACTAGACTTGAAATGCGCGAAAACCATGCCGGTGCATCACAAATATTTGACAGCGCCTGCCGCTTAGATGTTTCGTGGTTGCCTTAGGTTGGCCATGCACGAGCATGCGCTCTTATGCTTTATGTTTTACTCCCTACGCCAAGCGATCAGATAGTGAGCAGATTAACCATTTCATGCTGCTAATACAGAGACACCGGTTTTCTGTTCCCAACACATACACATAATGTGCGTACACCGCGGCTGATAAAGCGCGTCACATTTTTACGCCCCCAAGAGATATTTCTGCCTACTGTAGTTACCGATGCAAAGGCTTCTCTGACGACCTTATATGAACGGACATGCGTAAATTTCTCAAAGTACCATCTAAAACATCTCGAAATCGTTCCGCAGCACGCGACAGCAATACTTTCAAGCAGCGCCGCGCCGGATCGCCCAAGCCAGAGAGGAAGAAAGGCTCTCCGCCAACACGCGCGCCCTATCCTCCTCGCCCGACGAAAATGTCTATACGACGCCGGGTCTGCGATGTTCGGAAAACGCGCGCTGAGACGCTCGCCCGAGTCCGCTGCCCGACTGACGGTTTGGTCTATGAACTTGTCGATGCTATAGATACTGGCAAGTTCACTGGAATGGAAAGGGAGCGGTAAGACGCACATTAAAAAAAGGCATGGCATATGGTCATGTTTGTACGTGTAATGAATTAATGCACTGGATTACAAAAAAGAAGCAGCGGGAATCGCAGACTGAGAACACCGATAAACATACAGTGCGATGCAACTCGAGAAATGATATGGAAACGTCCAAGAACTTAGCAGAAAAAAAGAATTGGCTGAAGGCTTAGCTTGGTTAAGCCTGGAAGATTGCGAAAGCAGTACCCTTGGCTGCGCCTTGGTTCGGCTGATGGTGTGGACATGGTTGCCCTTTGTTAAACTTATGGCTATACATCATCCGACGTAGCGCAAGGCAGCGCGCCGACCAAGGTAGATGTACTGGTAGCGAAGGCTCCATAGACGCCCATTGGTCCAAAAAATGGCGGCTCGTGGGCACTCCAGCGCCCCCTGGATTTTGGGGGGCAAACTACGCAAACGTGACGTAGAATGACGTCACGCATACGTATGCTTTTGGCGCGAATTATAAAGCGGTCTTTCTGTAGAATCCGCGTTTTCGAGCCCGTACCTCTCGAAGGTTGCTGCCTTTCAGCGCGCCCCAACCTTTGCCAGTCAAACGTGCTCGAGTTCCTGCTAGTTATGGCCTTGTTAATGTGCAATTGGGAACGCAATGAAAGTGACTGGTAAAGGAGGGGCAGCATAGAAAGGCAGCAACACTTCCAGACACTGGCGAAGCATGCATGATTCGTAGTGCAAATACTGGTGCTAGTACTTTTGAGAGCTTTTGAGTACAGCAAGGTATGATGCACAAAGCACTGGCTCAAGTGCACAGTTCGCAATAGAGTGTACGGCAAGTATGGTTTTCATAGTTTCATATTCATTGTTTATTGCAGCATTAAAACAAATACAGTCACAAAGCACACCCTTGGCACACAAACAAAAAATACATGTCACAGGCAGCACAAGCAGTATTGTTTAAGTTGGCTAATCATCTCAATAATCACAGTGCAGATAGGAAAAAGCCCTGAAGTGCCACGAACGTTGTCAGTTAGGAAATTGAAAAGTATAGAAAACAATGCTACGACAGCTTCAATTGAAGCAAACATAACATGACATAAGTAGGCGCATCAACACAGACCATAGAGCACACTGGGATTAGTCTTCACATTTAATTTCTTCAGCTGAAAGAATATAGCAGGTGCGTTTACATCTGCAAGGCAATGTTAAAGCCAGCTTTAGCACCCTCAAACGTGCTCAACGTAGGAGCAAATACCATACATTGAGCCGGCGTACCATCTCCAGAGTACTTCTAGTCGTTAGCCGGATCAATTTGAAGTAATTTTAGGTCAACAAAAGTACACATGAAGTACAGCGTACAGTGAAGTGCAAGGACATTCGCGGGGCAGTAAAGCATGTAATCAGTGTACTGTACGCTACAATATAGCCAGATAAAAGTCCAGCGGAAATCGGTGTAGCGTGACACCAATGGTACTATCCACGCTGTCGCAGTGTACCACGGAGCATCGTTTCTTCACATGCCGCAAGCTCATCTTGAAATGAAGCGCTAAGCGCTTCAAAAGAAGAGCGCGAAGCGTGCAAAGACGGAAAAAGACTTCGCACTGGCCGCACGCCGAAGGAAACGACAAAACCGAGAAAACTGCCGCAGCGGTGCAGCGGGCTGCAAATCTTACCGAACGGTGACAAAGAAGCAACGTACAAGGACGACGAAAACTTCGCAAAAGGAGCATTTTGAGACCGGCGAGCTAAATTTATACGCTTTACCAGGCGCGCCATCGCAGACAGCTGGGGATAAGAAATCGCCGACCTTGAAATCGCTTCGTAAGCTCCCGCCACTGTGGCCGGGTTAGCCGGGTATCGAAACAAGGCCTGCAAAGACGCGCTGTAATGCACCGCACACTCATGAATAGGGGGCAGGTCAAGAGTGTTGCAAAAATACAAAATTTGCCAGGTTTTAATAAAACGACTTACCTCTTTCATAAAACAAGGTGCTAATATATTTTTTTCTTTTCTATTGGCAGATGACATTCCAATTTTGTAGCTTTATCATTTCTTTATATGAGTGTTTTGCCCCCCCTCCTCTGGTTGTGCTGCAGTCGCGCTAAACCACTTTTCGGCCCAGCCTTCGCCACCACTTTAAATCCGCCTTGCGCCGACCACTGCGAGGAGCCGAGCTGTAGCCCCATTTATCCTCCTAGCGTGTCGTCACACCAGCGAGCGCCCTCTCCCGGTAGCGCCGCAGCAGCGGCGGGCAAGGCTTCGCCTCCACCATCGATGCCGCGAGCTGGGGCCCCGCCTCTCGGTCTGGCATGACGTCACACGGTCACGTTACGCGCAGCTGTGTAAGGAGGCGCCACGACCACCGATGGGCCGAAAGTGCGAGCAGTATTGCTTTCGCAATAAAAAGATTGAATCGTCGCGACGGCACATCACAGTCCCCGTATGCGTCGAAGTCTCTACAATGAAATTATTTTGAACAGCTCTGATAGCGCCCACGCAACAATGGTTGCTTGTATACTGTCAAATGCTCATATTCTGCGGCCTAAAGCTCATGGCACGGTGCGAAAACGCGCTCACAGCGAAAGCAAAACATTGTGCGCGGACATGCATGCAGACGCGCAGTCGGTCGCTGCGAACCCGTGCGATCGCTGCATTGAGGCTTCATTCTGTTATGCCCCATTTGGTTATACAGACAGCCCACTCTAACAATACATTTCACATAGTTTACTCTCAGCGTTTGGCTACCTTTCACGCAAGAAGCCGGTTCGGGAGACTCCATCGCGGCGACCGCGCGCAGTGGCATTCACTGTACGTATTCGGTAAGGAGATAGCGTCTGTAAACGATTCTGCGCTTTCAGTTTGCCCAAGATTATTATTTAGACAGTAAAAAACTTCTCTCGTTTCGAAAGTGCTCACAGAAATGTCCGGGAGAGCTCGCGCGTGGTGTTTTCAGTAAGCGCTGACAGCAAAACCTATGAGGAGCGCGCCGCGTGATCCCTCATACTACGCCAGCGAGGCGCTTCCGATAGATGGCGACTCCTTAACTCCTCGCCGCCAATACAAACAAAGCCGGCGCGAGGGCCCACGTGATGCCGTTAGGCCAATGGTGACGCGGCGTCGGCATCGACCAGAGCGCACGAGGAGGGGGCGGCATTGTTCAAAGCGTGGCGCTACTTTACGAACTTTAATGGTCTTTAGAGCCAATCGCTGCGCCGCCTGACAACTGCAGGTAGCCTTAGAAAAGGACGCAGATGAGGCGCTGCCTACGAGCTACTCGCCTGAGCCAACAAGCTGTCGTATAAAATTATGCTCCGCGTTGCTGCAATCCGCCAACTATATCGGACGGGGTGAGAGAGAGAAGCTTAATGGTACGAAATACGGCCTGAGGTCTATTCCTCTAGCCAAACTGAGAACATTTATTACCTGGCGGCTCGCTGTTACGGCACGCAGACCATTTTTTAAGGCGGTCTCCGTATTAGTGCACGGCTAAATGGTGTTAGCAAATCTAAACGGAACGAAACAATTGTTCCAAGACCATCGACGGCGATTGTCAACGTAGGGGCGAACGAGCGAGCGACAGGCACCCCCCTCCCATTTACTGGTTCCCCACCACTCCGCTGCGCTAGGGTGGCTAGAAGGGGAGGTGTGAATATCGGCGGGGAAAACGTGACCCCACAGCGCACCGGTGCCGCGGGGCGGCGCTGTTGACCGAGGCGCGGGAAGCAGGCAGCCGAAATGAGCGCCTCGCCAGCCTCGCGTCGGCTGCATGTCTAGCAGCGAAGTGAAAGTTTCGAGTATCGCGCGCTTTCTGCGAGCGTCAAAGAATGAATCTTTATAATGAAAATGATGTTATGTCAGCCCACATCATTACTCCTGTGAAATTTTACGAGCCCAGTTCGCACTGTATTCAAACGCGTTTTGTCTCTGCACATTTCGTGAAGCGGCAAAGGGTGTTAGGGGCTAGTGGGGGGATTCGAAATAATTTCGACCACTTCGGTTTCTTTAACGCGCACTGGCACTATACGGCACACGGGCGCCTTGCATTTCGCCTCTCTGAAAATGCGATCGTCGTCCTCGAGATCAGCAGATTGACTACTATGCGTGCGTCACGCATAGGGTGATTACCCTATGCGTGACGCACGCATAGTAGTCAATCACCCTATGCAATCACCCTATGACGTAGTCACGTACAGTAGTCAATCACCCTATGCGTATCAGGTAATGTCTGCAGATTAAGGGACATTATCTGATAATTCGTCTCGACGTATTTACAAACCACTTTCTGTCTGCACTTGTAGACCTGTAGCATGTCATTTTGACGCTCATATAAGCAATTTCCCATGATTGCAGACAGTGATCGAAGCAACAGATCTGGTCTAGAAATCGTTTATTTACAAGTGAGGAAAAAAATTGTCATAACTTTACAACACACGAGGTTTCAATGTTTTCCGTTTCTTCTCACTGCCCTGCTGATTGACACCTTTAAGCAAAAAGCGAATCCTTGTGTGGCGATAATAACGTATAACTGAGGCTGTGAAGGTAGCAGAATGGTCCAGGCGACCAATTTTTGGCACATCACGAATTGACTTCAAAATTTCGGCCACAGCTTTGGCATGCAAGCGTGTTACACTGAATGAATGAGTGACTTTCTTTTCAAGGGCATTGGCCAGCATATAGAACGATTCTGAGCGATATAAAATGCCCCCAAGGTCCCGCTCTTTGGATGCCTCTGATGGAAGTTCTCTGGGGATATTGCGCTTTTATCACTAAGACATGCTGCTTTGCAGTCTTCACAATGTGTGGGCAAAACACGCCTTCTCGCCACATAACCTGCAATGTAATAAACTAGCCGTGCGTCGCTGCGGTGCTCTACACAACTTTGGTGGTCCAAAGCCACTTGCACGGCATCAGTTGGCACAACCTTCACGCTGTCTTCACTGTGGCTTTCTTGTTCAGCCAGCACCTCTTCACCAGATAACAAGAACTCCAGGACATCCGACGACACATTGCCGTCCTTGGGGCTCCTTGCTAGGCTGTAGAAGCTTAAACATTTGTTACATAAGCATGCCGAACTTCTGCAAAACATAGGTGCTATTTACCAGGCTTGCACGCTTACATACCTTATGAGTAGAATGAATTGAGCTGAGGTAGGATGATTGTTTGCCCCACTCGCTTGTCTCACAAATTAACGCCAAAGCATTGCTCTAGGCGGTCTTGGCTCAGTTTCGAAGTCATCATGTACATACATGAAGTCAGCGTTTTCTGCAAGGTACTTTAGAAGGTGTTTTGTTGAATGGATGGTCATCCTCAGCCCCTCTGAAGTACTGTTACTAAGAAAGCCGAGCCCTTGAGCCTTCCATTCATCAAGAAACGGAAGAGTTTCAAGGGTGGCCTCTTTCTTGCTGCCCCGTATGAAATACCAAAGACAACTATCATGCACCATTTTGAGAGAAAAACTATGTTAAGATAACCTCATGACTTCTGCAGGGAACCTCGATGTCATAGCTTCAATGAGCCTGGCCTGGCCCTTGGGATCGCTCGATCCCGTTTGGCAGACGTTTGTTTGCAGGCAGGGGCACGGAAGAGATACTTTTTCTGAGGTTTTCCTGCACCCACTATCACATTCGGGCACGAAGCGCCAACGCTCCGTCTTCTTTTTCGCTGCCGACTGCATCTCGCCCTCGAATGACAGATTGTCGCGAGGAACACTCCAAAAGAGGCGACGAGACCAACTGACAGCGGAGGCATGCAGGCGCAGGCCAGCGCGGCCATAGAATAACGAACGCACGGCTATGAGTACCCCGCCGCGAGCGGCAGCGCCACATTCCCCCTGGTGGCATCGATGCGCAAGGGGGTCACGCACGCCCTTTCTCTCGGAGCCCTTACATTGACCCTGTTCGCGGCGATCATGTGGGCGCTGCCATGTTTGATCACGTGGTGACGCGTCCATTGCTTGCCTAAACTACAGCGTAGTAGAGTATGGTCGAGTGCATGGAGTTTCCTACAAAACTCTATGGTCGAGTGGGCCGAAAGGTGCTCTCTCGCTCAGGCGCCGCGTGTGGAAAAATTTTGCGAGGGCGCTGCGAGCGAACCGGATTGGGGCGGAGACTCGCTTCGCAGCATATTCAACGTAATTTCGCTGCGGGCTCCGAGACCGATTGCGCGCGTACGCTCTTATAGCAGAGCTTTATTTCCACTGCCAATTGATATTGACACCTTTCTGCTACGTATACATATTTGAGGCATGTACGTGTTATACAACATGGCGTCTTCAATTTTGCTGTCGTTGTCAAGTGCGTCGCCTGCTAGCGAGCGCGCCTTCACTGCGCGGGCGCTGGCGGACGCCGTTTTTCTCGCAAAAAATAAATAAATAAATAAAAAAGATAAATAAAACCTGTGCAGTAATTTTTTTTTATAGATTTCCTTGCCTTGATGCGCCCGCTACTCTTGTCGGCGAGTATCAGTTGTAGTTTTAGCCACGTAAACTGCTATCTTAAACACTGTTTTCTAGAAGTAACGTTATTTTTGCCACAGTATCCGCCTGTGTGTAACATGAATCTACGTGGGAAAATTTTATTGATATCGTCTCATTTGATCAGGGACAACGATCAAAGATAACAACATTATAGTGAAATTAGGTTTATTAGCTGCGTGGCGCGAAGAGATGCAAATGACCAATGCATCTAATAATGCATTCTAGGCAAATCTAAGGGCACATAGACATGTATATCCACGACATATACGTAAGAGAACAATTATCAAATATTTTAACTGCACTGATTGTAAAAGTGAGAACTCCTGACCGGAATAAGCGTGTTTCTTTTAAGAGCTAGCTGCACCAGCCCTACGTGAACCAACCGACTTTCCGAGAGAAGGAATCGCGGCAGTTATTGGACGGTAATATGAACAACAGTGTTAGGGAAAAAATATTGCCTACGTACTCAGACTGAATCGGAGAGACCGGGAAGTCTTTAACAATGTAATCTCCGTGGCTTGTCTGGTGATCTCCTTGAACGTGCCAGCAGGTGAAATGAAGTAGAAACATTCTAATCGAATGGTATTTGCCATTCAGATCGTATTCGACTTCAGAACTTATTAAAAATTATCGAATAGCCGTTTCCGTTCGAATGTAACGAATAACAGCCCTTTTGAAGTCACGAAGGTGAGGGGTCGATGCAAGTGGACTCTCATTTTGAATGATTATGCTGCTGGAGAGTATGTCGCATGGAGGCGCACCAGTTCCTTAGAGAATTAACGCACGGGTGATAATCGGTTCTGCTGAACAAGTTCCCAGCTGTCGTTCAAGCTTCCCGTTTTGGAGCAGCCGGTAAACCTGCTAACTTGACCCAGGCAAGCAGAAAATCCTTTCGACAGTCTCACCATGTCTCTAACCCACTAAAACTGGGTGCCCAATGTGGCACCACACTTATCTTCAACGAACACAGCAGATCTATATTTATGCCGTTCATTTAAATGCGTCATTGTTGTCTTTATGATAGTGCATCCGATAACTGAAAGCAGCCGTTTATAACACAGAAGCTGCTTAGTTGTGCGGAGGTACAGTTGAGAACGGCGTTACATTTAGGTATGAAATATAAGACAAGCGTAACATGTTTTTCTCAGAAATCAGACTCGAAGATGATAACTTTCGTTTGCACTCCTAGAAGAAAGCCGAAAAAAGCCTTCATATGATTATGAGGAACCCTGTTCCGTTCACACCACCTGGCGTTCTTTAGCGTGCACCTAAACAGGAGTACACGAGTGCTTTCCGCGATCTGGTTAGAACCCGTTATTTCGAATTTAGCAGCGCAACGCCATATCCACTATGTAGCCAGTAATTAAGCTACCGCGTAGCGTTTTTCTTTTTTGTTTTTATGCATGGACTGGACAAAAAAAATGGCTGTGGCTTAGCTAAGGTTAAGCCCAGGATGCGAAGCATACTAGCCTTTATTTTAGTTGTTGAACCACTGTTTAGCCTGGTGAACTGCTGTTGCTTGGCTATATTTGGTTCGGCTAGACGAAGAAACAACTCATGCGTTACTCTGCTTCGCCTTCAAGAGTGGAACGCGACAGCGTTCCCGTCGACCCGCCAAGGGGTGTAAGGCAATGGGCTACGGCGCAGCGACTACGCGCCCCGCATTGGACGTGGTGAGCGTCGAGCAATGCAGCGTTCGGCGCGGCAACGAAATGTGCTCCTGAGCAAGCGACGCATGCCTGAGCCTTAGAAACAGCTCGTTTCTAAGGCAACACCGCATTCACTAGAGGCGCTTTTGTACCGCTTTGAAGCATCGTACTCGTGGCTCAGTGGTAGCGTCTCCGTCTCACACTCCGGCGACCCTGGTTCGATTCCCACCTTGCAAGAGTTGAGCCAAAGCCACCTAGAAACAAGCGCAGCTGCTTATATACCGCCGCGACGCCGCGAGCGACGGCGCGAGTTGGAGCCCCGTTTCTCCTCTTTCGTGACGTCACGGTGTCACGTGGTCAGCCTTGAAGGCGACGGCGCGAGTTGGAGCCCCGTTTCTCCTCTGTCGTGACGTCACGGTGTCACGTGGTATTGAAGGCGACACCGCCGCGCCTGAGGAGCTGGGTTGAGCTCTAGTAATATGCTTCGCATAAAACAAAATTCACACGGCTTACGGGCTAAAGATTGGCATATATAATGGCTACTTAAAACTGTTTTCGCCGCCCGAAGTCCGACAGCAATAAAAGAACCCTACCAAATATTGCGCATTCTGTTAATCGAGGAAGACGGAAACATGAATGGAATGTTGCACTGTAGTTTTTTTTCCGTACTATTTCCCGTAAACCTGAGTACAGAGCGCCGGATGGGGCAGATATTTTGTATTTGTTTGAAACAGCAAGCAGGAACTTTACATGTTTTTCCGTCTGCGTCTCGCAAGACCTAGTAATAGAAAAATGTATGCACAAAAATACGCACAAGAGATACATGCTGCTTGAAGAACAAGAAAAATATTTGTTCTCCAAAGAGAACCGTACCATAACATATAATGAAAGCCGACGCTGCGGCAGCAATGCACGCGCAATCGCCGAGCGGTGATTGAAATAAGAAATGAAATAAAGAAGAGGAAGAATCTTGTGCGTATACATAGTATGCACATGACGTCACATCCGTTGTTGTCGTCTGCTTCCGCCATCTTGGGGATCCTTATCAACAGCCGCGCGCATAGGCCTATAGTTTCCCCAAGATGGCGCCGCCGTAGACCGGAAGTCGCGGAGTATCCTTGAATGACGTACGTGCATACTATGTATACAGTGCACATATATTCAAGTGTGCGCCCATTATCTCATTGACACGTTGGCGATAGAGTGGGCTTAAGTTTCCATGGCAGTCGGAGTAGTCGAGTTCTGACACTGTGCGCGAAACTTGCTATGGCAGGAATCGGCGCTACTCCCTTTGTCACTGTTTAACATTTGGTACTCACGCTTGCCAACGTTCCGGGGCTGAGACACTTTTTTTGAAGGTTAGCGATACAACGATGGCAGATGAACAAATTTCTGTATCGTCGAGGAAAGCCGTACAGCTCGGAAGTGCCGGTGACACGTACGGACAGTTGCAGCAGCGGTCCACGAACATGGCCACGCATATTCATTCCATTCCTTAATAAGCCAGTCACTATTTTTGCAGCCACGTACTGCACACATCTTCAATCCACAGGACTCAATCTAGCATGATTGGAGCAGAAAGCGTTAGCGACAACTCAGTTGCATTTCCGACAGCTGAACGCACAGAAGCAAGGTGGAAGCGGTAGTGGTTTCGTATTCGTGCGCTGTAGCCGAAGCGCAGGCGTTAGGTTCACCCAAACGTCACGTCCGGGATGTGACATTCGTTCTTTGTTTCTCGCGTTCGTGATGTCACATCCGCCTTTGGTTTTGGCGGCAGAATGGCAAGCTCAAAGAGGATCTACGCTCAATCAACTGCACAAAGATGTGGATCGTTTATTTTTTGGGGCTTGTGCTAGCGTAAGCTATCGTAAGTACTTAACTTTTCCATTCGATGTGCATCTACTATGCAAACCTACGCTTTCGGCTGCCTGATACTTAATTTCCAGGTTCCTTACCAGCTTATTTTCCTTGTGACGCATCCCACGGACCGCCGCACCGATCAGCGACTGCTACAGAGTACTAGCGCCTAGAATGCATATTAGACGACACTGTTTATCTTAGGTTCCTTCAGACTTCGTAAGAGCCTTTTTCACAATCACTTAAACGTAACATTACCTGGTTACGGTGCTGCTACACGGCAGAATGTGTAAAAGGGAGATGACCCAAGTGCGGCATGTGCGCGGACTTGTTTAGAGAAAATAAAGAGTATTCATAATTTATTTCCGAATGTAAACGCACATTCCTGACGCATGGTTCAGGTCTGCCGTCCGCCGACTAAGGGCGACAGTGAATGAAGTCGCTAAATGAGTGCTTTTCGGCGTCATTGCACGCGCGGGAAACAGCGTTCGTTTTATAGCCATAGTAATATCGCTGCGCTGTCAACAGCCATTCTCTGGTAACCTTTCTCCACAGCGTAACGCTCGAGTGCTCTGTGCAGATGTGACGGAGGTTGTGTGTGCGGTCGGTATTTGTGATTTTCTAGAAAGAAGCTTCATTACAAAGTGCATAATCAGGCTGCGTGGTCGTTCGTTCTACTAGAGCGGGACAATCAATAAACGATACAAGCATGGACATACACATGCTGTTTCCAAATAAACCTTAAGGTGGGTCCATTTAATACTGCTGGTTTAATCATGGATGAAAGACTGGGATGTTCTCTTTATGTGCTTGCTTCAAAGTAGGATAAATCGAAACTTGGCCAACCACTTTTACTAGTGTTATAAGGTTTTGTGAGAAAGGGTGTTGTGTATTGCTTTGTAACGAGTGACATTAAGAATGTGGCATTGTCTCCCATCGCACGTGTATTATGCCGGCTGGAAGTTATGTTCATGTGCTCAACAGTGCTTCGGGAACCCTCTGAGCGCTTACACGTTGATATTACAGCCACTTGTGAATTCTGGTGTTAATGTGAGCATTAAGGGGTTTTAGCACTGATTTTAGTGATAACTTTAGACGTTAATTCTATGGTGTATATTGTTGACTGACAAGAGAAGCTTGGTCTGGTAAGTTTTACATCTTGACACTAAGAACCTGTGGCATGATGAGTTTACGCAGAAGAACAGTGCAGGTGCCATCATATATACATTCATTCTCCTTACCTTGTTGCGCTTTGCTGAACATCACTGTCAGATCTTTTCCATCTCGCCAAAATGTTAAACGTCTATGGTAATTGATGTCTAAACATTGTAGTACATATGCCTTTGTGCTACCATCAGTGAGAAACAGGGGTCAGGGTTCCTGAACAAGAACAAACTTTAATTTGGCTTGTTTGCCATTGGGTGCACACTCAATATCTGCTGAAGAATCTTCCCTGAAGCTCACTGCGCAGACTGCTTTGATAGCCTTATCGTGGAGTGTCACTCAGTGATGCGCACAGCTGTGGCTTAAATGGCTGTGGCACTTTGGCATACTGCAGACATGGTGGTTGATGTACTAAATAAGGTATGTCTGATTTATGCACAGTTTACTGCACCATGCACACCAGTCATGGTGTGCTGTCCCATAGCCCTCATTTCTTTGGTGCAAAAGCATGCCGCTGCACAACAGTTCTCAATTGTGGCATGGTGTAGGCGATGTGCCACTGCGCTGCAGGGAACCGCTGCACCTGCTCGTTAGCTGGTGCTGCTGAGGTTTGCAGCACCACGCAAACGATGCTCAAAGGGGTGATGTTTGCAGACCGAGTGGGCACTTCCAATGGGTGTGCATACACTCCGTAACTTCTTTGACAAAGTTTCAACATGCAGCCAGAAAAGTGTCCAGCACATTGATATTTGTTGCGGGCACTGTTACTTTAAAACCTCGTCAATATGTAGTTGGCGGGTAACATGGATCAGGTATGCACTAATCGATGTACTAATTAGCCGACAATCACAGATGAGCGGCTATAGACTTGCCGGCTAAAAAACATGTTAATTCTCACTCCAACACACACGCAGACAAGCTTTATTTGTGGGCAGGCAGCAAAAAACTTGTTACTTTCACTTGCCGCCGTAGCGGCCTTGCAGTAGTGACGGCATCCTAAAACACGGCAAGTCCGCCAGCCAGTTTCTCCATCAGTCCCCACTTCTTTGCAAATGCCCTGATGATGGTCAACACACTAGCCATACCAGATACGGAAGGGCCATCATCCATGTCGTCATCGGTGACGATGATGTGGAAGTGCTAGAAGCTATGGGAGGAGGAAACACGTCATGGCTACCGTGTTTTGACTTCACTATCGGTGGAAATGCAGTACGGGAAAGGTCCGTGTGCCACAATTTTGCTATCTATGATCTGCAAGCACAACATTTTGCCAATGTCACACTTGTACACACCGAAAAATGAAGTAAATGCTATGCATTAACCACTTGGCATGCATCAAATGACTATGGTTTAAGCAATCATTCGTAAGTCATGCTTGTACCCTCTGAAAAATGAAGTAAATACTGCATATTAACCGTTTGGCATGCATTAAGCAACTATGGCTAAGTGCTCAACCAATACATCAGGTTGAGTAGCGACAGGGCAGGGGATTCATTATGGCTACATTTAAATTGGAATTGCTTATTAAGTGGGTACATGCATATTGCGTGTTTCTTGTGGACGATGCACGCAGGTGCCCCGACGAAGACGATGAACGCACTCTGACTCTCGAGCTGTCGGCTGAACTGGCCAGCACCGCATTATCCTTTGTAAATAATCTCTAGTTCTTAATCCTTCGTTTGCGCAACATTTTGGTGGAGGGTGCCGTTCCCCGTCCTCGCCACGGTGCTCCGCAGTGGCCGCACCATCCTGCTTTCTGCCATGGCTCCCGGTGACGACACCTCATCTGCTTCTACTCCTGCGCCCCCGCCAAAAACTTGCGTTACGGTTACTAACCCCTGCAATCCTGGCATATTCTCCGGCCAAGATAACGTCGACGTTGAGGACTGGCTCAACCTGTATGAGCGTGTTAGCCAAAACAACCGCTGGGACCCTACCGTTATGCTAGAAAATGTCCTATTCTACTTGGGTGCAACTCCTCGTGTCTGGTTCCAGACACACGAGGACGAGATCTCTAGCTGGGATGCTTCAAGGAGAAGCTCAGCGACCTCTTTGCAAATCCCACCATTCGGCAGCTGGCTGCTAGAAAAGAGCTTGCTACCTGAGTTCAGTTTTCTACTGAATCGTATGTCTCATACATACAAGAAGTGCTCGCTCTTTGCCGGAAAGTCAATGACAAAATGTTTCAGGTTGAGAAAGTCGGCCACATACTGAAAGGGATCGCGGATGACGCATTAAACTTGTTGGTCTTCAACAATGTGTCCACCATCGACGTTATTGTGAAGGTATTCCGCCGCGTCTTTCCACAGTTCTCCCAGCTCCCTAACACGGCTGCGAGGTCGTCTTGCGTCGACCTTACCGCTTCACCACCCTTAAGTAAGCACGTCACACTATTGTTTGCCGTGAAATCGAGGCTACAACTCCTGTGCCGTTCCATCCACACCCACTTGACCCCACCATTGACCAACCAGCCCTAGCGATCTCTCTCATTCAGACAGTTGTGCGGCAAGAATTTGCCAACCTCGGTTTTCCTGCTGTCTGCTCCGTCTCCCAACCTGACGCCCGACTGGTGCCGACAGCTATGCATCACAGTGATCTGTATTCCCCTTTCAGGTACTGCAACCCTACCCAGTGGAGAACTCCGGACAACAAGCCCTTTTGCTTCCGTTGCCTCCGCATTGGCCACGTCGCTTGCCACTGCTGCACCTCCTGGACGTCGCCATATTCGAGCTCCTTTTCCCCGTCTCCTTGCCCATATGCTGACCCACCGACCCACGTCGTTACTCGCCTCACCATATGCCTCCTACCTCAGGCATCACCTCAGCCCCGTCGGTCCCCGTTGAACCAGCCACACTGCTATTCATCGCCGACCAATTATGGACCCATTCCCGGACAGAAAAGTAGACCATGCAGCTCCTGGGGGTAGTGCTGCATTATCTTCGTTGTGTCAAAATCCTCCATTGACGCTCCCAACGAACCAGAACTTACTTGATGTTCACGTCGACCGTGTCCCTTTGACGGCGTTAATAGATACTGGCGCCCAGGTGTCCACAATGAGTTGTAAGCTCCATAGTCGACTGAGGAAGGTTCTCATGCCTCCTACTACTCGAGCCATATGTGTGGCCAATGGTAGCACTGTTGACGTTTCAGGAATGTGTACTTCCCCTATCAGTATCGCCGACCGCCACGTTCCTGTTCTTTTTACAGTGCAGATCAATTGTCCCCATGACCTAATCCTTGGACTTGCCTTTCTTACGGCGCATTCAGCTTTGATCGACTGTTCTGCCGGTACCCTTTGCCTCGAACTTCCTCTACTCGTGCATATTCGTGCCGAACTGCCGAATAATTTTAGTATGACCGCCTTCGTCCGCCTGTCGCCTAAAGCTTTAACTTTCGTCGATTTGCTATCATCTTTTCCTGTGCCAGATGGTGATTACGTCGCCACACCTGTTCCTGATGTCCTTTTGATACACAATATCGCTGTGCCCCACTCCGTCATAACCCTCGCCGATAACAGGACATGCCTCCCCGTTGTCAATTTTGGCCTGACAAAGGAAGTTCTACCCCAAGACATATCAGTTGCAACACTGCATGTTATAGGAGATGACCACGTCACAACGTTTTCAGTAGACGTCTGCTCAGATTCTTCACCATGTCTACCGGATGCTATTTGCCCTGACGCAATATTTTGTCCCATGATTGCTGCGGACCTATTGCCTGAACAAGCAGCAACTTTGTGTCGCCTTTTAGTTTCCTACCACGACATCTTCGACCTCAACAATCTCCAATTGGGCCAGACTTCAATTGTTATATATCACATAAATACTGGTGATGCCAGTCCTATTCATCGCCGGCCATATCGAGTTTCTGCTTTACAGCATAAGAATATTCAAGATGAAGTGAATAAGATGCTTGCAAAAGGTATTGTTGAACCTTTGTCGAGCCCTTGGCCGTTTACCATGGTACTTGTTAAAAGGAAAGATGGAACATGGTGTTTCTGCGTAGATTATCATCGTCTAAACCGCATTACCAAGATAGACGTCTACCCCTTGCTTCGCATTGATGATGCCCTCAATTGTCTCCACAGTGCCAAATACTTTTCATCAATAGACCTTCGGTCTTGGTTATTGGCAAATTTCTGTGGATGAAAAGGACCAAGAGAAGACCGCGTTCATCACCCCTGATGGTCTATATCAATTCTATAACAAGGTTTTACTGTACAATGGTAGTATTTATTATTATGATTTATTTATTTTTAAAGCTCCTGGCAGACTTGCTTGACTATGCTCCAGAACGAGCAGGCAATGTCGTTTATGGCACAACTTTGTGGAAGCATAAAAAGCTCGCACTGATTCAAAAAAGCAGCCATAAGTACGAGACCATTGAGTGATCCAATCAAGCAAATAGCACGGCCTACACCTCATCGCTTGATAGAAAAGTGCGAGTAGTGTGCTGCATCAGCACCCATGGCACTGTTTATCTGCTGCACCGGCACCGCTGCCCCTTTTAAGCACCTGTTCTGTGTACTGCACGAGTATCTATTGCTCTAGAAGCAATGTCTACATTGACAGCTTTCTCAATCACCTCTCAGCATCAGCACAGGGTGCCATTGTTTCTAAGAGTGCTTTGTTGAATCTTTCTCTGTTGTCAAAAGTGATTCGAAACAGGATTTCACTTGGAGTTTGTTCTTCATTGACCATATTTGCCCTGTCTGTTTTTGTGTGTGTGTCATTTTATGGCTGTTTGATTCACCAGTACCATTTCAAACAGGTCACATGGTGCTGAACCCTACCATTCATTTCAGTGCCTCATTGATAGTGCCTTCTAACCCTTGCTATTCATTTCAAAAGGGGCTTGGTTGGTTAACAATTTTTCAGCACCATCCGTCGGTGCAGCAAGCAGAAGTACAGGTGCTAATCAGCGATGCAGCAGACAAGACACCATCGAAACCCCACTTACACACACCTTCTGCATCTACGGCATGCTAGTGTACATGCTTTGCATGCATGTACACTAGCATGTTCTGTGTTTGCCGTTAGGCTGCGAATCAACTGCCTGTATTGATCAACTCAATGCTACTTCAGATTAAATATGCCTCTGTCATACATCTGCATCGGTAGTTTTCTTGTGCTCTTATTGCCTTGTAAAATTTAATACAGAAAAACAATTGTCTGCATTCTTGTTAACGAAGGCATGACCAGTTCATTCCAAGATACTGACATTCACTTCCACGGTGCACTTTGCTTTTAGAAAATGCTGTCTGATCATCTGTAGCGAAAAAAATTGATATTTATTAACATATAGCGTGTATTTAAACTACTTCTCTCATGGGCAGAACTAACCCTACCGTTCCAAACATTTATTCATTTCTCTACATTATTTTTTGCTTAGAGTACAAATGGTACATTGCTTTCCACTATTTTTATGACCAATGAGCTCAAGACATCGACTTGTATCTGGAGTTCAGGACCAGTCATTGCACTGTACTCTGCCTCTCAAGCTTATGCAGACAAACTCGAACTAAAGGTCTGTCTCACCTACACCATCTGAAACAGTTTATGAGGTGCTGCACTCTTCCATTAATTTTAGTGGTGCAGCAACCCTATCATTCGTTTCAAAACTAGCAGGCATAGGTGCCGATTATGGGGAAGCTCCAGGGCCCGAGCCCCCTCCGGAGTTTTCGGGGGGTGCTCAGCCCCGAGTGATGCCAAAGACCACCCCATACACACACACAAACACACATGCCCCTAAAGTGCCATTACCAGAGCTTTGTAACCCACATCGTTTGAGGTTTCTTTTGACTTTCCTCGACCTTTTCACTTGAAATTTTACAGAGCTTACTGCATCATTGTTGGTGTGGACGTGCACGGCTTTTAATTCATACTTTCGCTTTATTTCTGCAAGTCCTGACTATAGGAGGACACACATATTAGAAGCACTAGTGGCGGCTGCCTCATACATATTTTCTCACTTCAACCTTGTTTTAAATTTCAACGTTAAACACCATGCATATACACCATATATTTAAATATACACACAGGACAAAGTTTACACAGGACTTGGCAGCAGAGGCGGCGGGCAGAGCAGTGGCTAAGAATCTACTTACATTCACAGGTTTGGGTGACCCTTGAAGCCATCTGTAGACCGGCAGCCGTGGACTGTGGAACTCGTTCAGGACCCGGACTGTGGCTGGCTGAGTGCATCTGCACCGACTACTGCAGCGAAAGACGCACAGCCTACTTTCGGGACCACGTGTGGCTGACGTCACCTGCTGGACCCGATAAAACAACGCTCCGATCGGCTTCTCGGACACTTGGCAGCAGAGGCGGCGGGCAGAGCAGTGGCTAAGAATCTACTTACATTCACAGGTTTGATGAAACAATTTGCTTTTCTTTTTTTTCTTTCTTTTTTTTCTCGCTTTCTTGCTGCCTCTGCTGCCATTTGCCATTTGCCTTTTTGCTGCTTCATTTGCCGTTGTAAGTCTATCTCGAGCTCTTGCCCTGATCAACTACGGTGATGGGAGGCGACGTCGCTGACCTAAAACGAGAGCTGGCTGATCTGAAACGTGAATTTCGGAAAGACATAAGAGAGTTAAGGAACAGCTTGGAATTTGTTAGCAAGGAATATGAAAGCCTTAAGAAAGAGTGTGAAAACACAAGGAAAGAAAATGCAGATCTGAAGGCCATGCAGGAGCCACTGAAACGTGAGCTTGCCGCTCTTCAAAAACAAGTCCATGAAACAACCTTGCAAATAGTGGCTCAGGACCAGTACTCCAGAAATAGAAACATAGAAATCAAGGGAATCCCGTTGTCAAAGAATGAAAATCTTGCGGAAGTAGTTAGCAAGATTGGCGATACGATTGGCGTATCGCTAAGCGAGCAGGACATTGAAGTGTGTCACCGTACTCCGAACCGAAAGGACAATGCAAGCCAAAATATTGTTGTAGCTTTCAGTCGCCGAGCGAAGCGTGATCTAGTCGTTGAGAAGGCGCGAAAAACGAGGTTCACCACACAAGATCTAGGATATAGCGTGAGAGAACCCGTGTTCTTGAACGAACGCTTGTGTCCCCAGTTAAAGAAGCTGCTTGGGATGACGATTGCAAAAAAGAAAGCACTGAACTGGAAATTCGCTTGGACGAAGGGAGGGAAGGTGTTCGCTAGAAAAACAGAAACGTCTCACGTGATTCGGATCACCTGCGAAAATGATTTGGAGAAAATGGAGTAGACAGTTACGGATAAGCCCACGTCAACACTGTCTGACGGCTTACAATGACTGACCCAAAAGATGTAGTATGCCCTTTTGAACGCGATTATCTAGGTTTTCTACACTGTAATGCGCAATCCGCAGTAAACAAACATGATATCCTAACAGCACTTCTTTCTTCATTCAACGTAGATTTTCATGTGATCATGATAACAGAAACTTGGTACGTTTCTGATATGGACGTGTTGCATTTACCTGGTTTTAACACGTTCTTTTTAAATAGAAAGCACCGTCGAGGTGGGGGCATAGCGCAACTTGTATCCACTAAACTCTCATGTTCAATTATTAGTGACTT
This sequence comes from Dermacentor variabilis, assembly GCF_050947875.1. Taxonomy (NCBI): domain Eukaryota; kingdom Metazoa; phylum Arthropoda; class Arachnida; order Ixodida; family Ixodidae; genus Dermacentor; species Dermacentor variabilis. Next base: position 140,751,692 of record NC_134570.1, on the reverse strand, counting down.
TTCTAACATTACCGATGATTATGAAACATTAGCCGTGCAATGCGGAAAACATCTTTTTGCAGTTGTCTACCGCCCTCCTGATGGAAATATTGGGAGGTTTCTTGGTTTCCTAGAAAAACTCCTCGACTTTTCCTCTTCTAATAAGCTAGACTTGGTGATAGGTGGTGATTGTAATATCAATATTCTACAACCCACATCTCATTCCCGTGAGTTACAACTGATACTTGCCTCATTTGACTGCATGAACGTCATATCAGAACCCACACGCATTAGTTGCGTTTCTGAAACCCCTTTGGACTTGTTTATAACCAATTGCACAGACAGCAACATTGCGTCAGGCGTCATTGCCGCATATGTGAGTGATCACTTGCCCATATTTATGTTTTGCAAACAAAATGAGTTACAAAGAAACGGAACAGATAATCCCGATACATTTATTATTCAATATATTAACACAAGAACGCTGGATATGTTTCGTCATAACATAGAAAACATAGATTGGACACCAGTATTTCAATGCACAGATGCTGATGAGGCGTATGTAATTTTTATGGAAATTTTTAAAATAGCGTATGACAACTCGTTTAGACCTAGAACGATAAGTAAGCCTAAGAAAATCAGGAAGCCATGGCTTATACTTGAATGTATGGATTTAATACAAAAAAAAATGCAATGTACTCAAAGTTCATGCACACAAGGGATCCTACTGACCTAGCCTCATTTAAAAAATTTAGAAATTATGTAACAAAACGTTTGCGCAGTACGAAAAATTTGTATTACGAAAACTTGTTCTTACGATGTACCGGCCGAGGGGAACCTTTATGGCGCGAACTTAACAAGCTCTTGAATCGTAGTAGTCAGTTCAATGAACTACAGTTCACATCCAATAATAGGCTTATGAAGGGCCGAGAGCTAGCTGACCAATTTAATACATACTTTACTAATTTAGTGTCAAGCGTCCACAACAATGCAGCTATGAGCTTTTTAAATGAACCTAACATTCTCTCCGCATTTTTTTCTCCGACTACACCCGAGGAAATTTATTCCATATTCTCAAACCTAAAGAAAAGTAAAGCTCGAGATATTGATGGTCTTCAAATACGGCCAATAAAGTATGTACTTGACTTTCTTGTGCACGTGCTTAACCACATATATAACATTTCGCTTTCTACAGGCATTTTTCCTGAAAAAATGCAGCACGCGAAAGTAACAGTTTTATACAAAAGCGGGGACAAAAACGATTTTTCAAATTATCGACCCGTTTCTCTTCTCCCAGTTTTTTCTAAGGGTTTGGAAAAAGTAATAGCTAAAAGAATCGCCTCGTTCTGCGAAAAACACCCTCTTATATCACCGCAACAGTTCGGCTTCCGCCAGCGCATGTCCACAGAACTCGTTTTGCTAACACAGAAAGAAGTAATATTACAGGGTTTTGAAGACAAAAAATTAACGCTAGGCATCTTTGTGGACTTCTCCAAGGCTTTCGATAGAATAAGTCATCGAACCTTGTTTGCTAAATTAGAATACTATGGGTTTCGTGGCCTACCTTTGTCTCTTTTACAATCATACTTAAAGCATAGGAAACAAGCAGTAGCAATCACGAATCACCTTTCCTCTTTAGAAGATATTGTTGCAGGGGTACCCCAGGGGAGCATATTAGGGCCCATCTTATTTAACCTATATATAAATGATATCGTAAAGGTTAGCAACAATGCGCAGTTCATTATTTTTGTCGATGACTCAACCATATTCATCCAAGCATACGATGTTCAGGAGCTCTCTTCCTTAGCAAACTCAACACTTCAAAAAATGCACACCTGGAGTATGGCAAATTCACTTGAAATTAATACCAAAAAAAGAAAATCAGTTTTATTCACACCTTCTCAAAAACCAGTTAACCATTCGCTTGATCTGTACCTAGGGAGTGAAAAAATAGCTGTTGTGAGTGAGGTTAAAACACTAGGAGTTATCTTCACTGAACACTTAAGCTGGGATGCTCATGTACATCGTGTATGTGCAAGTCTGTCACGAGCATGCGGTGTGCTTTCTAGGCTTCGTCATGTACTGACGGACAAGATTAAATTATTGCTTTATAACGCTCTCTTTGCAACTCACATTAACTACTGTACTCTTATATGGGGAACTACTTCATGGAGGAACATTCAAAAAATGTGTACTCTACAGAAAAGGGCACTGCGTCATATAGCGAATGTAGTACACGATGCGCATACAAAGGATCTGTTTCTAAAATATGGCATACTCCCATTTCAGCTATTGTATGACTTTACTTTACTATTAAAATACAAAAAGAGTCTTAAGCAAAACGAAACCACCTTTCTTACTTTATGCACCTTAACAAAACCATCCGACATACCCTATACGCTCAGAAATAGAAGCACTTGGCTGACTCCCTTTTCAAGAACATGTCATGGAAGAAACAGGTTAAAATCACGCATAGCTACCCTTTTAGGTGACCTGGAAAAAGACAATATCGACAAAGATAACTTAACCCGCAAAAAATGGAAAACTTTTCTACTAAATCGCTGGTGCTCATAAAAGATATAGACCGTTCGTTGATTGTATGATTAGACTACTACATCGAATTGAAATATTTATGTTGTACTTCTGTTCAATTTTCTTGTAGACAGGTTTCTAAGTATTTTACGTCATGTGTTTAGCGTATTCTGTAGACTGCTGTTCTGTGCGCTACTGTTCATTGTATATTTTTCAGTGTCATACCATAACAGAGCAGTCGCTACAGATTTTTGAGTATTTTATATGATGTACTTTGTGTTTTCTTCCCATGCTTTTACATGACCATTTGAAATCTGTAAATATTTTTTTTCACTCAAATGTATTTTCTGTCTCTTGTTTCTGCCAAGTGATGGGGCAAGCACCCAGTCAAGCTGCAGCTTAGCAGCTTTTTGTGCTTGTCCTAGCATTCTTCTGTTTGTACAAAAGAAATGCCGAAATAAATTGACTTAAAATTGACTTATTATATTTTTAAAAGAAATGGAGGTAGCCAATTAAACATTACTTCTAAAGGTATAGATAGCCTATGCCTAGAGAATGAATATGTTGCTGTATGTTCACCACGCTTCAAATTGCTTTGCATGCTTTTTTGACCATGAAAGAAACCGATGGACTTCAGTGACCCCTTTGGCAGAGTCTTTAATCAGTGGCGTGTGAAATGCACGTGAATGTTGCGTCTCTCAGTATTCCTTCTCTTTCCACTAAGCAATGCTAACGACTCATGAAAAAAACATTTCTAATAATTTACGACATATATTAGGGAAGGAAACATCGTCAGTTGCATGCAAAGTTCATAAATATATGCAGGGTGTCCCGATTAACTATCATGCACCAATATTTTAAAAAAGGGCAATGCGTTACTAAAAGAAACCTAGTGCATATTGTTTACAGTACAGTGAAGTAGCTGCCAGTAATTTTTGTTTTTAATTCTAATTAATTATCTAAAATTGAGACATGCTATCCTAATTATGAAAGTGTCAGTGAGGCATTTGAAGCCACAGCCAAGGGGCATCTAACTGCGGTATTTTCAGCAACAAACTAATTGCATACAAATTTTTTCCCGACTGATAAATAAACCCCGCGAAATATGGAGAATACGAAGTAACTGAGCTCTCACCCAGATCATACAGCAGTGCCCTCGGACACGCTCCTTCTGAGTTAGTCAGAACGAAATAAAGAAAAAGATTATGATCGAGCAAGTTTCTTATCTGCCGTGTCCCGGCTGAAGTAACACGTCGTCTTTGATTTTAGTTGCAAAACAGTTGTGATAGCTGTTGTCTTAGCATCGATAAAGTGCACGGATGTCTTATTTTTCCTTCTTTTTTTCCCACAAAAGCGAATTGACAACGTCGGTGCAAAGGTTTAACTGCGCGTTTTGTTTTGTCCAAGTCTCCATGTCTTTCTCTATTAAGCAGAAAGTAAACATGATTCTTGCCTTAGTATCTGCAAGTCACAAAAAGAGGAAGCCGCAAATATATATATCAGTCATGGAAGGGTGGTGGTAGACCAAATGCATCGACTATCATAAGAAATTATGAATAACTGAGCCAAACCGGCAGCTTCAAGAAACAGCAGCGGAGGACTCCATCTTCGAGTCCTAACCTACGCACGGGTGTTCTAGCATTTATGGCCCGAAGCCCTCATGCTAGCATGCAAGACGTGGCCACCGAGGCACCAATTTCCAAGTCATCAGTTTGGAGGATTGTAAATGGCGGCCTTTCGCCCGTACCACCTGAACCAGCACCAACGCTTAGAAGATAGGGACCTGTAGAATCGTCTAGATTTCTCGAATTGGGTCCTCACAAAAGCCTATGAGTCTCCGGACTTTTTGAGCAAGATCATGCGCACAGATGAAGCCAGTTTTTGCAAAAGCACCTAGGTAAATTTTCATAATGCACACTATTGGAGGGACTCCAATTTACATTAAGTAAAGCGCAATCGGCGCCAGTACCAGTGGTCGCTCAATGTGTGGTTCGGAATTTACGCCAGTGCAATAATCGGTACCATTTTCTTTGATCACGCACTGACTGGACAGCGTTACGTGAATGAAATCCTTGATGGAGTGGTGGATGAGTTTCTCAGCAAAGTCCCCAGTCACGTCTCCACTTCTGCAGTATCAGCAAGACGGGCCACCTGCATGCAGCAGCAGCCGAGCACGAAACTGGTTGGGTGCGACTTTTCACGCGCAATAGATTGGAAGGCACGAGCCTGTAAATTGGCCGGCTAGGTCGCCTGACCTCTCTCTGTTCAATTTCTTTCTTTGGGGTTATGTGAAAGATTGTGCTTACATGATCGAGACGGACGTCAGATTAGTTCAAGGTAAGGATAACGGATGTCTGCCGTAGAATTCCGGCATCGGTCATCAAGAAAGCCACTAGAGGTGTGATAAAATAGACAGTACGGCGTAGCTGCAAAAGGAGACCTATTTGAACACGTCCTCTAGGCTGATGTTCAGCGGAGCTTACGAATTCATAGATAGTAAGAGCACACTTTGTTTTTTTTTTTGTTTTTTGTCTATGTGTGTGCTGACATTCTGATTGCCAGTTCGGCTCATAGAAGTGGTATATTTAATTTCGTGAACGCATTGGTTTTGTCTTTTCTCTACATGTTGGTCGCTTTCCAGTGTGTTTATTTCGCTTTTATTGTTGACACGAACCTGTTTTTGCAGCACGTATACACTTTCATGAAAAATAAAACCTTCACTTTATCATGGCTTTGGTCCGAAGGAAGTTTCTGGTGCAAAATATAACTTCGCCCGCACTCTTTCGCTGCGGAGTGAGCAAAGGCTGGATTTTGAAACATTCTGTGCCTATCACATTTCTCTTCACATTTCGTGTGTGGTCAGAGCTGCACTTTGGCTGCGTTATCAAGGGGCTTTTGTTATCATTGATCAGTCGGCCTTGAGAGAGGGATAATAAGTGTGACGTAGAGAGAAAGGAGTAGCTGCAAAGCCGCGAAACCTGCTGTTGGGGCTCCTTCCGTACCATTATCAAGGTGGTGCGCTGTTTCTTCGGGTTTGCGATAGGTAATGCAGTTGCTTTCAATTAGCTTATTTGAGGGCACCGCTTTATGATGTATTTTTCATAGTTCGTGAGGTTTTTTTACCAGCAAAAAAAATTGTACGCAATTAGTATGTCACTGAAAACACTGCAGTTAAATGTCATTTTGTGGCGCCAACAATTGCGTCATTGACACTTTGAAAATTTGGACAGTACTTCTCGAGTTAGATAATCGTAATTACCAAATTAAATCTCGGTAACAAAAGAATTACTGGCGGCTACTCCACTTTACTGGAAACAATATGAACTAGGTTTTCTTCTAGTAATGGAACTGTTCTTTTTTTAAATCTTAGTGCATGAGAGCTGTGGAACACTCTCTCTTCATCCCCATGCCCCTTTCTCCAGTGCAGGGTAGCAAATCGGAAATGCGTCTGGTTAACCTCTTCGCCTTTCCTCTCTTCTATTTCTCTCTCTCTGTATAGTTCACTCAGTATACCGAAATGAGGCCAAGCCAGATTCACTCAATTAGAATCAACAGCAGTCATGTGTGGCAGCACTTATGCTTGGACTAGCAGAAAAAAAAGAGAGAGAGGCTGCAGTTTTGCAGAAAGGCGAAGCAGTGTTAGTGATAGCCAAGTATGCAACAATTACACGAAGGAAGATTACACCACCAAGGGGACTCGGGCTGTGAAATTTAACTGTCTCCTACTATGAGGTCTTGTATATACTTAGCGCCGTCACATCAGTGCTCAAGTCTTCAAGGTCACACAAAGTTTCTTGAAGTGCAAGAAATATATATATATATATATATATATATATATATATATATATATATATATATATATATATATATATATATATATATATATATATATATATATATATATAGTATCGTAAGGAACCGCTTTATTCCAGCCAAGCTCGGGCTACTACCTCGAGGATTAAACTGTGCTGCTGGTGATGATATATGCAGATGGAAAAGATGTGCAGATGATGACGTTGAAAGTCAGGCATGTGTTGCACCCACACTAATTCTCTCTCACTGTGGAAGCGGCCGCCTGACTGTGCGCATGTACTATAAAATGCGTCAAGTATTTGGTTTTAAGCGGAAGACATGTACTATCTCTGTCCCACAGCAACGGGAATCGGATGGCGTTCGAACGAGTGAGACATGATAATTGACAGGTGATGTCTGCTCAATGACCGTGTAAAGTCTAATAAAACATGTGAGAAATTTTTTTCATAAGCCAGGAACGTGCACAGGAGTCCAAAGAAGAATTTCGTCATCAAAAGAAAAAGTCACAACACAGTGGGTCGAGTCGTAACGAAACTTGCGAGCGTCCTGGGAGATGCCGGTGTTAAGTGGGGCGAGGTGACGGCAGTCCACGAGGCAAGTCCCAAACTGTCCCGAGAAAGGAGCTGATGGGGGTACAGGAGTCGAAAGGAACGATACATCAAGAACGAAACTTGGTGAACAGCCATAGATGAAGAAAAAATGTGAAAAGCCTGTAGTACGTTGCGTAGCAATGTTATAGGCGAATGTCACGAACGGCAGGATTGCATCCCAGTTGGTGTGGCCGGGGCGGATGTACATCACAATCATGTCAGAGAGGGTATGGTGAAAACACTCCGTCAAGCTGTTGCTCTGCGGATCGTAACTGGAATTCGTCTTGCAAATTGTGTTAGAGGCGCACAGAACTTCAGTAAGGATAGAAGAGGGGAAGACTGCTGCGGGCACTGAGAACGCACGGAGCGCTGTGGTGTAAGATAATGTTGTGTAGAAAGAAATCGGCGACTTCAGCAGCAGTTCCGGATGGTAGAGATGCTGTCTCCGCATAGCGTGTTGGATGGTCTACGGCCGTTACAATCCAACGATTGCCATGTAAGGTCGTGGGAAGAGGACCGTACAAGTCTATTCCAACTACTTCGAAAGGCGAAGCGGGACAAGGCAGAGGTTGTAAAGAGCCAGAAGGAGCTGTTGGTCGTTTGCGGCTTTGACAATGAACGCAGGATGCAACATACTTCGCAACGGCTGAAGACGGGCCAGGCCAGGAGCAGCGACTTCATATTCTGTTGTAAGTCTTGTAGTAGTCTAGATGGCCAGTCGTCGTATGATCGTGAAAGGCTTCGAGCACCTCACATTGCAGAGAACATGGTATGACCGGGACCCATTTGTTGCCACCGATGTGATAAATGTTGCGATGTAAAGCTCCATCGTGCGGCTTGAATTGATTAAGTTTTTGACGAAGTCAGGTGTTTGGAGGTGACGAAGAATCTTCCATGCGTTGGTGGGACACAAGGACAGATGGGCTGTCGTGTCTTATGTTGAATTCCAATGGCGGAGTCGGAACAAGTTTTAACGCGATAGCGTTAAGGAGCTCGTGTCGCAGAAAAGCCGGTGTCGTCGGCGTCGGTGTCGGCGTCCGCGGCGTTGGCCGTGAGCGATAAATCGCGGCAGGCACTACATAAATAAAAAGCAACTTCCAAGATGGGCTGGGTGGGAATCGAACCAGGGTCTCCGGAGTGTGAGACGGAGGCGTTACCACTGAGCCACGAGTTCGATGCTTCAAAGCGGTACAAAAGCGCCTCTAGTGAACGCGGTGTTGCCTTAGAAACGAGCTGTTTCTAAGGCTCAGGCGTGCGTCGCTTGCTCAGGCGCACATTTCGTTGTCGCGCGGAACACTGCGTTGTTTCTGCTCGTTTCGGAGCAAGTTTGTTCCAATGGCAGAGTGAGGGCGGGAGTAAGGTGTTCCAGTGAGAGAGTCGGAGGGGATTCAGAGCAGGAGTCACTCCGTGGAGCAGAAAAAGATGCTCTGCCAAAATCGGCGGAGTGGACCAGAACTCTGCGTGACGTATTTCCTTTACCACGTTTGTCTGCTGGGAGGCGCCACCGGTCACGACTCGCGAGGAAGCAAAAGCTGCTGCACGCTTGGCGAGATATCCATTCCGCACTTTAAAAAAACAGGTGAACAGCGCTGAAGAGTGAAGTGACCGTTGCGGCGGTGCTGGGAGCAAACAGCGGAAGGAAATGACAACACGCAAGGTATCCTGGGTAACTCGGTGATAGAACTTCCGCTTCCGCCTTGCTCCGGCGGCGCAGGTTGTGTTCCACTCGCGGATATGGAGGCGTTGCTCTGCGCCAGAGTCGAGTGCTCGCTCGCGGAGTCCGTCGGCTGCTCCGACTCCGCCATTGGAATTCAACATTAGCCAATCGAGGGTTACAGTGGGTAAAGCTGATGAAGAGGACTCAGGACGTACACAATTACGGAGAGGTGATGGTGAATCGTCATGATTCGGCAGAGGGTAGTGAGAGAGAGCATTGGTGTCTTGATGTTTCTTTGCAGCCTTGTAGGTGACATTGAAATCGTACTCCTGTAGGTGAAGCACACAGCGACCCAGGTGACCTGATGAAATCTTTAGCGATGAAAGCCAGCACAGTGTGTTATGGTCGGTAACGACTGTGAAATGGCGGCCATGAAAATATGGGCGAAGTTTTTGCACTGCCCAACAGCAAGGCACTCCTGCTTTGTTATGGTGTAGTAATTCTCTGCACTGGTTAGTAGTGCACGACTAGCATAAGCAATTACTCGTTCGCGAAATGTGTTATCACGTTGCAGTAGAATGGCACCGAGACTGACTGCTAGCGTCGGTGTGAAAGATGGTGGGCGCGGTCGGATCAAAGTGGCACAGTACTGGGTCTGACGTCGGGGCATGTTGCAAAAGTAGGAAAGCATGTTCACATTCGTCGGACCAAACGAAGGGCGCATTACTGGCGAGGAGTTGTAGGAGCGGGGACGTAAGCGTAGCGAAGTTGCATATGAAGTGCCGGAAGAAGCAAGTCCAAGAAAACTGTGCATGTCTTTTTGACGCAGTGGACACAAAATTCGAGGATGGCAGCAAGCTTCTCGGGGTCCTGTCGAATACCTTCTTTGCTGACTATGTGCCCCAGAACTTTGATGGTCTTGCTGACGAAACTGCATTTGTGTGTGTGTGTGTGTGTTGAGCTGCAAACCAGCATTTGCAAGACAGGCAAGGACTTCATCAAGACGTTGCAAATGTGAGAACGTGGTTGAAAACACAATGTCGTCGAGATAGCACAGACAGGTTTTCCATTTCAAGCCAGGCAAGACTTATCAATCATGCGTTTGAAGGTGGCAGGCACATTGCAGAGTCTAAAAGGCATCGCATTGAACTCGTAGAGCCCATCACGGGTAGCAAATGTCGTTTTTTCTTTGTCGGATTTGGATATCGGTATATGCCATTAGCCTGGTCTAAGGTCAAGGCTAGAAAAATATTCGGCACCGTGGAGTGAATTTAGTGCATCATCCATCCGTGACATGGGGTAAACATCTTTGCACATGATTTTGTTCAACGCACGGTAATAGACGCAAGAACACACTGAGCTGTCTTCGTGACAATTGCAACGACATGAGTGTCAACAGCTCAAGTGACAGTTGATGCACGAGGCAACAGTTGGGGTTCGAGAGTTTGGTTTATTGCGGTAAGCAATGCAGACCCCTCAGAGAAGCGAATAAGGCCAGGGGTAATCAGAATCGCTCGAGATAGCGTATGGTCATAGGGCAGAATGAGTACGTCGCCATCCACAATGTTGCAAGAGTTGACACTTATAATCTCTTCTCTAGGTGGCCAAAGAACACAATCAGAAGAGGTGACGAGACGAATGCGTTCTTCGTGGTTAGGAAGAGAATTGCCAGTGGCACCCAGTTGTGTGAGGCGCTGACGACAAGAGATATAAGCGGACGCCAAAGATAAGAAGTCCCACCCCAAGATGAGTTCATGGGTCACTCACGAAATACCGCAAACAATTTTGTCTATGGACACACGACCAGTACACTGTGCGATTGGACGAATAATAATGTTGGTCGCTGCACAATGACAAAGGCCGGAGTAAGGCAATTCTTGTGTTTTATAGAGTCCCGAACAGTCACATGGCAATGATCGCCAAGCCTCTTGTTTGTAACATGGAGCCACCTCAGAATTGCACCAAATAAAGATGATGGATGCAGCCAGTCTTGCCAGATAACTACATTTGGACTATTCTATATTGTTTGCATTTCTTGTGCAAAAGGAATCCTCGCAGAGAGTTTTATCTTCAGTGGCCTTCAGTTGACGTCATCTGCTACAATTAGCACATGAGTTAACTCCATAGCACCACTAGGATGGAGACACTGTGTTGTAGGATGCTTCCTTAAAAGGGGACAAGAAGATTCTAAAGGAAAAGTGTGAGATGGTCACAGTAATAACCAAGGCATTTGGCATGGGAATGACCCAGCTATAAAGGTATTATCCGATATGGACAGGCATATAATCCTAAATGGCACCTTGCACGAGTCCGAAGTGTCAAATGTAATGAGTATTGTGCATTGAAAGGGCCAAGGATGCCTTGTACATGCGAGAGAACACTATAGGCATTTGATAGCAGTTGCTTAGATGTACCACATTAGCAGGAACCAAACGAACTCCTTTAGACATAAGCATGCAGCAAATTCAAGGACTAGATAAAGCTTCAAAGAAGTAACTGCATTTCATGTAGGACAGGTGTGAATGACCTTTGTGCATGAGATCAGTGACAAAAACACTAAATGAATGCAGTACAGTGTCTGTATCATATCTTGTGCAGACCAAACTAGCCTGGAGTTTCTGCGTTCCTTGTCAGTTCATTTAAATAGGCACTACATTGTTCAAAGTGCAATATTGTTCTACAAAACATAATATGCAAGATGTAGCATGCTAACCCTCGTGGCTCAACAACTACTGAACCGAAACCTCAATGACCAGTGAAGCTTCCTTGTAATTTTCATTGTAACCATACTTTCGCTCTTGAAAGTGAACCTCTTTAGTGAATTTGCTTGTGTATTAATTTTTCTTTAGGCAAGTATTTTTTTACATGTTAATGTCTCAATCCTGCTTTCTCTTTCCGGAGCTAAAACAAAATGCCTCTTATTTCAATTTGATCTTTTGACCTAGGTAGCCATCATCTGGTGCTGTGTACAGCAACCACATGTTTCGGGCAAGGAGGGAGCCAGCACCATATCTACATCAGCAAGAACATCAGTGCTCAAAATAAACATTTTCTGTGCAAATACCTGTCTTTTTATACTTCCAGCATGAATTAATAAGTTTCTTTTGCCTTCACATGCAGGAAGGTTTATAGGAATAAATAGTGACTGTTGAATGCCCAGGAAAAGCCTTGAAGCCTTTCTACTTGTACAGTGGTAAAGTACATGTGTACTTGAACTTGATAGTACAGAAACGAAAGGCAGAATAACGGGCACAATGCTCGGGGCAGCAGTCTTGTATATGGTAGATGAACACAACTAATTGTGCTGTCCAGTTTCATTCAGTTTGACCAAGTGTTGCAAGAATTGCCTTCAAAATGCATCATTCAGTTTAGCCTGCTAAAGTCGAACTCGTACAAACTTTGGAATGTCTGCTGAGAATTTTAGCATAAATGGTATGTGTGCATCCTTCAGCAGCACTACAAGCCCAATAAGGTTTTCGCGTTACTGTCCCCCCTCCCTTGGAGTTATTGCAGTGTCTACTTCAAGTGCTTGAGGGTATAATGGTGAATGACTCCAATTTGCTATGAATATGTGCAGTGTTGATGCAGAAATGAGAAGGCTATATATATATGCAGGACAAGAGCTGGTAGGCCCGGTTGTAAGCATGATTTGGAAACTTATAGACCAAATGCAATATGAATACAATTTGTTAAATGACATCCATGTGTGGGAACTGCCTACATGAAAGGAAAGAAAGTGCAATACTTGCAACCTACCAACACAAAGATCACTGTAGGGAAGGATTCTGTAAGGGTCCACTAAGTGGACTGTCTATTTCAGCACACGCTGTGATTAGCTAGAGCGCTAAGCTGGTAGAGCAAGTGGCAATCGTCACCGTGGGCTCTCGTGCTCTATTCATTCAGCGTGTACTGGAATGGACAGTCCACTTAGTGAACACTTACAGAATAGCCCCCTAGGGCTGTGGAAGCACGCAGTATATTAAGCTTAAGTCTGTGTGCAGTGCTACCTCCTCCTTATGTGGCAAGTCCTCCTGTTTACCTGTTCCTTTCAACTGGAGCTGAGCATGGCCTAGGTTAAGTCAGAAAAAGCAAATGACACTTGACTTTGGCCATAATTTTTGCAATATGCCTGAGAATATTGGGATTTCCCATCAATTTTACCCTTCCTAAATCACATAGTGAACAACCTGAAAACTTAACACTGTTGCGCAGAGCGATGAAGGGACAGGATTTGAGTGAGAAAACAACACACGACACCTGAGCGCAAACTATGAACTGGTTTATTTTTCTGCGAATGAAGCGTACATAAAGCCTACATGCATGCACAGGAGTCTTCTTTCCAGTCGACCTACACCCTCTATTGTCAGCGATTATGCTAATCTCTTTATTGCTGAGTGAAATAGACGGCGCACTGACACATGAGCCCTGTGGGTCCATCTTGATGTTGTACGCTTCCACGACTTCTCTTTTCCTTTGGTTCCTACTTTTCAGCAGAATCATTGTCTTGTGATAATCGCCATTTGATAGTTTATGCTCACGTGTCGTGTGTTGTTTTCTCACTCGAGTCCTGTCCCTTCGTCGCTCCGCACAACACTGTTAAGTATGTCGAACCAACTTGCCCACTGCACAATTTTCCTGAACTTGAAAACAATTGTAAACTAAAGTTCGTGAGAAACGATGAAGCGTTCTGTCGTGACATACAGATTTATGCATGATCACTTTGCTATATAAAAATACAATTATAGCCAGTGTTAACGAAGAGCTTTACTTTTGGAGTTCACTTAAATAATTTCTGTGATGCATTGTGACAGTAGGAGGTCCTGGAGACGCTACTGTGGAGATATGTCAACATATTGAGCCTATTCCTGTTTAATCTATGGATAGATGCCTTCACGAAGAGTTGGAGAAACTGCACAATAGAATGTTTTACATCACATCTAATAATTATGCTGTGATAAAGTGTACACGCTGAGCTTAATATTTTAGAAAAGCTCACGAAAAGGCTCCAGAATAGGTATGATGGATAGGTGACCTTTTATTTGGCTCTCTTCATAGTGAAGTCTAGACGCATCACCTCAGCCACACTTAGTAAAACCTCAGGGCTCGTACTGCCCATGCCTTTACTGCACAAGTTGCCTTGGTGCTCCCAGTCTTGACAGGTAACACTTGAGCACTCTCTCATGCACATGTTTGTTCCAAAGATACAGTTGCTAACTAAAGTAGCTCCCACACGCGATTCTGTAACTCTAGACGTAACTGCAAGAACGTATGCAGTACTACAAGTCTGGCATGGAGTCCACATGACATGTGCACAACTTCAAATTTCGTATAGGCAACAGATAACTGGTAAACTGTTAAAGTAACAAAATGGATGCCAAGGAAAATTCACCCAAAGCCTTAGGCAGGAAAATGAGATGTTGTGATGAGATAAGTAAATAACAATCGCATTTCATTGACTGACTCAAAGCTGGCAGGGGTATTGCATTTGACATGATTGAAACGAGCTGGCATGGCATGGTAACTGTGGCAGCCTTTACAATGTCGCGCGCTCTGAATTACACTTACGTGCATCCATATACAGACCGCGATGTATGCTGCAGCGACGAACTGTTTTTATTCTAGAAAGCCAAGTTTGTTGTTCAGCACACGTACGCTGGCAAACTCACTGATGAGTCAACTCCCTCAGATCATCCCATGAGTCTGAGTGAGCCCAGTTGAGTAGTATTTTGGCGAGTTTGAGCCCGAGTGAGCTCGGCTGAGTAGTATTCTTATGAGTTCAAGTGAGCAGCTAAGTATAATGTGGGCGAGTCTAAATAGTGAGTTGCCAACATATATATGGTCCACGTACTTTCGAAATTCAGATGCGACACTTGCGCATAGGTTGGAAATTAAGCTTCTCGCCAAGTGACTACTGCAGAAATGATCATAGTGCTAGAGAAGACCGATACGCCTTAATGATGCAGCGTGCCGCTCGGGATCCATTTGTGCAGCGAGCCAGTGGATGGATGCGTGTTTGAGAAATTAGGGGGTTTGGACCCGTCCACAGATAATTTCCATAATACCTTTCTAATAATACCAAAAATTGCGATAGCAATTTTTGGACACCCTAGACGAATTTTCGTCCTTGCCCTGATGTTCGGTTTAAAGTCTAAGTGTGACAAAATTTATAGTGCCCCGTTGCATCCCACATACTGGGGTTAATTGCGAATTAAAGGCTGCGAGGGTGAGCCGAGAAGGATGGCAGCTTTACGCGCGCTGTCCACGTCCCGTGATCAAGCGCGCGCTAGGGTAGGAGAGCGCGCGTCTCTTGCCCGGCCGTGCCCGTGCATATGGCTGTCCGCGCGCAGCAGAGTGCATACACGGCCCGTGCGTGCCACATTAACGCGATAGCGTTAAGGAGCTCGTGTCGGCGTCGGCGTCCGCGGCGTTGGCCGTTAGCGATAAATCCCAGAAGGCACTTCATAAATAAAAAAAAAACATTTTGCAAGATGGGCTGGTGGGAATCGAACCAGGGCCTCCGGAGTGTGAGACGGAGACGCTACCGCTCAGCCACGAGTTCGTTCCTTCAAAACGGGACAAAATCGCCTCTAGTAAATGCGGTGTTGCCTTAGAAACGTGCCGTAGAAAGTTATACTGCGGTGTATATCGGTAATTATGACCATGTAACTTACAACAGTCGCAGTTTCACGTGTAGCGAAGTACGTTTCCGCTAAACTTCTGCGCTCTGCGCACACGCAGAGCCATCTTGCGGCAAACACAGAAGACTCCCTCCTCGCAATGTACGGCGCTGCCCCGACACGTGGCGCGCCACTCGCCGCATGACCGCGTCCGCCTTCATGGCGCGTCGGGGCCCGGCTATCTCTGCCGATCGCGTCGTTTGGCTCGGGTAGCGCGTTTGAGTAGGCGGTGCGAACGGGGTGCGATAACGCTATCGCGTTCCACTCTTGAAGGCGAAGCTTAAGCGTCCTCCAATTTTTTTTACATGTTTTAAAAGTAATTTGCGGCCGGTGTAAAGGCGGCAAGCCGACGTGGCTGCTGGTTTCATGAGTGATGGAAGTAGCGTTATATAAGTTTCGGACGAAACTTAGAGAACAGTGACAGTGACTTTCTTAGAGGGGCCAAAATTTTGGGGCGAATTCAGGGTTTCATTGTAAAAAAATGTTTGATGTAACAAAGTAGAGTGCTGAGTGTTACGTCTTTGTTACATCAAGGTTCAACAAAAATTAAGCGCTGGAAATCAGCGCTGGCCGCATATGCAACTCCTTACTCCACACTGAAAACATTTGAGAAAACATTTTTCAAAAATACTTTGTACATTTGTATAAATCCCTACCTGCAGATATTCCTCTGGATTAGCCTAATTAGTGCTGCCTACTTAACTTACTCACGCAGCACACGTATCATTGCGAAATTTTCTTTTAGAAAAAGCATTGAGTTATTTAATTTTTTTTATTCAAGTACCCTAAAGGCCCATGCGGGTATTACATAGGGGCGGTGTTACAATGAATTAGTGATAGATACAACTAGTATACGCATTTAAACAGATAATGCATGCTACATAAGAGAACACAAGCGGAAGAACAGAACAGAATAAAAAATTGCAACTTCGACTACAGCGCACTTCCTATAGGCAAAAGACATTTTCACGAGACCATTGACAAGTTAGTAGATTAGGCGGAGTTGCATCCCAATCAAAGGGCCGTATAGGCTATTAAATAGCTACAATGTTCAGGGAACGTACTGTTCCCATGCGTGGTTTACTCATGCAGTAAAATGTACTTCTCCTACACTAAGCTTGTAATAAAAAGCATATGCATCGTCACATAGCAGCTGACATTCTTGCTTATTTTCTCATCACAGAGGTAGATGTGGCACATGAACCTATATGCTCACACAAATCAACGTGACCAAATACTGCGGAGACATGGCAACGAATTCTTTGTTTACCTTGTACACCACAAGTGCGAGTTTTACGCATTCATTCGACTTCATGAAACACTATTTATACTATAGGCTTTACGGCAATACTTACATATAGTGCGGTGAAGCGCTCGACAAAACTGCACTTATTATATGGTCTGTTAGATATTAACTCGAGATGCAAACGTTTGTGCAGGTAGGCAACCAAGGTTTTCATTCACGCAGCGCACCAAAAGAGCGTCGTATATGCATTGATCTGGTTTCATGACATCGTACTTTTGCCACTAGCTTTACGGCAATGCTTGTGTATAGTGCTGCGAAGCACGACGGAACTGCACATTATTATACGGTGTGCTCGAAATTCACTCGAGATGCAAACGTTTGTGCACGCAGGAAACGAATGATGTAATTCACGTAGCACAACACGAGAGTGCGCTATATGCAGTCCTTTTATTTCATAAAACTCTATTTCTACCACAGGCTTCACAGCAATGCTTGTGTAGGGGGTTGTGAAGCTCGACGCGGCTGTAACAACATCTGAAGAGGTAGCTTAGCGCAAATAAAACCACGGATACAAGGAAGACAGACAAGGACAAGCGCTACTTAACAAATTGCGCGACCTCCGAAGAACTTTTAACACGGAAAGGGTCATCCACTTGTAGCGTCTTAAGCTTATTCAAAAGAAAAAGGCTCACGCAATGCTGCCACGCCCCGCGCTCACTAACGATAGTTCTGAAAGGAATATCGGGCTTGTGCGTTTTCGCGGTAAAGAACACGGTCAAACAGCTTTCTTTGCTATTCTTGATACCTTTAGCAAGGGTGGTCAAGTTCAAACTTTTGCAGAACTCGATGAATTTCGACTTGACTTCCTTGTGTCCGTGGTTTTATTTGCGCTAAGCTACCTCTTCAAATATGGACGACCAACTAGCCCAACAGTCAACTCTTCTGTAACAACATCCCACGGTCCACCCGATTTTTACCGAGTTTGTTTTAAAGGGCCCCTCACAGGCTACATAACAAATGTTGGTTATACGCTGAAAGTTGTTACGTGACTTCTAAGAAGTGTTCTACCGCAAGAATTTTTCAAATTGGTTCATTAACAGCAGAGAGAGAATGATTGAAGTGCCGCGAACTCATGATTTCAGGAGGCGAGCGTCGCCGCCTATATAAACTCTCTCGACTTTCCCCGTTTCGTCTGTGTAAGCGAAGTTCCTTCACTGCATTTTCCCATACCGGAGCCGAGGGATCGCGCGGCGAGTATACCCTGCAGTCTTCTTTTTTCACCGTCACCGGCACACTTCCGGTGACGGTGTCACGCTAGCTGTTGCGCTTGTCTCGTTTCCTGTAGCGGACAATAATGCGCGCTCTACACGAGAACACGTGATTAGCGGTATAAGTCAGTGCCCCAGCACTGAGGCAAACGCGAGAGGATGAAGGAACATGATCGCAGTGCTGGAACACAGTAGAAAATGACATATAGTTTCGTTCTCTGCGCGCGTGCAAACGTCGGAAAAAGGAGACGAAACAGAAATTCATCTCTCTTGCTACAGTGCGAAGTAAAACAAAAGCACCCAGACATTCGGTTTGTATTTTTCATTATTTCTCTAAACTTTAGTTAGTCCACTGAAGCAACAGATTCAACAAATAACTGTATGCTGCCTTGAATAATTATCTAAGTCACGTGTCACTCTGAGTGACATCACAGCATTGCCACGTACGTAGGCGTACTTGTGTGATTGACGTCAACTGTCCGGTTGGGAACGCACGGCCGCCGTAAGGAGAAGGCAATATGGTTTGAAATTTAAGCTCTTTCCACAGCACGTATGGATGTAATACTTAGCAGACACGATCGTTAGTGCGCATTGTACGCACTGCACTTGTCAACTCCAGATGTGCAGACCTGACGAGGGACCCTTTAAGGCGAAAGCTTCAGCTATCTATACTTCAAGGTCGCTCGTGCTACTGCTCGCACGTTTGTCGTCTTCTTCCACATCGCTGCCACACTGATGCCGCTAATCATGCCAAACAAAAGGCACGGTTAATCGGAGCGCCTGCAACACTGCTCACGCGTTCGTTGTCTTCCACACTGATACCACTAATCGTGCAAAAAAGAAAGGTACAGTTAAATAGAGTTAATTAAGGCACTCGAACCCACGGGCCTTGGTGTTAATTAGGACGAATTTGATTAATGCAAAGCAAATTAAGGTAGTTTTAATTAACACTTTAACTGCATTGTGGGTCACTGGTAGGTCACAGCCTGTGCTCCTCCTATGCAGCAGCAAAGTTAAGGGCGTTCATCTGCTTACTGCTGCGACAACTTTATGACACTTGAAGTCAGAGGTATGATTTTTGTTGCGTGAGGTTATAGATAGCCAGTAGAATACTTGTTTGGTACGTGTTAAATGCTACGACCCACTGGCAATCCATGATGCACTCAATGAAAACGTTTTTATGCTGTGTGCGGCGTGACCCACCAGTGACCCACACGCAAGAATTCTCGCTCTTGTGTTGCCATCTGAGCATTGAAATTGCAACTAATATATCTTTTTATTGCATTGGACATGGGATGGCACGTTTATTTCGGAGAGTGGAGTGGAGGCACATTTCTCAGTTGGGTTGCTTGCAAACTTTTCGCCGCAGTTCTTGAAATACGTGTCGTTGGAATAAGTACATGCATTTTTCTTGCTACTCCCAAACTTTTCAGTGTGCCTAATAGATCGTCATGCCTCCTACGGATGCAAACAAAGCATAATGCAAAGGAAACAAATAAACTTAGTTTTGGGCCAGAAGAATGCGCCAGCAACTTCACAATCACCAGCTGATGAGTCAAGTGCTTCAGTGTACAGATGTTCAGCATTGGACAGACAGTGAAATCAGTGACAAAGATAGTGTTTACGAACCATTGCAGACCTCAGCCAGCATGTCGAATGGAGAGTCGGACCTGAGTGATGATTCTGAGGAGAATGATTCAGGAAACGATGCTCTCATTTCTCTCAGCCCATCTCTAGAGAAATGGACACCGGCAACAACCACTTCGCCTAGTGTGACACCACACTCTAGGCCGCCCACTATCATTCAGTTGCCATCTAGCCATTATCCCCCATCGTTATGTTCACTGTTTATTACGGATGACATTTGGCAAATGGTGGTCAATGAAACAGACAGGTTCACACAACAAGTGTTGAAGTCAACTGCTCCCAAATCTTAATCACGGTTGAAAAATTGGACGGAAACAATGCCAAAGAAATGAAAGCATTTTTCGGAATGCCAATTTGTATTGACCTCGTCCATCTTCGTACTCTGAGTCACTACTGGGCAAAACGTAACCTGTATGGTGTTGAACTCATTCTTCAAAATGTGAGCCGTGACCGCCTTTTCCCTACTTTTGAGGTTCTGGCATTTTGCGGACAATTAATTGGTTGCGGAGTTGCAGGATCATGTCTTTAAGATCCAGCCTCTGGTAGAGAAATTGAATCAAAATTTTTGCCACTGTGCTTGAGCCGGGAAAGGAGGTTGTGATAGATGAAGCAATAGTGCCATGGCGTGGCAGACTTTCATTCTTACAGAGTCAGGCTGTTCAAGGCATGTACCAAAGACGGTTACAGGTTAAAGGTTGATGTATATGCCGGAAAGTGTGACTGAACAGTTGGAATCGGACACGCAGAAGATGTATGCTTGAAACTCCTGCAAAATTACAAGGAAGTCGTGTGCCCGCTGTACGTAGACAACTTCTACATGAGCTTGCCGCTCATTCTTCGCCTTCTAAAGGAAGACACTTTCATTTGTGGCACGTACAGTTCGCTCAGAGAGGTAAGGGCTGCCAAGAGATGTCACTGAAGTAAAGGTTGCAAATGGCAGTGTTACCAGACTTCAGTCCAAAAATGGAGTGAAGGCACTGAAGTGGATGGACAAGAGGCCTGTTCTGATACTCACATCTGTCGCCAAATATAAAGCAACTTTGGTGGACAGTGGGAAGAAAACAAGAAACAGCGCACCAATCATGAAACATCAGGCCGTTCTCGATTACAATGCAGCAAAAAAGGGCGTCGATTATAGTGACCAAATGACATTATACCACAACTGCCTTAGAAAAGGACTCAAGTGGTACAGAAAAGTAGCTGTTGAGTTGCTTGTTGGAAGTGCCATCATAAATGCGTGGAACATTCGTGGCATGCTTGAAGGAAACTCTATGCCATTATATAAGATTTCAAGATGAACTGGATTTCATTCACTGTTTGGCCCTCGTCGAGACAACATCGAAGGAACTCGTGGGAGGAGTGCCCACATGCTAAGAAAAACTGGCACATCGGCACACGACACTCAGTGGCACTGCACTGGCTGTTATGCGGCCAACAGTACCAGCAGTAGCCCAAACACTACAGTGAGAGTAAGAAAAGTGACCACTTTCTGTGGATAACGCCCCGGCAAGCCATTCATCTGTTTGTTGTACTTTAATTCTAAGCACAAGTAACCTGAGAAGCAAGCTAGCTTCAACTGTAAAACGAGTAGGATGAAAACTTCAAAACATGGTTAATGTTCCTACTAAATTTTAGCCTTTCTCTAATAAATATTTTTAACACAGGAACTATGTCTTTTCTAGTGGCAAGCACTTTGTAGTTCAACATAGGTTTCTAGCATCTTGAATCCATTGAGGGGCTACAGAATGTATTAAAGAAAGATAAAAATGCATAATGTTCTGCTGAATGTGATCAAGACACATGTACAAGAAACTATAGTTATTAGTTCGATGAGGACAGTAATATGCTTTAGCAAGTTAGAAATTTGTTACGAACTTGCCCACATTCACATCTTAACAGATTTAACAATGTTTCCACTACGTGGAGAACCTTGATCTACAGTGCTTTTATCATCCTGAAGAAGGTTGGTGTTCCTATTATAACACGTGTACTTAAAAAGCTCAATCTCTCAGGATTTCATGTTGTTTTACTTGACATAAGCTTACGAGGCTTACAGATTACGTGCTCATATCTCAATGTAAACACCCACTTCCTTTTCAATGATTTTCATTTCTGTAAAAGCACAGTAAATTTCGTCAGACGAGAAGTGCAAATGCGTTTTTTTATTCTTTCATACTTGGTGCTTGCTAGCCTACTCCGATTGTGAAGTAAAGCTTCAAGAGGACAGCTGCCTGAATACATTGCTTTTCTGCATGCAGTATTACACTTGAATGCAAGCCTTTTTGAGCTCTGAAAATTTTTTAATGGTTTTGTTCCGTTGGGTTATTAACAGAAAATGTTGAAACCTTACTGTACATAAAATTTATTCTATAGCCTGTTTATTTTTGCAATTGTGATTGTTCTACAAGTGATCAACATCAGCTAAACAAGGGAGGCCTCTGGCTGCAGCCAGTGTTTCAAAGAGAGTACTAGTTGATAAAGCTGAGTTTGTCACAACATTGGCTCCAGCACAAAACATTCCTTATTCGACTTCACTATTTACATCTTCCTGTGAATCTGTTTGTTGCTCCAACTCCACTACACAAAGATGAGTGGAATGCATAAGCTTACTTGTAGAGCTGCTCAATGAACTGCTGCATAAGTTACCCACCTAACAAAACACACAAGACGTTTTTTAGTAAATCAAAGAAAAATAACAAAATATCATGATACTAATAAAACAACCTACTTGCACAAAGGAAAGCAGTTTATGCGCTAAATATTCACTCAGGCTAATAGATGAGTTGTTTTACAGATTTCACAGGTCATGAATAAATGGTAAAGGAAGACAAACAAGGCAACTACACAAGAACATTGTGTCTTCTTACAAACTATAGCAATTACATTGGCCAATTCATTTCTCTCAGTGAGCATGTCAATCAGACAATCACATAGGCAGCCACAGCAAGTATTCAAGGTATTTATGCATAAATCAAGTTGTCAAACACACAAGCTTCCTTCATGCTCTGCATGCGAGATTTGCACTTTGGCAAATAATAATTCTATTGGACATGATGAACCACGAAGCCATATAATAGCAATGAGAAAATACAGATAAAATGACAGGAGCACAGCATATAATCTAAACTTTTGCACCGAAGCTTAAAATTATTTTCTTAAAAAAATTAAATTATGAGGTTTCACGTGCCAAAACCACGATCTGATTATGAGGCACGCCACAGTGGGGGACGCCAGAAATTTAGACCACCTGTGGTTCTTTAATGTGCTCCTAAGTCTAAAGTACATGTGTGTTTTCGCATTTGACTGCCATCGAAATGCGGCGGCCGTGGCCGGGATTCGATCCCGCGACCTCGTGCTCAGCAGCTCAACACCATAGCCACAAGCAACCACGGCGGGTAAAATTATTTTCGTCTCCCAAAATATAATTACCCTATGCGTAGAAGGATCCTCTTTGGGGGGGTCAGAAATCTAACGGAGGCACGGACAGAATGACCAGGTACTGTGACATTTCAAAATTTTATTAAAACTCCAGGCGTGTTTATTCACCCTAAGCCCTCGACAGGGCTCAAGCGGTAGACCAGAGGCAGTTACAAATCAAGACCTTCTGCAATCCCGTTCATCTCAGGAGGATATATCCAGACATCTATTCAGACGATAACTGCAAACTATGCAGCAGGGTTCACGCATTTTAGACACATTCTCTGGGAATGTGAGGTCATAGGCAGACGAAATGCAGTGCCTCCAGACAAAGCTGCGGCGCGGTGGGCGGCCGCGCTGCAAAACTCAAACCTCCACGATCAACTATGGGCCATCCAGCAAGCCCGTGAAGCGGCGAGGAGACAGGATCTCCGGACCTTCTCGAGAGCGGCCTAGGCCCTGGCCACGAATTGGCCGGATTTCCAGTATAGTTGTTACCACCACCATGTTTTGCATGTAAACTAACAATTCGTTGGAACATACAAGTGCATTACGGGAGTAAAGTTTACTTCAGGCTAAGATTTTGCAGCAAAATTATAAAGAAATCATAGGCGACCAGCAATTTAATGCATGGTACCTTTGTATAAATAGAATGGGCAAATTTACGTCACAACAGCAAATATTCAGGTGAGTTTGTAAACAAAACAGGTGGACCAAGCAGGTAACAGAAATAGCACGGCACTGCTTTCAGCACTCCTTATTTGTCAGAGTTAGGGCAAACAGGCAGTGCCGCGCATACATAGATCACAAAGACACCCAATGTGCATTGACCAATAGTCTGGGAGATTAACAGCGCCTACACGACCATGCTACACGACACGGATGCATTGACAAGTGGGCAATTAAGAAAGCCCGTTTCAAGAGATGCAACCCTACAGGCTATTGAGTATTGTACATAGTAAGATTCCAGTAATTTCTGGGAGCCTTAGTTTCATTCACGGCCAGTGTCAAGGCATTTTTGAAGTGAACGCACAAGTTCATCCACACCGATGCTCCTGCCAGGTATGCATGCCTATGACAGGCACATAGTGATTACGGGAGCAGGGAACTGCTTTGTTGAAGGCAAAATCGACAAGCATACACAACACTGTCTCAAGCAAATTCACATTTTTCTTTGTTGAAACAATCATAACTTTATTGTTCTCTGAAGAATGACCAGCCCTTGCTTTGTGCCAATCACTGGTTCTGCATACGAAGTGCACCACTGATGAGATACTCAGTGGATAAGGGATGTGCAGCCTGACCTTGCTGCTATTTGAGGCGCAAACACAGATGTGCTGAAAAAAACAATTCAGCAGTAGAACCCCTCTCCCCTGAATCTAATGTTTAGGACTGCTGTGTCTAGGACCACGCTCATTGTGCCAAATGGGCACAAGGAGTGCACTGCTTTTGCTGTGAAAAGTAGGAGAAAGAGGTTGCCCAGTGCCTGTAGCAGGCAGAACATTGTGGCACCACCCATGGTGCCTCTCTACCTCATTCTAGATTCTGTTATGCGTAACTACTGAGGGGAAATGAACGTTAAAATTCTACACAGACAAAAATGCGACAAGTACATACTTAAAACTTAGATCAGGCCTTCGTGTCGTTGAAGAGCTTCTAATTTCTGGTACTTCCCCGAATCATCGACCACACTGTGCAGAAGAAAATAAAGCATTCCAAAAAATATTGCAACTAGCTTGTTTAGAAAACTAATAAAAAACACTCCCCCCACCCTTTTTTTTCTTCTTTTAGTTTCCATTGACTCTGACTTTCATTATGTTAATAAACTTCAGAAGAGCTTGCTCTCAGGCTAGTTAGTACACTCTGCTAAGAATGAAAAAAATGGAGAGAAAACGGGACAAGAAAGAAAGGCCTACAGTATGTTGATTTGCGCGCGGCAATTTATATCAAGGACCAGGGAAGCTAAGAAGCCGCCACAACAAACAGGTCCGAGGGGAGCTAGGTGAATGGCTTCGATGTCCATGCAGAAACATAAATATAGGAATATTAGAGAATGCTGTGTCGTTCAACAACCCCGTGAATCTTGAAAAGTGTGGCAGTGATTAGCTGAAAAGAGCTTCAGAGAGCTCCAGGGAGTGGGGAGCTGGATACGGTAAGGGGGCTAGGGTGGTGATGCGCATTAAGGGCGTCAAGAATCAAGTTAAGTGAAAAATTATGGAACACAGGAGGATTGTCTCATCACTGCTCGATCGCTCAACACCAGATGGCCGTGGCCAGTCGCCTTAGGCGAGATTCACCTACCCTGTCATAGCAGGTGCGGTGCTTGCTGCTCTGCAGTCTTTAGAATAGCCAGGTATCAGGGCAGCATGCCCATAATGCCTGCAATTAAGTAATAGGCGACTTGCAAAATAGTGCCCACTCTCTTCCATACATAGCCATGGCTGAACTACTCACTAGCAAATCTGGTAAGAAAATAACGCTGACCTCCACTGTTACTTGGGCTGCAACAAGTCTGGGCTGCAGACAAGAAGACACAAGATAGAGCGCTGTCGTGTTTTTAGCACAGTTCGCTTTCCTAAGTAATGTACCAACTAGGTCATAATATACCTTATATAAATACATCAATTTGTAAACAAAATTTAATATAATCATTATTAAAAACAGCGCAAGGATGATAGCATAATTTTAAGCATAGTGGCTGCATGTTTTAGCAATGAAAAACTTTTGTCTGAAGTTAAGCAAAGTTGTTTTGGCAACATAAAAATGTGCATCCTCATTGCTAAAGCATTCCTATCCAGGGAGTGCTAGGAGTTTGTCTTGGTGTGATGTAAAACCCTCCACACATTTATATAGTTCGAGAGAGAGGTGATGGGGAGGGGGGAGTGGTAGTGGCCAGAATCCTTCCCTGAAATAAATTTCTGGCTACATCACTGAATGTCTGTAATGCCTTGTAATAGCAATAGGTCTTGGATGGAAACACTACAGATGATACCAGTGAACCTATTGAGCCTATTCCTGTTTAGTGAGGTGATGGATGTTTTCCCAAAGAATTATAGAAACTGTACAATGGAATGTTTTGTACCACCTGTAATAACTATGCTGTAAGAAAACAGAAAGGCTGAGCTTAAATGTTGTAGGAAATCTCTTAAGAGGCTCGAGGATAGGTAAAGATGACTAACTCCCGTATTCACCACTCAACACTTCACCTGGACTCAAGTGCACAGCAGCCCCGCTCCTTCACAGAAGCGGTTGCTCAGCTTTATTAAACTTCATGTCAATTACTGTGAAACACAGCGTCTTCAGCCGAGGGGTGGCACTGCGCTCAGCTCAGTGGAATGAAGCTTCCAGTCATAGATGGTTTCACAATACAGAGTAAGTGACCTCACATTTTACTCTCTTCGTCGTGAAGTCTAGGCACTGAAGCCTCGGTTTGAAGAAGTAATGCTTTAAGCGCTCTCTCATGCATATGTTTGCTTTAAGGCAGAGTCGGCTTACTATTTCCTGCTTCTGCCACATGCAAATGATACAAAACTATCTCAATAAAATGATTGTGATCTAAGTGGTACACACTCTCTGCAAGGCGATTAAATGTTTGTAATAAAAGAAGCACTACTCATGTGCTGGTCAGCATCTGCAGCAATATGTTCACCAAGATATCTTTTTTGTCTCAATATATTCGATATTGCTGCAAATTTAAGAGGTTCTGCAGCTAACATGTAGCTGTTTACTTGGGTCTCGAGAACATACAGCTTTAGGTGAGAGGAGCGCTATGCTGCATGATACAAAGGAACATTTTTATACTGCTTGTTTTATTTTTGTGTGAAAAACAATTGTGAAGGTTTTAATTGCAAAGTAATACAGTAGGCGTTGGCAACACAAACAAGCCATGCAAAGTGTATGCACTAGAAATGAACTATCCAGATGAGGATCCCCCACCCCCCATGATATATTGCCAATGCTATAATATCAAATGCTGTGACATTTAACACAAATGGTGACAAAAAAAGGATAACTAAAGCAAGAGCAGCAATAATAAAACAACAATATCAACTGCAAAATTTATAAAATTTTTCTCAAAACTTTTATCTTCGCATAAACTGTGGCCTCACGCACAGTGGGCGCCTTTGCCAACAACCATCACATTTCAGTAGTGCTAATTCTAGCTTCCCTCTAGCTTCTAGCTTGATTCTAGCTTCTCGCTCAACTGCAATGTTTTGAGCGTCAGTATGCAAGTGAAAATTAGTTTGTGATGGCCATGTGGATCCGTTTCTCTGCCTGAATAATAGGGAGAGGAGGGCAATATAGTTGCCTTGAGAACTTTTAAGCAGAAAAAGCATGGTGGATGAGGAGCAGTGGCCAGGATAAAACATTTCAGGAGTTCAATGTAGTAAGGACACAGGAGTAATATGATTAACTTTGCAAGAATATGAGGCCATTATAACAATAGGGGAAACAGACTGGCCCATCACAACGAATATTCAAATATTGTAACTGATCTAGAACACCTTGCACGGCTGCTGTAATTAGAAAAAAAAATGTAGCATCGTCTTAAAAAGACAGCTTTTTTGTTTGTTTACTTTGCTATGCCACTGTACACATTATTACTATTACTATTTTTTTCTTTTGGAACAAAGTCATCATATCCCTGGAGGTTTGAGACGACCTTCTTGGTGTGCTCCCGATATATGAACAGTTAGAAAACATTAATCTTGTTGCTTGGTTTATTGTTTATTGCCCAAGTAGACTGGCACGTAACGACTAAATAAGGAAGCAGGCGTGTGAATATGCACACTATGTATCCAATCAACCCCTATATCAATCAATTTTGTACGATTAGACCTCCATATATTGAACTTTAATGTAACAAACCGTTTTACTTTGCAGCAGAACTTATTTGGCGTGCATACAGAAATCTTCAATTTATTGAATTTTGTTTATCTGCAATTTCAATTTAATGAAATCATAAATTCTTCTAAAATTTAAATGAGGATATGTGTTGCATTTTAACTGTGAATTCTATGGACGTACAAGCGCTTTTCGCGAGTAAAGCTTCACGATTTCCTTCCCAAGTTTATTCGACTTAAGGACAAAATTCGGCAGCAAAGTTATAAAACGACCACAGGCGATAAGCAGCTGAATGCGAGGTATCTGGTACAGACCGACGGGGGAAAGCACACAAATCACAACAGCACACATTCAGGCGAGTATGTAAACAGGCGAACTAAGCAGGGAACAAAAACAATACAGCACTGCTTTCATAGGTCCCGAATGATCAGAGTTTCGTCAGAGTTGGTGCAAGCACGCATCCGCAGATAAAACGGGCTCCCACCGTGCATAGCCCAATACTTTGAGAGCTGACGCCTACACGACCACCGGGGGAGGTTATAGCATTTGTTTCTGCTCTGATCATATAGTGTTCGAATGATGTCGCGACAACGCAAGTACTTGCAATAGGGGCGACGACCTTTCACAACTCCAGAACATCACAATCATAGGCAAAGACCGTATGCACATGTACTAACCAGCCAAACAAACTAACCACGGCAGGGAAGACCACTTAAATCGAAAATACGACGCAGAAACACCTCGAAAAGGTTACACCCGGTTTCACAGTCGCTCACAAGTAATGTCCAAAGCGCACTACCGCCGCCTTTTAAAAATCCAACGGGAGCCAAGCCAAATCAGCATTAGTTGGCTATTTGGGCGAACCACCGGGTACGCGCAACGCCGGCCTTGATTAAGGCACAGTAAACAAAGTTATAATCAAATATTATCGCATAAAATTGAAATTTATTTCTGCAGTATCATATATAATGCGTAGCACCTTACATAAACCGCATAAACATTGTATCATTTTGAGATTGAAGCATGGTTTGCCACCAGGGCACATCAGGGTATGCATTTCTCTGCAATTGTGTTCTCGATTTAGCGCCAGAGAATAATTATTTATTTATTTTTACAAAAGCAATAACAACCGAGCATGTGCTTGTACAAAAAATACTCATCAAATGTTTACGGAAATAAAAATATTGTTTTGTGAGAAAAATGTTTTGTCTTTGAGAGACATGCTGCAAATGTCGTCTGCTACGACGCCTGCACGCTGCGAAGGCGGGAAAAGTGAACTTTTCTCGCAGACGGTAGGCACTTGCGAACTCTGCCACTCTTTCTACAGGCTACGTCGGATGTCACGATCGCTGAACGTCTTTTAAGCACATTTGTTGCAGTGCTAACAGGGACGCTTTTGACCTCCTACGAGTATGCTTTTTTTATTGTATGTTGACCTACCGCTTCTACTGAAGCCTGCGTGAGCAGCTGTTATGTCGTGGCTTTGCGCTTACCCATTTTGCGACAGCAGACTACAGCCAGGAAGCAGCAACCTTTCCTACCACAAGTAAGTTTATGTTCTCAAATGTCTTGAAACGCATTTCAATAGGCACACAAAAAGAGAAATGCGTAATGGGGCCCTAAATAAAATTTTATTCCGAAGACACTAGAAGCGCCACTAAGTAGTACAGAGAATGCATTATGAAAGCAGCCTGCGGTATTTCCATTGTATTCTGCATCAGTAGTAGTAAAATGTTACTGGCAGGTATCAAAATACCCAGCACATGTCTGCAACGAAACTCAACAGATTTAAAGCTAGCAGTGCAAATATAAACATATACAAGAAGCCAAAGAGCTGTAGCAAAGAAATAAGTTGCATGTACATACTGACCACGCAAGGTGCGACTGAACGAAAGATGTTAGCTACAGTGGTGTGAGAGCAGTGTGGATCAGCAAGCAAATGGGGAAAGTCAATATTCTATTTGAGATTCTGAGAAAAAGATGTGAGTGGGAAGGCCATGTAATGCGTAGGGCATACAATGAGTAGACCGTTAGAGTAATAGAAAGGGGTGCCAGAGGGAAGGAAGCCCAGTCGATGACAGCAGAAATGTAGGTGGGCTTGATGAATTGGGAAATTTCTGTGCACAAGGTGGAATTGGCTCGGGCAAGACTGAAGTAATTGGAGATCACTAAAAGAAAGTCGCATCCTGCAGTGTATATAAAAATTGGCTCGTGATGGTGAATAACTGCTTGTTGCACTTGTGTCGAGTACACAGGTTCCCAATTGACAATCCCGTCCTTCTGCAAAAATGGCTTCAAGCCATGGGCCTGAGAGGATTTGCACCAACCAGACGTCACGCCCTGTCCTCCACCCACTTCGAGCCATCTAACTTTTGGGGTGGTCTACAGCTTCGCCGACTGCGTGAAGGGGCAGTGCCGACTTGGTTTCAACCAGCCAGTGACAACACGAGGGTAGAAGTATGTCTGTTTATTTCAACTTTCAATACATTTTTCACTGCATAGCAGGGAAGTGAACGGTAGTAGATCTCAGAACGTCAGTCTCCCTCAGGT
This sequence comes from Dermacentor variabilis, assembly GCF_050947875.1. Lineage (NCBI taxonomy): Eukaryota > Metazoa > Arthropoda > Arachnida > Ixodida > Ixodidae > Dermacentor > Dermacentor variabilis. Next base: position 140,721,471 of record NC_134570.1, on the reverse strand, counting down.
CCTACAGAAACATGGGAAGAAATGCACAAAGAATGTTAACAGCAGTTATCAGCAGCAAAGAGCAAAAGTAACATGAAAAAGTAAAAAATAATGAATACATGCTGCACAATGCAAATGCGCAGCAAAATATGGCAGTCCCATACAGTATGCCGCAACAATGATTTGTCATTGCTGTGTTTTTGTCTTGAATGCACTGTGTTCATGCGGATGAACTTATCAGGGAATAAACTGCCCGATTGGATCAAGAATAGTGAATGAGCCCTGACACAATGTTTGTCTCCTTTTCTTTATTTGTAGATATGTTGCAATCCAATAATGTAGGCACAAAGCTCCAACTCCTCAGGCACACAACCAAGAATGAAAGGTTCCTTTGATTTCACGAGTTATAAGTGCATGCCAAATGACATGTGCCTTCATACCACTGGTAACGTCACAGGAACAGCATGTGTAACCTTGTGGGATTTCAAGCTAGTGAAGCGAGTGACAATCACTGCACAAAGCATACACTGAGGCTGTATTGCCAAATTATCCCATCTTAGGCATCTCACATGAACCATATTCAAGTTATGAAAAAAAGTAAGGGAGATACTTTAGGCTGCAAGAGAAGTGATAACACACAACAGTTTAATGCAGACTCATCCCATACATGCTGACCAGTGGGGTGAAAAGGCAGGGCCAATTTCAAACAGCAGAGGTCCTGTGATTCCTGTGATGTGTAAGTTTTGGCATAAAGCCACACTGCACCTAGGATGTTTTGAAACAGTCATATGAAAGCTTGATTTAAAACATTTTTGTACGCAGTACGATTTGAAGTTTCGTATCATGATTACTGAATCACAAAAGGCATCTCCTGGTTTTTAAAGTCATCTAGATAACATAAGCTTAGATGAGAACTGACTTCAGCTAGGAACTGTGTATAGATGGAGGGATGAAATACACGGAGCAATAAGGAAGGGCCTCTAGCTAATACACAGAACCAGAAAAACATTTCCTTGAGGCAGAGCCAGGGCTAAGTATCATACTGTACATAACAGTTATGAAACTGTAAACAAAAACATGTAAATAGGAGAATTTCAAAAGCACATCACACATGATTATGAAAAAAAGATTACACAGAGTATAATAACGTGTATAACTAGAATTTAAAAATTTAGCAGGGTATACTCCAAGGTCAGAAGGAAGGCATTCTATAATAAACTTGGACCAAAAGTGGTGCCACATTTTTCATGATTACTTCTTCAATGGCACCACAGAAAGGTGTTCTTCTAGTGGAAGTAACATCTAATATTAGATTTGGCCTAATCCGATTTTGTACAGGGAGCGATTTATTTAGGAATTTGTAAAACAACATATTGAGGGCTTATTTGTTGAACTTATGAAATAGTAGTATGATGTGAGTACAAAGCAACACGGAAGCATTAGCTGCAGAATTGCAGAAAATCTTAATTTGTAGGGCCAATTTTATATGTGCTGCATTCAGACGTGTACATGTCACAGATAAAAAATTAGAATTATTTCAATCAAAATTGTGCTTGATTACGGTAACCAGTTGCTACCCTATAATATTAACTAACAAAAAACTAATATCTTTCTTTACCAATACTTCCCTCCAAACTTCCCTCCAAGCTAAATAGAAGTTGGCCTCGCATTTTCCGCATGTCCACTGAAACCCCTCACACGCTGACTATCCTCAGTAACACTATTTTCTGTAGCTATAGCACACGACACTATTTTATTATTTATTTATTTGTTTATTTATACAATACTGCAGGCCCAAATGAGGGCCCAAGCAGGAGGGGCAGAATACATAAATATTTACATGTGTACGTATATATATACATACACACGCACACATGAAAAAGAAATACAAAAGCAATGCAACACTTGTAAATATCAGAAGAAAATATAAGAATAAAACTAAAATGAAAGCGATGACTAATAAAATTAAGAGGAGGTACACTGAAGGAAGACAACCCGACAAACATTAGAACAGTAGCACACGCATATATGAGCACTTGCAACCACTATCGAGAGATGAAAAGAAAATACCAAAAATTGAACGAGCGACCATTGCAAAATACTGAAAACAACAGAACAAGGGAGGTCAGGAAAGTATCAAGCGAAATTCACGTGTAAAAAAAGAAAGAAAAAGGAAACAGTAAGAAGGCTTGCCGACATGGCAATACCCCTAGTATTAAAGACACATGCGTTCAATAGAATCGGTGTTTATCGATTGTGATAATGGCAGGCTGTTCCAATCTGTTACAGTGCGTGGGAAGAAGGAAAACTTAAAGAGGTTAGTTCGGGTGTTATAAGGTGTTAAAGAATCAGCGTGACGATGCCGTCTTCGGCGCGCTGTAAGTGGCTTAACATAAGCCTGTGGGTCGAGAGACAAACAGTTGTTTTTAAGCAAGAAAAGAAACTTCAGTCGTTGTATTTTCCAGCGTAGTTGTAGCGTTTGAATATTATGTTGATTCATTAGGCTAGTAGGAGAGTCACTCAGTCGATATTTAGAAAAAATAAACCTGACAGCTTTGCGTTGGACCATCTCTAAAGCGTTAATGTTAATTTTTTTATAGGGATCCCACACAATGCATGCATATTCTAGTTTCGGTCGGATGAGTGAAGTGTAAGCCAGTAATCTAGTACCAGAGGGAGCGTGCTTTAGTTTGTGCCTGAGGAGACAAAGCTTCCTGAAAGACGAGTTACATACGTTAGAAATGTGGCTATTCCAGCTGAGGTCACTGGTTATTGTGATTCCAAGATATTTATACTGACTGACTTTGGTCAATGGTTCAGAGTCAAGTTGCTGTGCTATTCAAAATTTGCCTTTGCTTTGTACCCTCCATTTCCTGTGAAGGCACCAGCAGCAACACCAGAAGCTCGCTCGATGTGTGCGCTGGAGGGAAGGGCAGTGTTGTTGTGAATCAATACATTGCACGGAAGAATTTGGTTACTCAATGCATCACCATAGTTGCTGGGTTCGAATAAGGCACTCCCGATAGGGCCACTGAAAAAGTGAAAAACTTATATAGGCGATTCCCTGGTGTAAACGTTAGATGTGGACATTGCTCTTGAGCCATAGAATTACTGTTTCAATTAGTGAGGCAGCATTTCGTGGACCTCTTCCTGGCACCCTTCACTCCTTAGCCATTTAGATTTGAATGACTTATTTTAACGAATACATACAAACGTTTACGTTTCTTCAAAAGGTTGACAAATTTGTAAATTTATTTAAGATAAAATTGCACAATGTTTGGCCCTAAAAACACTTCTTCTGTATGATGATTGCATATATGGCTGTACATGAGTCACTTATCAGACACACAAAAGCATTAGCATCCAACGGCCAAAAACATTAACTTATGTCACAGAAGTCTGTATGGTTGAGTGAGCGAAGAGTTGAGCAGTAGTTCTGTGAGGTCGCTCAAAATCACATCTAAGAGATAGAGAAATGTATTATAAATTGCCTCCTACAGCTTGTTTTGTCAGTAATGTAATTGGTTACTTGAAGAATGTAACTGAAACATAGTGAGCATTATCAAGCAAAGGAAATGGTCGCTAAATTACCAAACCACCAGAAAATGGAATTTTATATGCATAATTGGTTTTGCACAAGACTGGCTAAAATGGGGCTAATTCACAGGGTGAGTGCTATCCTTTCAGGAGATTGAGTAATTAAAAGGAATGTGAATGAACGCGTAACAATGGAATGGAAGGGTTTTAAAAGAAATGTACAAGCTATGCCACTTGCTTATGTCGCTAGTAAGGCTATTTTGTATTGCAAATTTTAGGTGCATATCGAGCTTTACTCCTTGTAAAGCGTATTGCCAGAAGTAATTATGAAGTCATTGACAATGCGAACGGAAGGAGCCCCAGGAATATGTCCACTGTGTGAGGAAAAGATCATAAAAGCGTTGCCTCTTTTAATGAAGTTAAAAGCTTAATTTCATAACTATTTTCATGTTTCAAAATTTTATGCAGACATTTTTAAGTATGCCATAATGACTGTTCGGTGCCCAATTTGCAACGCTGCACAAAAAAACTAATACCCTAAGCACCGGCTGGGCACAAAACATGTGAACAGTATCTGCTGTGCGTTATAAACAGGGAGAAAGAGTACAAAGATATGTCCAAGTCGCATACTACCAATCCCTGTGTTGTTTTGTGTGTCTGAAGTAATGATGCTCTCCTCAGACAAATATAAAAATTAGTTTCTTGTCTGCACAGATAGCGATGCATACTCTATCCAATTGTCTTGATAAAGGCATTGCATAAGGAAAATATAGTTGCTGTCTCACAGCGATGTTACAAAAGCATATGTGTAACATCTACAAGGCTACAATGAAAGGGCACTTATGAACACCCTGCCTACATTGCAGATAAGAACTGCTATTCAAAATACAGAAGTAGTAACACATAATAGCAAACATGCAGTCACTCAGCTGACATGCAGTCACTCAGCTGAGTGTGGAAGTAAGAACTGAGTGAATCACAACACAGCCTATCACAGATGCATCACAACAGAGTCCACTACCTTCTCTGGTAAGGAATGGCAGTAGTTGCTTGAGTTTAAAGAAGGCAATCCTTTCCAGGTTTGAGCAATGTGATTTCATGTTCCCTCCGTATTGTTAAAATAAGCTTTTTTTCTGTTTCGTGTTTGCACCGTCCTGTGTGTGTGTACATGTGCGTGTGCAAACATGCAAATAAATTGAAGTCGTTAGGCAGCACTCACATCTCAGTTGCCTTTCAAATAGAGATTTACGAATATAGAAACATGCTAGATGGATGGAACATGAATAGTTCAGGAAATAACCCGTGATTATTGAATCAAATATTGATTATTTTATCACTTGTAAATGAAGTGAAACGTATACTGGTGCGACCGTTTCCGTCATGAGTGTGACTTTCAAAGAGAGGCTGGGTATTGCTACGGCATGAGCCGGGCGAGGAGAAGAGGAAGAAGAGGTTAGCTGGTGCAGCCTCGGGACGCCATCTTGATTTCAGCATCAATCTCGTCCATCATTAACCGTAACAGTTTTGTGGTGGAGGTGCTGGGTGCTTCGACCAAGACGACGGAGCTGCTGCAGCAAGTGCCATGCCGGAGCCGACGCCTCGCTCGACTGCCTCCAACACCGCTTGAGATCCCGATGTCCCACAGCGGCGACCAACAGCCTTCTCTGGCTGCTCCAGTGCGAACAACCGGCGCCGGGATTCATCAGATGGAGCCCCGCCCTTTCCCAGGAAAATTCGGTGAGGACGTGGAGGAATGGCTCACCCACTACAAGCGTGTGAGCAAGTACAACGGCTGGAACTCCACGGCTCAGCTCGACAATGTGGTTCTGTTCCTCACAGACACTGGGCTAGTGTGGTTCGAGAACCATGAAGATACCTGCACAACGTGGGACAGCTTCTTTACTCACCTCACAGAGTGCTTCGGCGATTCCATCACGAAAAGGAAGCGGGCGGAGCAGACATTGCTTAAGCGCGCTCAAGTACCAGGTGAGACTGTACTACGTACATAGAGGCAATCCTGAACCTTTGCAGAACGGTCAATCCTCGAATGTCCGAAGAGGACAAGGTTGGACACCTTCTCAAAGGCATAGCCGAGGATGTTTATAATTATTTAATCGGAAAGGAGAGTCTCGCCTCGGTCGCCGACCTCATCAAGCATTGCCGCACATTTGAGGCCTTGAAGCTGCGCCGTACACGCCAAAGTTCGGCAGGTTAGCAAATGTCACAACGGTGGCAAGCGTTGACGAAAGCGACAACTACGGTTTTCAATTTGACCTTGCGGCAACTATAAGGCAAATTGTCCGCGAAGAACTTGAACGACACACCAAAGGGGCGGATGTCGAACAGCTTGGTTGCGCTTGTAGCATGCGGACACAGCATGCATCTGCTGTGTCCGCATTGTCTGCCATGCCAGGCATTGCAGACTGTCGAGTCGATCAGCTGCGACAGCACCGACGTACCTTCCCCACGACATGACGCACAATCAACGAACTCGTCGAGCTACCACAACGAAGCAGAATTCGGAAGATCACGTTTATTATTCGCAGCGTCCCAGGGTTGACCCTCAGGCTTACAACGTCGGTCGTGCATCGCCTGTCTGTCACAGCTGTGGCGCCTCAGGACACATTGCTCGTTTTTGTCGCCGGCGCCGACAGACAACAACATATGGCCCACCACCAACTTGGCCAAATTTTGAACGTGACAGTTATGACGACCGCTGGCCGACAGACCCTGATACTGCCAACACCACAGGCGCGCCACCCCGGAATACCTTCCGTCAATATAGTAGAAGGAGTGGCTCGCCAGCTTCAGACCGCAGCCTGACGCCCCCAACCAGTCGCCAACGCCGTTCACCGTCACCACGGCGACGTGCTACGTATCCACCGCTGCCGGGAAACTAGCCGGCGCGGCCGATGGAGGTAAGGTCGCCGGACAGTCTGCGTCTCTGCGAAATACTCCTCTGCCTATTATGATGGTGAAGAACAAAGTGCGTGTGTTAATTGATAGTATACCTGCAACAGCATTAGTGGATACTGGTGCGACCGTTTCCGTCATGAGTGTGACTTTCAAAGAGAGGCTGGGTCGGAAAGTTATGTTCCCGTGGAATGATGGTGTGACGTTTCGTGGTGTCAGTGGAGAGTGCCTAGTCCCCCTTGGCATTTGTGTTGCAAGTGTTTTATTCGGAGGAGAAGATCTTAAAACAGAATTTCTCCTACTACCGCGGTGTACTCATGATGTGATTCTCGGGATTGACTTTCTTCAGGATTGCGGTGCATCCGTTAACTGTGGCACAGGCGAAATTAATTTGAATAGCGCGCTTCTCGCCACCCTTGCCGACACATCCTTACCAGTAAAAACTATTGTGTTGTTTCGAACGATTTGCTGCTACCGCCTTGGTCGCTGTCACTAATCCCTGTCAATTTCGCTGCTGCCGACCTTTCATCGTTTGACGCGCAAGTCCAGCCACTTACGTCGAGCTGCGCAAGGAAAGATGTACTTGTACCACGCTCTGTCGTGAGAGTAGTGAATGGCGCCTCAAATTTGTGGGCTTTCAATTGTTTATGCGTCCCTGCTGTTCTCCCGCGCGATATGAAGCTCGCCGAATACGACGAGATTACTTACAGCTCCATTACAGTTCTAAGCGAGGAGGAGCAGTCTCATACTAGCGATCCCCACCGAAGCACTTCTGAAGAGCAGATCCTACGGATGATCAACAAGGCGCTACCCTCACATGAGCGTCACGCTCTTGCACAAGTTTTGTGGGCACATCTTTCTGTGTTCGATTTTACACAAGGCGACAAGCAGGCTTCACTCCCGCATTCTCGAGCTCGCCACAGAATTGACACCGGATCTGCGCACCCCATTCGGCAAAAGCCTTACCGCGTTTCTTCAACAGAGAGGACAGTTATTTCTGAACAGGTGAAAGACATGCTGCGGAAAAGTGTTGTTCAAGAGCCCTCTAGTCCGTGGGCAGCACCCGTAATCTTAGTAAAGAAGAAGGATGGATCGTGGCATTTTTGCGTTGATTACAGCAAACTGAATGCGGTCACCAAAAAAGATGTGTATCCGCTTCCTAGAATTGATGATGTCATCGATTGTCTACATTCCGCTGCCTACTTTTCATCACTGGATTTGCGATCAGGGTATTGGCAGATACCCATGCACCCAGACGATAAGGAGAAAACCGCCTTCGTGACACCAGACGGTCTTCATGAATTTAACGTTATGCCGTTCGGCCTTTGTAACGGGCCAGCAACATTCGAACGATTCATGGATACTATCCTCCGAGGACTTAAACGGGAAATTTGTTTGTGCTACCTCGATGATGTGGTTATTTTTGGCAGCACATTGAGTGAGCATAACAGCCGTCTCAGTCTTGTTCTGGATTGTGTCAAACAAGCCGGCTTGATCCTAAATTCCAAGAAATGTCGTTTCGGGGAAACCGAGACGTTAGTACTTGGGCATTTGGTCGACAAAAACGGTGTGAGGCCAGATCCACGGAAGATTGAGACAGTCAGCTCCTTCGAAGCACCGAAGTCAGTGCGGGAGTTAAGGAGTTCCTTGGGCCTGTGCTCGTATTTTCGTCGCTTCGTCCCATGATTCACCGACGTGGTGTACCCCCTAACATGTCTTCTCCAAAACGCCGTCCCTTTCAACTGGACATCGGCTTGCGACGACGCGTTCCGCCAGCTAAAATTTCTGCGGACATCAGGGCCCATATTGCGTCACTTCGATGCATCTGCACCTACGGAAGTGCACGCTGATGCCAGTGGCATCGGCATTGGTTCTGTACTAGTGCAACGTCATTAAGGAGCTGAACACGTTGTGGCTTATGCTAGTCGCTCTTTGACCAAGGCGGAACGCAATTACACTGTGACCGAGCAAGAATGCTTGGCAGCTGTTTTCGCTGTCCACAAATTTCGGCCTTATATCTACGGACGCCCGTTCACTATCGTTACTGACCAGCACGCGTTATGCTGGTTGGTAAATCTCCGTGAGCCGAGTAGTCGACTGGCACGTTGGGCTCTTCGACTGCAGGAGTACGACTTCGTTATTTCCTACAAGTCCTGGCGTCGCCACGCAGATGCGGACTGTCTCTCCCGCCTTCCTCTGACGACGACGGAATGTGACGAAGACAATTTTGATGACTGTTTTGCTACCATTTCTTCTACATTCCCAGACTCGATGACTTTCAAAGCAGAACAGGAAAATGATATTAGTTTGGAACCTCTATTCGTAGCCGCATCGCGTCCTGGAGCCACTGGTCGATCTTGTGTCCGTGACGGCTTGCTTTACAAGACCAATTATTCGGCTAAAGGTGCACGCGTCCTTCTGGTGGTGCTGCAGAGTCTGCGAACGGATATACTGAGAGCCATGCACGGCGATGTGACCTCTGGCCATCTAGAATTCGTCAGAACTTTGAACCGGACACAGGAGCGTTCTTACTGGCCCAGAATGCGGGACACAGTCAAGCACTACGTCGCCAGCTGCGAACAATGTCAACGCTACAAGTGCCCTACGACTGCTCCGCCAGGTCTTCTCCGACCTCTGCCGCTGCCTCGCCTGCCATTTGAACAAGTGGGTATCGATCTTCTGGGCCCATTTCCCCGATCATCTAACGACAACCGATGGGTGATGGTATGTGTCGACCATCTGACCCGTTACGCGGAAACGGCGGCCGTACCTTCTTCAACAGCTGCGTCCGTTGCAATGTTTTTGCTTCGATTCATTATTCTTCGACATGGTCCCCCCCAGTGTCATCATTAGCGATCGCGGTCGTCAGTTCGTTGCGGACGCTGTAGAAGAACTGCTTCGTCTCTGCAGTTCGCAGTTCCGTCATTAAACGCCTTATCACCCTCAGACAAATGGGCTTGTAGAACGTACGAACAGAACTCTAACGAACATGCTGGCCATGTACGTATCTTTCGATCACAAGGACTGGGATGAGGTACTCCCCTTCATCACCTATGCTTATAATACTGCAAAGCATGAGACGACCGATTACAGTCCTTTTATCTCCTTTACGCACGTTCACCGCTAAACTGCATTGACACTATACTACCGTTTGACTTTCACAGCGAGTACTCTGTTGCCAAGATGCTTTATCTTGCCGAAGAAGCCCGGCGTATTGTTCGTCTTCGTACTGTGGCATCGCAACACCGATCGAAAGAGCGCTATGACAGCCGACACCAGTCCGTCTCGTACGCTAAAGGAGACTTGTGTGGTTGTGGACTCCGGAACGTAAACGTGGCTTATGCGAAAAGTTTTTACCCCAGTACACGGGCCCATTCGTCATTGTAGATCGCTTGAGTGACTTGACGTACGTGGTGGCACGCTTGACGTCCGCTGGTCGTCGATCTAGCCGGACCCAGTTAGTACATGTTGCCCGTCTTAAGTGGTTTCACCCCACGCTTTCCGAGTAATTTGGACTTGCCCAGCGGGCTTCGTCTGGCAACCGGGGGTTGCTACGGCATGAGCCGGGCGAGGAGAAGAGGAAGAAGAGGTTAGCTGGTGCAGCCTCGGGACGCCATCTTGACTTCACCATCAATCTCGTCCCTTAAATAAAGCCGGTTTAACGTTAACCGTAACAATATGAAGTCCTGTGGAGTATGTTTGCTACAAAAAGGTAATTACCATTTCATACGTTTAATACATTATGACCTGGATATTATCAGGTGGGAAAAATTTGTAAATGAGAGCATAAGAAATCCGAGCATAGATACTTCATTATGAAAGTGACAGTAAGTAACCAAAGAGCACATCAGCAGAAACTTACAGAACTCCATTTCTCGCTGAAGAAGCCAAGTGCACTACCACGCAGTTCTGAACATTGTCTTAAAGGTATACAAACATGCCGACAATGCCCAAGTAATAAGTTGATCTCCCTAAATGTGTACACAAAATTCGTATGACAGCATAGGAAAATGTGCGCCTGTAAAACAAGTGGACACTACTTGTATAGGTAATCTACTACATGCGTTCGGTCAGCAATTAGTTCAGCTATGCCACATCTGTGGTTCTTCTTTGGTGCAATCATACACAAGTCTTCAGATACATTAGCCTTTCTCTCAGTCAACTGCAGAAATGTTTCGGATCCTTGTTCTAAGAATGAAAGCACTACAGCAGGCTTCCATAAATTCAACCCTTGTGGGGCCGACAACACTCACTGAATTATTTGGCGGGTTCAACTGCGGAATTTGCACAATGAAACCATAAAACGCACAGCTGATTCTTTGGCAGTATGTTCCCTATAACATGCGCCCCCCCCCCCCAAAAAAAAGCACAGCCACAATTTCCGCCTGAAGCAGAACACCAACGTAAAAATTACATGAAAGCTCTCAAACAAAGTAGAAACCAAAAGCTTACTCACTTCCTTTACAGCAGGAAGAATATGCAAGGAACTATTGTGCGTTGTGCAATAATTTCTGGTTTTCTATTATCAGCTTTGCTACAACACATCCATGCTATACTGTAAAGCTTACGACTTCCGTGAAGGCGGTTTTGGTTTTGTGCCGACTTGCAACATGTACACATTTCTTGACGAAAGTTTCTAGAAAAAAAATATAGGCGTACGTTGGAATCCAGTAAATACTATAATGGGACACTGTGTGCTACTGTTACCGCTTGTAAATTTTCCTAGTGCAGTAGGCACTTTTTAGGAAAGATGATGTGTGTTCAACGCACTCACTGTCCCCTAAGCTCCTCTGATGCACAAAGTGCCACTAAAGGAGGCGCTACTGAGGGGACACCATAGGGGTTAGACGTGTGCATTCTTACTGGTGAAGTTCTAATTATCTGGCAAAGGTCAATTTTTGGATCAAAATAACCGAAGGTTGGCCCCAATAAAATGCAAGGTATCAGGCCGAGACCATTGGTCAGAATCATATTACCCGAGTCAAATGAACGCAAGTGTACTGTATTCCACAAGTGCCAAGAGTGAACTGCAGAAGCGAATAGTAAGGATAATTCAGTTCGCACATAGAATTTGTAATGTTTGCCCATGTGCACTTGAATAATGCTTTAGTGTTGCTAATGCGAAACCTCCAACTGCATTTTTTACTGAAGTTGTAGCTTGCATACTGGTCAGAGGTGTAATGACAAACATCTACCTTACAACTCACGCAGGTGCTACCGGCTGACTACATTGCAGCAGAAGAGGCCCCTACAGTAGTTATTCTAGCTGATACCTGCAACAACACTGAGACTCCATGCGAGCATGCAGAGGTAAGCATGAAATGTAAGAAAGGTGACAAGTGAGCTGATGTGTAATCTATTCTAATGCAGGTGCAGGGCATTGCATCAGGAAGCAGGCAGGCTAGGGATGACCAAGGTACAAGTGAAGACTATGCACCAGACCAAGGGCATCCAAATCCACAGGTTGTTGAAACCCTTAACAATCAGGACCACACATACTCCACAAAAGAAAGCCCTAGGACAAAGGCAAAGCGGCTGGGAGAGTCCCTTAAGGAAGCCAGAAAGAAGGTAAACGTGCTTGAAGCAAGACGAAACCGCTACTGTGAGCGAAGCCGTACCCTGCAGAGCATGATTGATGAAATGAGGAGCAAATCTTTGATTACAGAGGAGGCACAGACAAAGCTGGAACAATTCGGAAACCTACCAGTCGAAATATTGAGTAATTGGTGCAAAAATGCAACCGAGCAGCCTCGAGGCAGGAGGTATAGCATGGAAATGAAAAAATTTGCCACGACACTACATTATTACTCTCCTCGTGCATATGACTACATGAATTCATTGTTTGCGATGCCTAATGAGCAATCCATACTGTAGTGGCTCAGAGTTGTAGGAGGCTGGCCTGGCTTCACAGCTGAAGTGCTAACATCACTCAAAGAGCAGCACAAGAATGACACGAAAAGAGAGCGCCTGTGCTCCATCCTTCTTGATGGAATGAGCATAAAGAAAGCATGTGAACTAGACCATTCAAGCGGGCGGCTGATAGGGTTCGTGGATCTCGGAAATGGCCAGGAACCACACGAGGCAGACAATATCCCCCTTGCCATAGAGGCACTTGTATTCATGGTGGTAGGGTTGGCAGCACCGTGGAAGATGCCCTTTGGATACTTCCTGAATGCTGGACTTTCAGGAGAAGTTCTCAAGAATTTGCTGCTCGAAGCCATCCACTGCATAGATGAATGCGGACTGAAGGTGACAGCAATTGTATGTGACTGCCTTATGGCCAATGTGGCAACTGTGAAGCTTCTTGGGTGCCGGGTGCATGAGCTCACATATGAAAACTTAAGAACATCGTTCCCACACCCGCAGGATAAGGAAGAAGAAATTTTCGTGATATTTGATGCGTGCCACGCACTCAAACTACTCAGGAACCTTTTGGGTGACAAAAAAACTCTATGGAGTGCAACATATGGGGTAAGCGTTTTCATGCAACATAATAATTACGCTTATGGACTGTAATGTGACAGTGCCGCCATAGTAGAGGCATTAAAGGGAAGCTGAAGCGGTTTTCAATTTCCATGAATTGCTGGGGTTGGGAAGAACAGACGTATTCATTTACGGTTCTGAAATTTTTTTCTTTGTTTTGTTAATATAAGGGGCAGGAATAGCTTTCTAAATCCCCCCGCGGACACGCCCCCGTCGCTTCCCGGAGCGCCGGGTGAGGTGGTTGCCAGAGGAGAGAACCGGCGAGAGTGACGTCGCTCGCGGGGACCGTACTGCCGGAACGGCATGCTGGCATGTGCTGGCATGTTTCTTCCCGTCCTGCGCTTTACTAAACGACGCTACGAGAGATATGCCGCCGCTCACGTTTGTTTTCTTTTGCGATTGTCGTGAACTGTGCTTCCTTTCTGTGCTGCATGAGTGCCTACAGCCAAGGGCGCCCAGCATGCCCTCGCTCTGTGCAGCATTCGGCTGCGCGAACACAAGCGGGCGAGACGATGTGGTGCTTCACATGTTCCCGAAGGACAGGAAACTTGCAGCGCAGTGGGTCCGTGCGGTGAGGAGAGATAATTTCGTGCCGACGAAATCAACTGTGCTGTGCTCGGAGCATTTCCGCGACAGTGGTTATCATCGGAGCTTGACAACGATGCGGGCAATCGGTATTCCAATTAAATCGGCGCGACTGAAGCCCGGCGTTGTTCTGTCTATATTCTCCCACAAGACAAACACCTCGCCACCTCCAAGAGCGGCCTTCGCCAAGAGGAGAAAGAGTGAGGTAAGGGTTTTAATGTGCACGCGGGGAATTTTTTAAACGCATGATGGCCTGAGTATCGAACAAACGGCCTTACAGCGGCCTTTGACGAAGCGAGGTGGAGGCACAGCCGGGAATATGCACATGCGTGCAAAGTGCTTGCCGTTTTCATCCTGTTTTTCCCCTCCGCTGTGTCACGGAACACTGTACTACAGCTGTTTGTTCGGTGCTGTTTTGTTACGGTGAAATAACTGACCGGAGGTACGCTTGTGCAATACGTGGTATTAATATGCTATACGTCCTACCTCGCGGTGCCGCCCGCAGGTTTGGCTGTTCAGCATTCCTGTTCAAATCGCACGACATGAGGCGTTACGGTAATATTTTCATGCTCGCGATACACTAGTTGAACTCGGCGTGTAAAAACTTCGTTCCGTAGATTTCGCACTCGCAGCTTGCTACCAGCAGCGAAATGCCGCAAAAGCAAGCGTCGGCACAGCCGCGCCCGTGGCAAGGTGGACGGGCTCAAATAATGAAGTAACGTTGTGAGGTATTGAACTTGTCAGCGTTCGACGTCGTCTAGCCCAATACAGGCATCGCTGCTGCAAAAAAATGTTTTCTTGCCTTTGTACCTAGAGAACTAGCTATGTATAAGGCATGTCAAAATTATTATTTGAAAGTAAGTATATTACATTACTCATTACTTTCTTATTACAATCATCGATTTGAATTACATTACCGATTACCGCTTTCAAAAATCGTATTACTTTACGATTGCTTCCAAAAAGTTTTCATGCATACAAGAAGCAAAAAGCAAAGTTTAAAGGGACGCCAACCTTTCTTCAAGGTAACATACACTTGCCAACATTTCATGCCCTCCCCCCCATGTTCCTCCACGACACCTCACGACACTACCAACGTTCTGGCACCGTACACAACTTACTGGTGCATATTTAACGCAATTATCAAATTACTTCAGCCATGAAATTAGATACCAAATAATTCACATTGCTAAATCACTAGACAACTAATCCATCACGTAAATTACTGAAAAAGTATTTCAATTACTGGAAGTAATCCAACTGTTGTCATGTTTGCTGATATGCATGATATGCTGAAATTCATGACATCCATGCCTTCCACTCTTTCAGGTTCTAGCAGAGCACCTAGAGAACCGAGCCCCTGAAGAACCTGTTCCACAACCATCACCAATCGAAGAGTTTGAAGCAGCCAGTGTGACACAGGCAGATAATGTTGAAGAGCTTGAAGTTGCCAAACGCGGCACTTATGTTCGCGATCGTGTATCAACACGCAAAAAACCACGGAACTTTAGACAAGCAGCGGCAAGGTGTTTGACATCGCGTAATTGCACCCGTGTTTACAATCTAATGAGAAGTTAGTGCTTCGGCCTTCTTCCAGCAGCAAGTTCCCAGTGACACATTAGCGCATTTTTTCTCGAGTCATTGGAACGTGCAGCTACATGAAAAAAAAAACATACGTACCAGCTAAGATTTCCAACGCGCGAGAAGGTGCACACATCGCTCTCGCTGTTGGCACATCGTCGTTGCTGCCATCGTTTTCCGTATCGGCTGTCGGTTCGAACATGTTCGGCGAAAACACAAGCTGTCCAACACAACGAGAACGTTCCATAATGCTTACAGCTCAGCCATAGAATAAAGAACAACTTTGACTCAGCTATGAAGCCAGAACAGAACAGCGTGCTACGCTCTGAAACGGCGGCGCCGACCGGGGACTGCCGCGAATGTCGTCACAGCGGCCCCGACCAATCACGGGCAACAGCGGCGTTCGCGCGATGCCCTGAGGCGCTGGTGCGCGTTTTCTTGGAAAAACAGCCGCTTGCGTTTGTTTCCGCCCTTTTTGAACCAGATATTAGTGTTCAGGGGACTCAAAACTGTAGAATGCCGCAGAGAACTCATTTTTTTCGAAAAGTGTTTCAGCTCCCCTTTAAAGGCATGAAAGTATATAGGCACTCTCATTTTGATGCAGACATGTTAGCTATGAACTGAATACAAAATGGATGCACAATTCTTACACCTCATGATCGGGACCAACAGGAAATTGTTTTACGCTAAATGTGTAACCACCTTGTACAAAAAGCATCCTTTTTTGTGATCCACATACATATGAGGTAGCAACTACAATTAAAACTTGA